>NW_006786547.1:2050361-2078398 GCF_000442215.2 Lipotes vexillifer
GGGGGGAGGGGGCAGGGTCCCTGGCACCAAGGCAGGTGCTGTCAGCCCCCCAGTCCCCATATGCGCCCCTGGCCTCTGCCTTCTGCTCCTGCTGGTAAGATCACCAAGCTCACGTGCTATTCAAGCACACATTCTGCTTCTCGAAACCTCAAACCCCAGATCCAACTACCACCCCATTCAACCTCCTGCCCTGCTCTTCCTCAGGTGCAGCACATCTGCCAGTTGCGGGCGGTGGGGGGGGATTCCTTTAGGACCTTGTCCTGTGCATTTTCATCCAGGGAGCACAGACCTATGGAAATACTTGGTTGCCCTGCTTGTTCTGTGACATCGAAAGGGATCAAAATGCACGTCCCGTTTCATCTGGCCATTTGCTTCCCGCACTTATGAAGAATCTTCAGCGAGGAAGGGGTGACCTCTTTCTAACCACCGCCCAGCACTCGACAGGATGGCCGTGGCCGGCTACCTGCCAGCCCCTTACGCGGCTGCCATGAACAGCCCTCCTCTCGAGCGGAGTCTCCTGAGAAGTGGTTTGCCCCCCATCCAGGGCACCCCAGTGGGGACCACAAGGTTCCTGGAGCCTGGGCTGTCCCCTCCACCGGGTGACTCACGATGTTGGCGGCTCGCACGTGCATCTCGTAATTATCCTGCTCGCCCTGAGTGGCCCTCGACACCTGCGTCTCGTCCTCAATCTGGAGGGCAAACAAGAAAGCCTAGAATGGGCAGGCGCCCTGGCCCTCAGGCACCTGGCAGTGGCGGCATGACCGCACTCGCCACACCCTGTGGCCTATCGTGCCCTCTGTGCACCGGGTGCTGCCAACCAGACCTCAGGCCGCGTGCACCGTCACCCCCTCTAGCTCTGTTCTAAGGAGATGACAGGCACCTTCACCAGGACCAGTGGATGCCTAAGTACACCAGCCGCTGTGCCAGGTGTGGGGAGGTGTTGATCCTGTCTTTTTTGGGGTATGGATTCCTGTTCAGCACAGACAGCGTCCCTAGCTCAGGTGCTCGCTGACCTGCTGAATGGATCAATAAAACGACAATTTATTTTTTTAAGTGACCATTTGCCGAGTACTTCCTGGGTGCCAGGCACTGTGTTAAGCACTTGACCATCATCTTAGGAAACTCACAGAAGCCTGGACCGCCATCCCTGGTTTACAGGTGGGTAAACCTGAGGCCGGGACAGACCTGAGCACACTCAAGGTGTCTCAGGCAGTAAATGGTGGAGCCAGGAGTCCTGCCCCGCCCGTAGCCTGTTAGGCTGCTAACTGTCCCAACCCACCCACCAGGCCAGGGTCCGGGCAGGGGTCAGGGCACCCTAAGCAGTTAGGAGACAGACTTCCCGGGTTCAAATCCCAGCCCCGCCAGTTATTAGCAGAATGACTTTGGGCAGGTTGGTAAACCTTCTGAGCCTCAGTTTCCTCCTCTGAAAAGGGAAAGGACAACAATGGTACCTGCCCCTTCAGTTCTCGCGATCTTGTAAAGATTGAATGGGACAGGACACAAAGGGCCCTCTCGGCTCGGCCTGACACGCGGTGAGCACTAAATAAACTCTAGCTTTCATCGTCGCTCTCAATGCTCAAACAAGCCTTACAGGTCTGCAGCGGTCATGCAGAGATCCTGCCCCAATCTGGTCAGCGGGCTTGCCTGACCGGAACCAGACACTGACCACTCTACCCACCTGGGAGGCCTTCCCCGGCTTCTCTCCCTGACCGCGTGCGCTCGCAGTAATCCCCACGGTAACCGCGTTACACAGATAAACTCCTCCAGTCATCACAAGGACCCTACGATGCAGGGGAAACTGAGGCACCGAGAAGTCAAGACCTCATCCAAGCCCTTGCAGCCAGTAAGTGATGCTGGACGTTGGATCCTGGCAATGTGACTGGAGTCCCCTACAAATGCCTCACCAGGACCTGTAATTGGCCAGTTTATTTATCTGTTGACCTGTTTGTTATTGTCAGTCTCCTTGCGGCTCTCCTAAATGTTCTCCCCACGGGGACAAGGGTTCACTGGTATGTGGCCCTCCCCTGGCCCGGAGCAGCCATGGTGAGTGGGTGCTGTTGCAAGCGGACACCCTGGCTCCGTTCGCCACTGTCCACAATCTCTAGACCCTGGTAATTCCCTCGGTCTCAGAAGGGGCAGCGGACCGGCGGCCCCCACCGACCTTGGCGGTCTTGATGATCTCGGTGAAGTTGTCCATGATGGACTTGACGTCATCCTTGAGCCGCTTGTTGTAAGACTGCAGCAGCGTCTCCTTGCTTTGCGGCAGGGCTCTCTGCTGGGCCATGGCGGGGCCTCGGGCACGGCAGGGGGCACCTGGGACCCAGAGTCTGGTGTGCGCGAGCGAACCCCAGCCTCCCACCCTCCAGGCCCCCGCCTCGGCAGGACCCGCAGCTCTCCGGGGATTCCCTTTCTGCCAAACACACTCGTCCAAGCATCCGCACACAGTGCACTGCGGCGTCTCCTCCGGCCCGCGCCACTTCCCCGGAACCCCGACGACACCCTGATGGGCTCCGGCGCAGCCTTCTCAGAGGCCAGGCCCACGAACGTCCCCCACGTGCCCTGGCCAGCCGCTTCCCCGCCAGCACTTCTGCCCTACTCCTCACCCGAGGAGCCGCTCGGATCCTACCCCACCTCCTCCAAACGCCCTTGGCCTTCACCCCCAATCCGCCGCCCTCGTCTCCACGCCGGGACCCCCGGGGGCCGCCCCACGGAACCTCTTGGGCTCCTGCGCTCCGGGGTATCTGCTGGGACCACCCTCCCGCCCCGCGCCAGGTGCCTCCGGGCTGCGCGTGCTCCGGTCCGGGTGGCCCCCCCGACCGAACTCGCGGTTCTTAAGCCACTTTGGAGTAAATCGCAAGAGAAGATCGCCGACACCGCCGCCACGCCGCCCCAACGCCCACACCTGGTCCGCAGAGCCGGGGACCGGCGGGTACCTGGCCAGGGCGGGCTGGGAACGAGCGCGCGTCCCTCCGGAGAAGTTCCGGCGCCCCGGCGCCTCTCCGCGCCACTTTCCAGCAGCTCAGATCCGTCGTCCGGCTCTAGGCACCGCCCGCCTGGCGGGAGAAAGTCCTGTCGCTTTAAATCCGAAATCCCGCGCAGGCTTCAGTTCTCGCGATCTCCGAGGTCGCATCCATATTACCCACAATTCCCTTTCCTTTCTTTCTCCGCCAACCGTTCAAGATGGTGAGTGTTCTTGGTGTCAGCGGTGCTGGCTCTCGGATCCGGGCTCTATCCGCTGCCATCCTTCTCGAGGCGTGATGGCGCAGGGATCCCTCCACCGCCCAGCGCGAGAGGAGCCCCGCGGGGCCTCGCCTCGAGGCACTGGGGCCGCATAGACTCCTCGGCAGCCGGGCCGGGGGAGGAGGAGGATCCGGGGTGCGCCGCGCCGCCATGCGGGGCTCGAGGCTGACGGGGCCGAGGCGCTCCAGCTCCCCGGGGGCTCTTCCGTCCCGGGGGCCGCCTGGGGTTTTGGGCAGGGGGTTCTCAGTCTGTCTGCCTCTGCTGTTTGGAGCCCGCCGCACTCCGAAAGGGGCCGCGGGGCTGTCGAGGCTCGTGCAGATGATGTGAAAGAATATTTGCTATCTGAGTGATGGTGAGGACGTCCCTAACCACCAAGATCGCTGATGCACGAGCGGGGGGGGTGGGCGGTCGCCGGGCTCGCGGCGCCTGCGGCTGGGGCCAGGTTTGCTCACGGGGATGCTTGGGGCCGGCTCGGGCCCCACCCCTCTTCGGAGAGACTGCTGGGGAGGCGGCGGTTGAACCGGGTGTTTCCTTTTGCCCAGCCGAAGGGAAAGAAGGCCAAGGGTAAGAAGGTGGCCCCGGCCCCTGCGGTGGTGAAGAAGCAGGAGGCCAAGAAGGTGGTCAACCCCTTGTTCGAGAAAAGGCCCAAGAATTTTGGCATTGGTGAGTAAGAGACGGGAGACGCTGAGAACGGCTGCTTAAATGGCATCCCCCCCAACGAAGGAAAGCAGCTTATTGAACAGAAGGTTACGTGTTGGCCTTGCTAGAATTCCGTGGGTTTGGAGTCGAGGCTACTTGGATGGGGATTCTCGCGTTTTTGCCGCTCTTTAGCTGTAACCCGGCTCGGTTCTTAATCTCTCCCTCTGAGAGGCGGGCAGTGACGGCGCATCCTTCGTGGCCGCACTGTAAGCGCCTGAGCGTGTGGCAGTGTGGAGCCCAGATACTGCTCAGTCCAGGACTGCTGGACTGAGATTGGTTGGGTCCTTGTTTGTACCAGGAAGACAGCTCAAAGCTAAATCTCGGGCCTTTGGGATTCAGCTGGGCCGTCGCGAAACAAGGTCCGCCAGAGCAGAGGCGATGGGACTGCGGTAGTGACGCACGCCTTGGCTGCTTGTTGAATGAGCAGAGGTGTCGCTAGTGTATCCTGTGATCCTAGGTGTTTGTGTGCAGGTGATGCAAAAGAATGTTTGCTGTCTGAGAGGTGGTGATGCCATTTTAAAGCACCGAGATCGCTGATGCACCTACGCCCTTCTGAGCGGCCCTAAACACGAACTGGACGGGGAGTTTGAGCCTCACATTATTGCCCTTTACTTCTCAGGACAGGACATCCAGCCCAAAAGGGACCTCACCCGCTTTGTCAAATGGCCCCGCTACATCCGCCTGCAGCGGCAAAGGGCTATTCTCTATAAGCGGCTGAAAGTGCCTCCCGCGATTAACCAATTCACCCAGGCCTTGGACCGCCAAACAGGTGAGGTTCTGTGGCACAAAAGCAACATGGGGAAGGGATTTCTTGGGCATGGTTGCCACCTTTACTCGGACACTGGTAGAGCTGAGGCCTGTAAAGGGGCAGTGGGTATCTTCAGTACGTTAGTTTATTAAAACTTAGGACTCCTTCTCTCGTTTCCAGAACGTGATATAATGAAGAGATAACGTATACGACCTGAGATCTTTTGAAGTGCAGTTGTTCAGGACAGTGACCTAGCATTTGTTACGGTTAAGTGATGTAATCTTTTAAACTGTCGACCTGGACTGGCGGTCTTTTTTTCAGCTACTCAACTGCTTAAGCTGGCCCACAAGTACAGACCAGAGACAAAGCAAGCAAAGAAGCAGAGGTTGCTGGCCCGAGCTGAGAAGAAAGCTGCAGGCAAAGGGGATGTCCCCACCAAGAGGCCACCTGTCCTCCGAGCAGGTGAGTGGGCCCCTTCTTGAAGAGGCTGAATGGTGGGGCAGGCTCTTGGCGATGATGCATGAATTTCTTCACCTGGAATCAACCGTGAAGAGTAAAATCCGAGCTTTTTAACCCTGAGTCATAGCGGGGCCCCCGGTACAAGTGCTTTTGTGCCTGGCAGCCCCACCCCTCTGCCACGCAGACTGGTTGTATGTTCTAGGGGTTAATACTGTCACCACCTTGGTGGAGAACAAGAAGGCTCAGCTGGTGGTAATCGCACATGACGTGGATCCCATCGAGGTACGTGTGACTTGTCCTCAAGCGTCGACTGCTGGACTGAGATTGGTTGGGTCCTTGTTTGTACCAGGAAGACAGCTCAAAGCTAAATACTCGGTCTGGCAGAGGCCCTAGCAGGGTGGAGAGCATTGTCAGCTTTCCGTCTAAGGAGTCCTGACAAGGGAGCCACCTCGTGGCTATTGCAATGATGTGACACTCTCACTGAATTAAACCTTGAAAGTACAAGTGCAGGAGCCTTTTAACCCTGAGCAATTGCTACCACGTTAGCTTTTAAGTTACTGCTTTCGCTCAAGATACCCTCTAGAGCTAACGCTGTCTTCCAGCTGGTGGTTTTCCTGCCTGCCCTGTGCCGTAAGATGGGGGTTCCCTACTGCATCATCAAGGGCAAGGCCAGGCTGGGGCGTCTGGTCCACAGGAAGACCTGCACCACAGTGGCCTTCACACAAGTCAACTCGTAAGTGTGCAGTGTAGCCCAGAATTCCCAAGAATCACTAGGGGACAACCTTCCCCCACCCCCAAGTTTGCTTAATTTCTCGGGATCTTAGCTTAAAGACCAACCTTAAAATACTTTTTTCGGGCTTCCCTGGTGGCGCAGTGGTTGAGAGTCCGCCTGCTGATGCAGGGGACGCAGGTTCGTGCCCCAGTCCGGGAGGATCCCACATGCCGCAGAGCGGCTGGGCCCTTGAGCCATGGCCGCTGAGCCTGCGCGTCCGGAGCCTGTGCTCCGCAACGGGAGAGGCCACAACAGTGAGAGGCCTGCGTGCCGCACAAAGAAGAAAAGAGAAAAAAAAAATACTTTTTTCCGAACCTTTGCCGATGATGGTTATGAATTTCTTCACCTGAATAAACCATGTTGTCGTGTTGTTATCTGAGGCAGGTGGTTTGTGTTGGAGCTACAAAGGGAGTCGTTGCTGCTTTCTGGAAGGGTAACTGAGAGGCCAATGACCCCCATTTTCCTCTCTGCCTTGTTAGGGAAGACAAAGGTGCTCTGGCTAAGCTGGTGGAAGCCATCAGGACCAATTACAACGACAGATATGATGAGGTAGGTAGCACACTCACACAGAATACTGTCTTCTGGTAAAAGCTGCATCTTTAGTCAGAAACTGCCTGGCGCTCGGCTCTTTCTGAGCAGTTGTATTTGCCAGTCAACTTGGAACAACCTAATAGAAGTGTGTGAAACGACCCGCCAGGCTGACTGCCCGTCTTCTTGTTACAGATCCGCCGTCACTGGGGAGGCAACATCCTGGGTCCCAAATCAGTGGCTCGCATCGCCAAGCTGGAAAAGGCAAAGGCCAAAGAACTGGCCACCAAACTGGGCTAAGTGTACACTATTGATTTTCCTGTACATATAAATAATAATAATAAAAAACCTCCTCTTCAGCCAGTGTTGGACATTTTGCGCTAAAAGTTTGGGACAGTGGCAAGTAAACCCCGCGTCCTTATCCCTCATAGGGTAGCACTTGTGTGTTGGTCCAGTTTTAAAAAGGCCAAGCAGTACTTGAATACCTTGAATACTCTGAACCAAGCCCGGGATCTTAGATCGACTAGTTCATTTGGGTAGAAGGAGGGCGCTACACATGCGGTGTAGAGATTTATTTATACCAGTTACACGTTATCAGTCTAAAGTCGAATCTCTCGAAATGGCTTCAGCTGTTCAGCGACAGGGCTACACCCGCCAACCTCGTCACACACCAGGAGTCCGGCTTAGGAATTTCTTAAACCACAGGTACGAGGTGGCCGCGCAGAGTCCGTACCTTGGGTTGAAAGAAAGTGAGCGAGCACTGTGGGGGCTGAGGGGAAGGCGGGGCGAGCAGGAGTGGGCGGAGCCCGGGCTCACCAGGTGACGATGTACTGCACGTGCTCGTTCCTCAGGGCCACTCTGGTCTGCCCTCCAATGGGCCCTCCAGGGACTGTGCTCTCTGCGGGGACAGTGGGCTGTGTCCTCACCGGGGCCCGTGCTACCAGCTGCTTGGCACTTAGTGGCCAGTCAGCCAGCCCCCTCGTGTCGCCCTCCTCTTAGCGCCTGTCAAGCACACTCCCGCTCCACCAACACAAGCGCTGGGGCGGAAGTGACAGGGAGCTGTCCAGGGTCAAGAGGAAGGTAGACCAGGGCCTTCGGGGGTGGGCTGCTCACAACGTACTGAAGTCGGCGTCTATGAAGATGGGCTCTGCGCCTGTGAGCCTGGCCATGGCCTCCAGGTCCCGGTAATGCCAGTGGTTCCTCGCAGGATTGTTCTCGGGAACAAAGGGCTTCCTGGTCTCTGACAGCCTCACCATCCCGACTAGGTCCACTTCTCCTTCAACCTGCCCGGGAAGGTGTGAGATGCTCTGTGGGGCCCTGCATGGAGCCTGGATTGGCTCCTACAGGGGGACGGGTTCACACCCCTCACCTGGCCTTTGCGCCGCGTATCTGGATTCACGTTCTTCCTGGGCACAAACCCTCTATTTACCAGGATGGTGATTCTAGAGTAGTAAGAGCACGCTGTTTCAGGTAGGGGACTGTTTTTGAATAAAAGGGGGTCACTAATGGTCATTCTGGCACCTCCCTCCTGGACGACAGCACGGGTGAGGGTTTACGGGCTAGCTGGAGGGGGCGAGGGGGTGCCTCCGACCCTGTGAGTGCTGTAGGTTTGTGGCCTCTGCGCCGCCGCTGTCACCAGCAGCAGCAGCCTCCGCTTGCTTTGTGCTTCACCTGCTGCACATGCAGCCAATGACCAACACTGCCCCGCCGCCTCCAACTACTGCCTCGCGCGTCTGCCCACAATCTCCCATCCTAACCAGGGGAGTCCCCGAGCCGCAGCATCGGGGCCCATCCCAGACCTAAAACCAGAAAGCTGGGGGCTGACAAGGGACCTGGGGTTTCATTTGTATGTTACCGTTGGGAAGCTGCTCTACTTACCGGTCTTGCACTTGCAGAGCCCCCATCGTGTACATGTCATCTCCTTCCCCTGGGATACTCCGCCCATCTCCTCACTCACTATTTGACCCAAAGAGCCCCCAGGAAGCCTTCCTCGAGTCGACTCCCTCCCTGCAGGGCTGGGGGTTCCTTTCTCTTGAGTTCCTCTGCTGGCCCCTCAGGCTGCATCCTAAGCACTAAACGTGTGGGCCACTCATAGACGGTTTTCTCCAAAGAGGACTGTTTCGTTCACCTCTCCTTCCTTCAGAGCTCAACAGGCAGACGTTGTTCAGTAATAAATTAATTGGCTTAATAATGTCAGAATTACACATTTCAAACTCCCAAGGAGTCGAGCTTATCTGGGTTTCTTGGATTTCCCAGGGCTGGGGGCTGAGAAGGAAGGAGATGGGAAGGACCGCATCTGCCAGGCCGGTCAGCTCCCCCGCGTCCCACTCACCCCAGGGCAGTGCAGTGGAAGGGAGTGACCACGTAGGCACCACTCTCAGCCGCCGACGAGAGCCGGCCGGCCTCCCGGGCTGGGTCCAACATGGTCCGTGGCATCATGTACAGCTCTTTAGAGTGGTCAAAGTGCCCCCTGACCTTCACTGGCCGGTACTCCAGGTTATTCAGTTCCATCGGGCTACAAGAGAGGGGAGGAGCTGAGACCAAGCAAGGTTTGGCAGGAAGACAAACCCTCTCAAGGGTCTGCAAACCACGAAGCCCACCGTGGCCTGAGAAGCAATGTAGAAGGGGACACACCGCCACAGTGGGGTCTGCGTGATGTGCCCTCCAAAGGGGGAAGCTGATCCCTTTGATGCCACGTGGGAACGTGGATCTGTGCTGCCCGACAGTCCACGTTTTCAAGACAAGCTTAAAGCTGGAGCCTCCTGTGTGAACACGATAAAATACGTGGGCCAAAACCGTCATCTGCAAGCCGAACGTGACCCACTTGTTTGCTCCTCTGTCTGGAAAGCTTTGTGATTTTAGCTGGCACTCTTAGGAACAGTGCCTTTTTTTTGGCTGTGCCGCACAGCCTGTGGGATCTCAGTTCCCTGACCAGGGATGGAACCAGGGCCCCCTGCGGTGGAAGCCTGGGGTTCTAACCACTGGACCACCAGGGAATTCCTAGGACAGTGCTTTTAAATGAGGGGAGAAGGCAGTCGAATGCCTGCGTATTTTCTCACAGTACCATTCTCATGTCCAGACTTGACATGCGCGTGCCCTCCCCTCCAGCTAAGAATTACTGCTGCAGAAAGCCGTCAGCACTGTGGGGGGCTCCCTCAGCTACACTGGGCCTGGAAAAGGCACGAAACCCAGGTTCAAAGATCTGTCTGTGTACTTATGTCAGGCAGCTTCACAAGGGCAGTCGGGTGTCAACAGGAAGCCCAGCAGGACCACTGATTCTGAGGGCTCCCGTCAGGGTCAGGAAAGCAGGCAGCAGCCAGGCCCCACTGCTGGCCTCAACTGAGCCCCAGCCCCCGGGGGGCAGCCACACACACTCACTCTGCGGGCAGCGGGATGGGCTCGGCCATAACCCTAGACTCTAGTTCTGCGATCAGCTGTAGCTTCCACTTCCGGCGCTGGACCTATGGACACAGGGCATAAGCCCGAGCGGGTGGCAGCAGAGTCAAGGGCTCACAGCCAGGAGCACGAGAAGTCAGTCTTTACCTGCCACGTCCCCAGGCCAAAGGCAGTCACAGGTATGAGAAGCAGAAACCACTGGAGGAAGGAGTCGTCTTCCGTTTTTGCGGCAGTTGCTTCGGCTGAAGAGCTGCCACACCTGCTGGGCCTCCAGACCAACCCTAGTAGATGTCACAACACGGGCATATGGGGCCGGAAGCCCCGGAACAAAGAACTGGAGCAGACAACTCCTTGAAGCTGCCATGACTACCGGGGAGAACGTGATACAGGAAGAGGGCCCAGGCCACCACGTGCAGTCGGGAGCCCACCAGCAGCACCTGCGTCCAGCCCAGCTCCTAACCCAGTGCCCAGCGCGTGACACCCACTCAGTGGACATTCACCCACTGAATGAGATCCAGGGCTTAGTCCTGGCTCTGCCACCAACCATGACCCTGGGTAATTCATGGAACCACCTCACGCCTTTTGTGCAAGAATATGCTGAGATGTATCCTGTCATGAAGGTGCACGGGTACGGGCTACTGTGCTCTGCAGACTGAATGTGATACACTCAGGAGAGTGGTTTACAGAACTCAGAACAGCTGTTCTTTTTCATCGTTCATAAATTTAAAGTTGGCAAAACAAACACAGGAAGTACATCTGGGCTCTCAGAGGGTGAGTCCCATTAACGGAAAGCATTACAGGTCTGGAGGATGGTCAAAAAGCAGGCCTGCAGCAGGCCTGCAACGTGCCTTACAGTGTGCATGCACATCACTCTACAGACAAATACCCTTTGCTGTGCCTTGGACGCAACATGCAAACTGTGGTGATTAGCTAGGCTTTCCTTTAGGAGCCCACACAGTTTCCGTCCTGGGTTGGCCCCGCATCAGCCCGAGGAGCCGTGGAGCGGTTATGGCACGTCTCGGGCCGAGCGTGTCGGGCGGCAGCGCGGCCGACAGCGCCCGCCAGAGCCCGCGCGCACCCAGGGCCCGACTCAGAGGCTCGGGCGGCAGTTCCAGGGTTTATCGCGACGCCACGCGCCCCGGCAAAGCGGAGGCACGGACGGACGGGGCGGCTTTCCCAGATGCCGAGGGCATCCCTGGACGAGTCCTCACCTGGGCGCGAGATGACCCCAAGGGCGCTCCTCCGGACGGCGCGGACCGGGGCCTGCGGAGACGCAAGGGGCAGGCTGAGCTCGTTCAGTCCGGGCGCGCGCCCCCAGCCCGGCCACCCCGCTCCGCTCACCGGCCCCGTGCCCGCAGCCCGCAGCAGCGACCCCAGCCCCGCCGCTCGCAGGCTCAGCCCCAGCCCCCGCGCCGCCGCCATCGCCCCGCCCGGGAGCGCGCTTCCGGAACCTGGAGGCATCTGCTTCCGGGGCGCCGCCCGGCCCCGCCCCCGGCCCCACGTGGTTCGAGCGACGTTCGGCCTCCAGCTCCTCGCGCGCCGAGCCATGATCGAGCCGCCGGCCGACGTGTGCGCCTTCCTGCGGGAGCATCCGAGCCTGCGGCTGGAGCCCGGCGCCCGCAAGGTGGGCGGGGGGCACAGGACCACCCCCGACGGGCCCCGGGACCCCCGACCGCCCGGACCCCCTGACCGTCCCGCCTTCCCGCCCATAGGTGAGGTGCGCTCTGACGGGCCACGAGCTGCCCTGCCGCCTGCCGGAGCTCCAGGTCTACACCCGCGGCAAGAAGTACCGGCGGCTGGTCCGCGCCTCCCCGGCCTTCGACTACGCCGAGTTCGAGCCGCACATTGTGCCCAGCATCAAGAACCCGTACGTGGCTGGGCCGGGCCGCGGCGGGCCCGGCACTGCCGGGGAGGCCTAGGGTGGGACAGTTCCTAGTGCTGAGTCTGGCCGGAGCTGGGTAGACTCCAAAGCCCCGACCCCTCCCCGCTGGCTGAGCGCTCCTCAGAGACGCGGCCTGTTCTGCAGCGCCCACCCTCCCGTGAGATAGGAGACCTGAGATCCAGGTGGGCGTCCTGGAGCTGTGAGTCACCTGGGATCTCAAGTGAGGCCCGTCCCCCGTGCATGTTTGCTTTTCTGTAAACGTGAGGTCTGTCACCTGGGCCTGTCTGCTTCAAGAGGACTGGAGCGCTTGTGCTTTGTCACCTGAGGTTCTGAACGCGGTCGTTTCCCTATCTTTAGTTTAAAGGAGAGCTTTGATTTAGCTGAGAGCGCACGGTTGACAACAGTAGTCAAAACGAAGAGGGGGATGGCAGACGCTCCCACTATGGAGCACTTTGCCAGGCTTTCGCCGACGTGCCTCTCTCGTGCTGGAGCAGAGTCCGGCGAGGCTGGTGAGGCCTGTTTTCTTGGTAGACGGTGAGAGGCCACAGTCCGCCTGGATGAGTGCTTCTCCAGCCCGGCTGCGGACTGCAGTTGCTTGGGAGCTTTTAAGAATCCTGATGCCCAAGCCACGTGGCAGACCTCCCCTTTCAGTCTGTCTGGGGGAGGCCAGGGTGGAGAACCATGGGTCTGGATCCTTGCTTGTGAACTGTCCCCTTAGGCACCAGCTGTTCTGCAAACTCACCCTGCGGCACATCAACAAGTCCCCGGAGCACGTGCTGAGGCACACCCAGGGCCGGCGGTACCAGAGGGCGCTGCAGAAATGTAAGTAGCCGAGGCGGGACACGGCTGTCTGGGTGCTTGCCTGCTCTCCCCCAGGACCAGCGCCCCTAGAACGCAGAAGCGGCAGCCCGTGCATCCTTTGGTGGTACTTGGTGGATGCAGTGGGTCGGGTCCCAGTACAGTGAGGAGAGGGGGACGACGGTAGAGACGGTGCAGAGCCAGAGGCAGCCTCCGAAGTGATGCAGGTTGTGTTAAGTGCTGTGAAGAAGACAGTGCCGAGCAAGGCAGGCGGACCTGCCTCATGCAGGAGGTTCTCGGAGGGTTTCTCTTTAGACTGAGATTTGGGAGGCGGGGAGAGTGCTTCGCTTGGCTGGGGGGGGGGGGGTCTGGAGGACGGCCATTGTGCCACCAGGCAAGGTGGGGTTAGAAAGGCGGGTGGGGACGAGACCACAGTGGGTCTTGGCAGCCGTGGAGTGGGGATGCCCTGGGAGGGTTAAAGCAGGGACTCTGGCCTGATCTGTTTGTGTCTCGGGATCACATGTTGCTGCCAGGGGAGAGGGGAGGGGAGGGGCCACCCGGTTGCTGTGCAGTCACCCAGGTGAAGATGCCGGTGGCTGGGGTCACCAGGTGCTGGCAGGGCAGATGGAAGGACGTGGGAGGTTTCTAACGGTTTTGTGGATGGAATCAGTGGACGGGGACAGTGAGGAAGAGGGGGAAACTGGCTGTGCTTCCCAGGGTCCTGTTGTGACAACTGGTGGCTGATGACGTCACGAGGGTGGGAGAGCAGAGTCTGAAGAATGGCTTTCTGGGGAAGAGCACAGGTTCCTTCGAACATTACAAGTGGAGGTGGATCAGGGAGGGTGACTGTTGAGAACACGGACCGGCCCTCAGATGATGCAGATCAGCGACACAGGCACGGCGTCTGCATCCCGTGGAGCTGGGTGACAGGGCCGGGCCTGAGCTCGGAGGAGCCCCGTGCGGTCGTGTCTGAGGCAGAGAGAAGTCTCAGGGACGAAGCGGTAGCCTCGTCAGGTGGCCCCGAAGGGCAGGTGAGGACGCAAGAGTGAGCTGAGATCTGACAGAGGCAGCTGAGGTGGCGAGGTGGGGACAGAGCCAGGCCGGAGCGGGCCAGGAGGCCCGAGCCCCTCGAGCGAGCGAGGCGGGGGCAGGGGGGGCGGCTGGGGGCCTGAGCTCGGAGGAGCCCCGTGCGGTCGTGTCTGAGGCAGAGAGAAGTCTCAGGGACGAAGCGGTAGCCTCGTCAGGTGGCCCCGAAGGGCAGGTGAGGACGCAAGAGTGAGCTGAGATCTGACAGAGGCAGCTGAGGTGGCGAGGTGGGGACAGAGCCAGGCCGGAGCGGGCCAGGAGGCCCGAGCCCCTCGAGCGAGCGAGGCGGGGGCAGGGGGAGCGGCTGGGGGCGGGGCGGGCGGCCTGGGGACGGGAAGGAAGGTGAAGGAGGACAAGCCCGGAGGCCTTGCTTCCCAGTGAAGAGGCGAGGCTGCGAGCGTGGCGCTGAGGGGCCTGCGGAGGCAGGACACGGGGCCCCCGGGCACCTTGCTGGCCCGCAGCTGCGCTCAGCTGCTCGGCGAGGGCGGGCAGGGGCTGGGTTTCCCCACGAGTAGGGAGCAGTTCCGATGCCGGGCCGGGGCGCCTGGCCACGCGCGAGCTCCGCTCTGCTGGTGACGGGGCCGCTGTGCGGCCGTGGAGGGGGCGGCAGAGGGGCAGTCGGGGATGGGGCCCCGCAGGTGGGCGGTGACGAGAGAGCCGGGGCCCAGCAGGGCTCGTCCATCCCGTGAGTGACGATGGCCGAAGCTGGGGGACAGTGAGAGCCGATGGAGGGCGAGCTCCAACAGCCGGCTGCCCTGAGTCCTCGGTGCAGGAGGGGAAGGTGTGGCTCCAGCGAGGCCTCTCCGTGGAGGCCTCGTCCCCGCCCCCTGCTCTGCGCCAAGGGTAGGCAAGGGCCAGGCACCAACTTCCGCCGAGCCCCGCCATCCAGCGGGGGTCCTGGCCGCTGTGCCTGAGGGGACTTCAGTTTCCGCGGGACAGGCTCGCCTGGCTTCCTGTGCCCGCTCAGCACCCTCCCAGCCGTGGCCGGCTGGAGCCAGAGAACAGATGCTCCGGGCGCGTCCTGGTCGGGGAGAAGAAAAGAGGGAGGCCTTCGCCCCTCCTGCCCCGGGCCCGCCTCCGCATGCGCCCCCTGCTGTCCCATCGGGAGCCGGCGACGGCGCTCGGCGCTCACCTTGCGCTCACCTTCCTCTGCCGAGCTTTCCTGTGGGGGAGGGTTCTGGGGGCCCTGGCGGAGCTCAGCTCTGTTCCCGGGGGGCTGTGGGGAGACAGGCAGGAACCGGGCAGCGTGCGCGTCTGTCTCCCAGACGAGGAGTGCCAGAAGCAGCGCGTGGAGTTCGCGCCCGCCTGCCGCCGGCACAGGCGTGGGAGGAGGGGAGCCCGGCCGGACAGTGGCGGGCCGCCCCGGCCTAGAGAAGCCTTCTGGGAACCCGCGTCCAGCGATGATGGCGCTGCCCCAAGTGACAGTGACGACAGCATGACAGACCTGTACCCACGTAAGCCGGGACGCGCCCCCTCCCCCTGCCCATCCTCTGCATTCGGGTCGCGACCCTCCGCGCCGTTTCCGTCAGCCGTGAGCAGCTCCCTCCCGCTGTGTGTCCTCCGGTCCTGGGCCCGGCTGACCCCCGGCACGGGTGGTGGACTCGACCTAAAACGGCCCAAACCTCTGCTCCTTCCAGCCGAGCTGTTCACCAAAAAGGACCTGGGAGGGACCGAGCACGAGGACAGCACCGACGACTTTCTGACGGGGGATGAGGACGAGAAGCCAAGACGCCGCAGAGAGACGGGCCCTGGGGACAGCGAGGCCGTGGGCTGGGAGCAGGTCCCCAAGCGCGGGAAGGTGGGGTGCCACCCCCAGGGCTGCCGGCGGGAAGGTGGGGTGCACCCCCAGGGCTGCCGGCGTGGCAGCGGCTTCTCTTAGCTGTGGTTTCAGCTTCTTTAAAAAAAAACCTTTCTCACAACTGAAATCTCAAGCTAACGATACGTAAGATGAGCGCTGAGGCCGCTCTAATGGGGGCGGGGGGCTGCTTCCTGGTTTGCTGCCCAGGAGTTTCCACTAAAGCCTCTTCCTCTCTGCTGGCCGGGACTGGGGGGGCCGGGCTTACAGCACCCCCGCGTCAGATCAGAGCGCCTCCACTGGTCGGGATTCTCTGTTTGTGCCGCAGAAGCAGTCCGGCTCGTCGAAAAAGAAGCCCAAGAGTCACCACCGCAAACCGAAGAGCTTCGGCTCTTTCCAACAGTCAGGTCAATGGAAAGTCGCTGGAGAAGACGCATCTTGAGAGCCTTTCAGAGCCCTCCCGGCATCCACACCATGTTCCTGTTTGAGGTGCCCGCCGCGTGTCCTCCCAACTGCTGGGATGTCCGTCCACTCCTCGTTTGCTGCCCCAGAAGGCCGGGCCGGGGGGGTCTGACCCGCGGATGTCAGGGTCTCACCCCCACCCCCAGGAAGCAGCAGGGACCCTGGAGGGGGCACCGAGGAGAGCCCTGGCCAGTCCCCACCTGGCTGGACGACACCAGAGGATCACACTGCATACAACAAATGCCACTATTTATTTTGACGTGTCTCCAAAAATCAAAATGTTTTCAAACACAACTAAGATATAAAATACAGCATAAAATGAGATTCATAACTATCTCCCCCGTAAAGCAAAAAATTTTTCAGAAATCGTTGCGCCAGAACCAACTGGTAGATCCTGTTTTTCTCTTCTCCCCGAGTAGGCATCGACCCCTGGTCCGAGCACTAGCCCACGCAGGGCCAGGGGAGGCGGGACTGGTGGCCACGACGCCACCTGGCCACCAGGGTCAATCTGTTTTTACAAACCAGAAAGGTCTTCCTAGCAGCGAGCCGAAGAAGACCCGTACCCTGCCAAAAACGGTGTCACGGAGCAACTGCGACCTGGCCGCGCGCGCCATTCATCAGGGCCATCGTGCTGGGGTAACGGGGAGGGGGGGTGTAGATCAGGACGCCACCCTGCCCGGGTTGTGACACTGAGTCAGAACACCCCCTTGGTGTGGGAGCATCCCAGTGACTGAAGGAGAAAAGCCCTCAACTTATAAATACTCGGGGAGTAGGGCCACTGGGGGAGGGACTGGGAGCGTCTTGGGTCGAGCCTCTGCAGTGGCGGGGACACAGGAGGGTGCTGGAGAGGTGCCAAGCGCGCTGGTGGGTAAGAGCCGGCCTCCCCCCTGCCCTGGGAAGCTGACCAGGGGCTTCGCTGGGGCGGGTTGCTCCCCACCTCACCCTGGCTCTGGCCTGGAAGGTAGACGTGGATCTGGGTTCAGGACTGGCCCCGGCAGCCCTGGGGAGGCCCTCAGGCTTGCACCCCTGGCTGAGCAAACCGGAGAAGGTGAGATCGGCCCCAAGGCAAGGCTTGCAAGAGGCCTCCAAGGAGGGCCTCGTTGAGCTCGCCAGCCTCACCATGTCAGTCTGACCCTGACTCCCCGTGGGAGGCACAGAGGCATTGCTAGGAGGTGGACAAGCGGAGAACAGCAAGAAGCACTCACAGCCCCAGGAAGAGAAACACAGTATATAAGGCAATGTTAGGAAACTTGAAATACAGGATCGAGATCCAATTGGTAAGGCATCACAAATCGTAAAAAGTAATTTGGGCTGCATTCAGCATAGCAAACAGACAATCTGAGCAAGCCGCAGCCTCGTGATGATGGGGGAGTGGTGGCTGCACGGCCTGGGGAGCCCCGCGGGGGAGACAAGCGGGCAGCGCCGGCCCGGCTCTGGCTGTGGCCCTGGGGCAGCTCAGAGTGAGGTAACCGGTCTGAGCGCCCCGCTCTGACCCGGCCCCACAGTGGCAGCTGCCCGCCACCGAGCTGGGCCCTCGGGCGGCCAAGGCCCGCGTGCTGCCGGGCCTGGGGGGCGGGTCCCTGGGGGCTCTGGGCAGCCTCCCCGTGGGCCACCATGCGCACCTTGAGCCACTACCGCTCCCAGGGCGTCGCCCCCTGAAAACGGCACCAATCCAAGTCGAGCCCCTGATGAACGCAGACGGCAGCCTCGGCTGCCCCTCTAACGCGGCCTTATGTTTTGGGTCTGGGGTTTCTCTATGTGCTCTCACTGTCCCTATAAAGTATCACAACACAGGGCAGAAACAACGGGGAAGGCACTGGTGTGAGCCTGAACCAGTGTGTTGATGTTGGGCTGGGCCACCCCAAATCATGGAGTAGTTTGAGCTAAAAACGTAAACTTTAAAAAAAAATAAGAGGGAGACTGCTTTGAATGATACACAAGTGTATCTGCTCACAGTACAGCGTGAAGGTCCCCCACCCCAAAAAAGAAACAAAACAAAAAAAAAACAGGACTGAGAGGCCACAGCCAAGCAAGCTGCTCACTCCAAGAAGCCGCGGCCTGCCTTGGGGAGGGAGGTGCTGACCACGGGCCGGCCGGCTCTGCACGGTCAGATACCAGGTTGTGGGTCCAGAGCAGATTTAGCCATCAATTATCAGGTGTCCGCAAATAAAGTTCTCAAAACATCTGTGCCTTTACCAAGGGAGGGGAGGGAAGAGGATACAGAAATGCTGGCAGTTATGTCGAATCCACCCTGAACCAGTCCTCGACGGCCGCGGGTCCCAGCCAGGCGGGGAGGGGTCTGTTACCACTCTTTCTTCTTCTCGTCCATGGACACGCCCCCGGGGCCCAGGGCCACCACCAGAAGCAAGCCTCCGATCACCGACATGGTCTGGAAAAAGTCGTACTTGAGGAAGTCGTGCATGGGCTTGTAGACGGGGATGGTCCAGAAAGCGTTGAAATACACGTTGATGGCGAACAGCCACACGACGAGAGTCAAAGCGGCCAGCTTGGTCTTAAAGCCGATGGCCACCAAAATCATCAGAGCCGTGCCCACGATGTTCTGGAGAATCTGCATGGGTTGAAAGGTAAGCGATGGAAATAAACAGGCAGATTCCAGCTGCCCGTGTCACCGCAGTCTGTGGGCCAGGGTGGAGTGACTCAGGGCGTGCCGAGAGCCGGCATTACAAGCAGGGAAGAAAATCACGTCTCCTGCGATGGGGGCAGCAGCGAAAGCAACGCTTTGAATTGAGAAAGCTTTGGGGAAGGGTAGGAGGTCTCCGATGAACAGGCTGGGATTGACCGGGACCTGCCCCAGTCTGAGCCCGGTGGACCTGTCAGTCACAACCACAGTCCCCGGCGCTGCTTAGAGCCAAACGCTCCCCCTCCCCAGCACCAGGAGCCCCTCCTGGGGACCCCGCCCGGCCGGGGCCCCCCAGCTCTGTAAGCTACTGGGGGACAAGGACAAAGCCTTCGACTCTGCAGCTCCCACAAAAAGGACACGATAAAGGCAGGAGTGTGAGGAAGGAAGGAGAAACGGGAGCCTGTGCCAGGAACCTTCACCAACAGCCGGGACGGGCCCTTGAGCGAGGTCAGCGAGATTCGGGACTTAATTTGTTGGAAAGGCAGCTTCTTGGTGCGTAAGAGCTTGACAGCGTTGTTTCCTTTAACAGGATCATCCCGATGGCCCCTCAGCTATGCTTAGTGCACAGCCGGGAAGAGAGGGGGCAGCACCCCTTCTAGAAGGACAGGGACCCGACCAGGAACACTTACCGAGAAGAAGCTGGCGTCGAAGTGAAGGAGGGTCATGAACATCAGGACCAGCAAGACCCGGCCTCCGAGCTGCATGTACTGTCTGGGGGAGCTCTCGCGCATGGTGGGGACGCCCGCGAACATGCTCTTCCCTTCAGAACGGGACTCCGCCAGGAGAAGCAACAAGCCTCCTCCCAGGGCCAGGTTCCTGAGGAACGGACATGCCACACTAGTCGCTCAGGCTCATCAGGCTCTGTGAGCGCCCGGCAGGAGCAGGGACTCCGGTGACACCCACGGACAGGGAAGCCCCACACGACCGGAGACACGGATGCCTCCGCGCCACCCTCGGGATGGCCTGGCCTGGGCTCTCCTGCCGACCAGCGGGTCCCTGGGAGCCAGTACTTGACTTGGGCCCTCGTCGCCCTCATGAGATGCGGGGTCGGGAGGGATGACCTCGTTCTCACCTCTGCCCTGGGGGCTGTGGGTGGGGAAGGAAAAGGCTTCACCAGCGTCCGCTACAGAGTCTAAGAAGCATGGTTTGGACCCAAAGAAACTTACGTCAACCAACAGTTCCTGTGTTTAGAGACACGAGGGAAGTGCACTAAGTCGCCAGCCAGAGGCACCTACCTCATGAGAAACTTCACGTCCCATAAAATGCTGTAGGCGATCGTCTAAGGGGAACAGAGGAGAGAGAGGAGCCTGAGTGTCGGCATTTTCAGGCATCTGTGTTTCTACAGAATGAACAGCATCAGGCAGTTCTTCCAGCGTAGGTGAGAATCTAAGTACAAGATGCACAGAACCCTTTCAGGACCCCGACGGCCCCAAGCTCAGCATCTCTCGGGGCAGCAGTGGCCCCGGATCCAACAAGCCCTCGCCTCCTCAGAGCGGGGCCCAGGACGTTCTGGAGAACATGGCGGCTCTGAGACAGCGGTCTACAGTAGATGTGTGTGACACATCTCACGTGAGTAGCTAGGTGCTCTTCTTTGTGAAGTAAGATGCTAACAAGACCGTGTCCTGGCTGCAGCCGACCCCGTGACTTGTCCCCTTGTCACAGGGAACTCAGGAAAGTGGCAAAAGGTGGATGCCCGGAGTTCGGCCCCTTCCCAGGGTGCTCGGCTGTCTGGCTCTCCTGAGTTTCCACGGCTGGCATGGAGGAAAATCCAGCAATTTCTCAGAAGAGAAAAGGAGTTCCAGACAGACACACAGAGGGCTGAGAGGGGAGTGAGCCTGAGTCCTCACAAATGCCTTTTCGCCAGAAGCTCTGCTCTAACCAGAGCGAGAGTGAGACCCCAGCCACGTGCCGTTTACCTGCAGTGCGATGATGCCAAAGAGCCCAAAGCAGGCGTACTGCACGAAGTTCCTGCTCAACACCAGGATGCAGCCGGCTGCAAAGGAGAAGGGCGAGGGTCAGGGGACCGTGGCCACCTCACCTGGCCCTCTGGCGCAGCGGCAGCCCAACCGCCCGCCCCCAAGCAAAAAGTATCTTCTGGGAGGATTCATGGTAGGCACGGGCCACACACATGCGTCCACTGGCCTTTACTCATCAAAAACACTGGCCCGGAAAGTGGGTCCCTTGCTTACAGAGTCAGTCCATCAGAAAGAAGCTCAACTGTGGAGCTTCGGGACAGGCTGGCAAGTGCAAGTCCCGTCCTTGCCCCCTAATGTGCGAGAGAGGGAGCGCTGCCGCCGGAAGACGGCCAGCAGGGGTGGAAGGCAGACCCGAGGCCGACGCAGCTGCACTGGTGTCTGATGCTCCCCCTTCTCTGTTTACCTATTGATCCTTTCCAGACACCCTGGGTTTGGGGTGCCTCAGCTCCTCGCTGGCCCACCCAGGTGCCCCCACCTCCAGCACCTCCTGCTCTGGGCACTGATCACAGGGCCTCAAAGCAACGCAGCCAGGACCAAACACAGAGCACGCACCCGCGCGCCGGCAGGCCCAACTGCCAGGCCCGGGCTGCTGGCCTGGCGCGAGGAGCTGCAGACGCACAGGCCCCCGAGCGCCGGCGCCACTCACTCAGCTGTCCGAGCAGGTTGAGGAACACGAAGGAGGAGGCCAGCAGGTAGCCGCAGCTCCAGGTGGTGTCGATGTAGTCCCGCTGCTCACTCCACTGGAACCACATGCGGATGCCGTCCTCCAGAAAGGTGCTGATCAGGCAGAGGCGTGCCACGTGCGGCAGGTACTGCTTGGTGACTCGCAGGAACTGCGGGGCCACGGAAAGCCGAGGGTCAGGGGCCCGGCGCCCAGTCCCAGCACCGCCCGGCGGGTCCAGACGCGGCACCACCCAGGCCTCCGTCCGGCAGATGAAGACGCCCGAAGGCGATGCCCCGGGCCTGACCCGACCTCCTCTGCCATCTCAGCTGACGTGTGTGTGGCAACTACAGTCGTCACGCGTGGGACTGCCACAGGACACAGGGCGTGGGCAAGGCAGACCCGCCCAGCGACAGACTGGACCGGCCCTCGGAGGCGACCCGTCGAGGGCGTCTCCGCCGCGGCACTACTGCCTCCGCGCCAGCTCGCTCTCTGTCGTGGGGCGTCCTGTGCCGAGGGCTGCGAGCAGCCTCCCCAGCCTCTCTGCCCACTAGCTGCCGTGAGCGGCCTCGCTCCAACCGCGACAGCCCGACACCTCCAGACGTGGCCGCCTGCCCCCTGCGAGCTGCGCCACTTAAGATGGGTGATTAGGACACAAAGAGGCAAGGCGAGACTGAGGTACAAATGTCATTCGGGTGAACTGCACGCACCTTCTCTTACCAGGCATTCGAAGCTGAGGTACAAAGGGAAAGAAACCCTAGGACACATGCTAACACAGCAGGAACTCGGGAGAAAGATCGGAGACCCACCCACACGAGTGACATGTCAGGAGCCAGAGTCTAAAGGGCAGCTGTGAGTCTGACTCCTCAAAGGGACAGCTCAATGAATGTCACAGCCCTTCTTAGGCCGATTAAACCTGTCGGTGGAATAAACAAAGGTGTATATGTGAGCGTTTCTTCGTTTTTGGTGTTTTGAAGAGCTGCTTACAAGTCATAGGAAGCGCTAAAGCTGTCCAACAGGGTTAACGAGCCTCGGGCTGCTTAGACCAGCCTTTAGTTCGATCACCTCTGGCTCGGTCTGCAGAGAAGCCTCCCCTCCTCCAGGGACCTGGGCCACGGCAGCCTGGCCTGGCTGGCCTGGGAGCAGAGGAGAGAGAGGTGACAAGCCAGGTGTCCACTCCCCTCCAGTCCTGGAGCTTGAGCCCCGAGCTGTCGCGTCTGCTCAGCCCCTGACCCCCACGGAAGTGGTGCCAGAGTCACAGTGAGGGAGAGACAGACGCGCAGACAGTCAAGCACGCAGGTACGGGCACAGAAGCATGGGCGGAGACTGGAGCTCAGGGTTCTCATCCTGGCTCTGACACCCACCAGCCAGCACACTGTGGACTGTAGACAGACTGAGTTACTTTGGGGGGAGGGGGAGTGGTCTCTACATCCTTCTAAAAGTGAGGACAGCTGTGTCCATGGTGGCGAAGATTCTTTCCAACTTTAATGAGCAGAGGAGAAAAGGAAAGGGAAAGGACCCTGTTTAAAAAAAAAAGAGGTCCCAAATACTCCTATATGAATTCTGCAGTCCACGCAGAGAAGAAACACATCAGATCGGGGGCTGCGGGGACAGCTGATGCCACATGCCCTCCCGTTTCTGCCTCGTGGCCCGAATGATTTCAAAATGCCCAGCAACGGTGTAATCACCCAGCCCATCGAGACACAAAGAGCACCCCCTCAGCTCTGATGCCCTGGCCCTCGTGTCAAGGCCCAGCCCAGAAGCCCGAGCGACGACACAGGCCTCAGCTCGACGTGGAAACTGGGGAGAAGCCACGGCGAGGCCAGCAGAGCCCCACCGGACGGCTGTGCAGACTCGGACTCCTGGGCGGGGGAGCGCGCCCACTGCGCCACAGCCCACGAGACGAGACAGAAACAGTGTTTAAAGCCTCCGTGACGCGTCTTAATTTGAGTGTCTGGGTCAAGAGGATTAAAGAGCGGCCCAGAGAAGGTTCCCTTCGGACACGTAATTCACTCCTCCCGCTGCGTGCAGACACGCCAAGGAGACAGACGTCTCTCTGCTTTGGAAAAGCACAGCAGAAGTTCAGGCATCTGTGCTCTGAACTAAGCACGAATCTGATTTTCAAAGTCATACGTGGCCTAGGTTTAGGGCTGACGATTTTATAAGTCAGGCCGATCCGGAGCCTCTCTTAACCAGCCACCTGCTAATGGGCACCTGTTTGCACTGAACAAGAAAGAAAAAAACTAGGTGTGATATAACATGAGACCAGAGCCAATTTTAATCTTATTGCCTACACACATCTTGGTCTCAACGTGTGGCCCCTGAACCCACGTCATGCTGCTTTAGACAGTGTCCCCTCGGCACAGCAGAAGAGCCCCCGAAGCAGGCACCCAGAAGCCACCTGGCCGGTGCACGTGCTAAGCCGGCCTCCCGCTCACACAAAGGGCCCGAAGGCCGGGGGCTGCCTGCTGCCCGTGCACCCACGGGGCGGTCACCCATTCTCTCCACTGGGGTAGCTACACCTGACCTGGGACAACTCTGGGAATACAGCGATCATGTCCCACTACTTTGTCTTAGTGTTCAGGACAAAAGGGACCTGAGGAAAGCAGTCTGCAATTCTTATTTCATGAGAACTTGGAGGCGGAGGAGAGAGGCAGTCAGACTTCCTTGATCACCGAGGACTGGGGCTGCCCTTCTCAAGGGCCAGCTCAAGCCTGCACGTCCCAGAAGATTAGAACCAGCGGCCAGGTGACTTCCCGCACATCAGGCTGAGTCAGGGCTGGTACTGGAGCTCAGTGACTCACACACGTGCGTCCACCGAGACCCCCGAACCCCCAGTAAGTCTCCCTGAGCACTGCTCTGTAGGGTCACGCAGCACCTCGAGGTCCAGGAAGAGATGTCAGCTGGTCCTGAGCTGGAGAGATGGCCTGGCTTTCTTTACTAAAAACCCACTTGGGACAAAGCGCCTACCAATAGGAAGGCAGCTCCAGGCTGCACCTGACCTTCCGGGAGAAGCCTCACCAGCCACAGCCCCCGCCCGCACGCCTCCACCCCACCACCCAGAAGAGGCGGGGCGGCTTTTCTGAACCTCCTGTCTGAAGACGAAGACTGGTGGGCAAGGCAGAGTGAGTCAGCCGGCTCCTCCCTGCCCTCCCCACTCCTTTCGGCATAAGGCAGGAAGCCCTTGCTGGGGAGGGGGTGACAGAGCAAAGGAACAAGAGGAAAATACTCAGCAGCCACCCACCACTGTCACCAGACCCCTACCACACTGACGGTCATCCACGCACTGTTAATCCAGAGCCCTGAGACCTGGGGGCTGTATATGCCCGGTTCAGTGTCCTGCCAAGGCCATCCTAGCTCTCCGGCGATTGACCAGAGGCCAAGGGGAGCTCCTGGGGGTGACAGCTTCCAGGACTGGCTCTGTCCTGCCAGAGGACAGGTAAAAACACCAAAGGCCAGGGACCTCCCTGGTGGCGCAAGGGTTAAGAATCCGCCTGCCAATGCAGGGGACACAGGTTCGATCCCTGGCCCAGGAGGATCCCACATGCCACGGGACAACCAAGCCTGTGCGCCACAACTACTGAGCCTGCGCTCTAGAGCCCGCGAGCCACAACTACTGAGGCCCGCACACCTAGAGCCTGTGCTATGCAACAAGAGAAGCCACCGCGATGAGAAGCCCGCACACCGCAACGAAGAGTAGCCCCTCCCTGCTCGCTGCAACTAGAGAAAGCCCGCGCGCAGCAACCAAGACCCAATGCAGCCGAAAATAAGTAAATAAATAAATAACTTTATTAAAAAAAAAAAAAAACCAAAGGCCACACTGGAGAGCAAGGCCTCATGCAGCTTATCTGTCACCTTGGTGACGAACCACCAGGTAGAACCCATTAAGTGCTAATACTCCTATTTACTGGTGCAAATGTGCTTGCAAGTTACAGTCTGCAGACTGGCAGCGAGCTCCAGCTGCAGGGCACGTGCATAATTTTGGACTGCCGAGTTCATTAGTCTCTGGCTCCTTCAGACCAGTCTCAGACGGCTTCCGAATGCCCAGCTCCCGCACAGAGCACTCTCAGTACTTTCTCCAGCAGGAGGACACTGTCCCTGGCCACGCAGGGCAAGGAGCTTGATGCCAAAGAGGCAGCTCGGGCAGAGCCTGCCAGCGGGAAGTAACCAGACCACTCACCCTGCGCTCGCGCCTCTGCAGACCTGAAGGGAAGGTCGCAGGACAGCCAATCCACGCGTGGACTCAACGTATTGACCCACCACGTGCTGCGCGAGACCACACAGACCTCCCTCTCCGTATCTAAAGGTGGAAACGCTATGGTCAAGCTCCGGGATCCAGGGGCGGCAGGAGTCGTATATACGGAGGACCTGGCCCAGTGTGGGTGCATCGAAGGTTCGGGATTACTGTCATAACTCTCAGAGGACACACGGCCCTTCTGAGGTCCTGTTCACGGCAGCCCAGACTTTCTGACCAAATCCTGTCACTTCATTTTTGCTTTTGTTTTCTGAAGACAAGGTTAGAAAAGACAGATATGTCATATTATATGACTGGTGACTTTGCTGACATTTCCCCAGTCCCTTCAAATTAGATCATTTTCATCTTAAAAGCCGGACTCGCAGCACCTTTATTGTTTTAGTACTATGTGGGTAAATGTTAAAAACAAAAGCGCCCAGATTTTGTCCATAGGAGGCCACTGCTTTGGCTCTGCACCCCACTGTCTGTCCACATCCTCCTCTCGCACCAAGCCTGCCGCCAGAAGAGGCTCCTAACTTTGGCTGTGACAGCATGCTGAGCCCCGCCCTCCTGAGTCACCCACAGAGGGCCACAGAGGGGTCCGCTGACAGCTGTCACCATCAAGGTGGGCTCTGGTGCTGAAAAACTGACAGCAGGAGCCTGCACTGCCCGACAGACGCAGCCTTGGTCGACGCTGTTTCTCCGTTTTTTAAGGCAGCGCGTGCCCTCTTACGACGCTACTGCTTTGTGCGGTTCCCTCCATTTGTACCAGGAGAGGAACACCAGGCTTTAGAAGCACGTTGTGTGTGGTACTAGCCTCGAGGTCAGAGACTGGGCTTCTCCCAGGGCCATGGCCCCCAGGCCAGTCCAGGAGCCTCAGCAGGCCCGGCCTCCCTTCCCATAGTAAACTGGTGCAGGCCAACCCTGTGTGCCCCTCAAGGGCCTTTCTGGTTCCAAGATTCTGCTTCTTTCATTGAAGGCAAACAAAATGGAGAAAAAGAAGAAAGGATTACGTAAAAAGAGTCTGGTGGGGTTTTTTTGTTTTTGTTTTTGTTTTGGCAGTAGGAGGGTTTATCATTTGATAGTTGGCAGCAACTTGACTGGAGACATTTTATCTAGATTCGGTTATGAAATTCACTTGCAAAACCAGGGTTTTTCCGGGCTGCAGAGTCAGTGTACAAGGCTCTCATGACTCCCTTGGCTAAAAGGAGCCATCTCCTTAGGTAGTTGCTACTTGGGGAAACAAAATTGGGTCACTATGGTTATGGCAATGAAAACCGACAAACTAAGCAAGCCTACTTGGTTTTTGAGAGCTTTCAATATGAATTGTTTTTGAGAGGGATACAATTTTTGGATTGTGTCTATAAACACAAAATCATGACCTTAGGAAAAACTGTTTCTTCAAGTTGCTATGTTTTATCCCCAAACTGGTTTCTAAAATATCAGCTCACAGGAAAGTAGCGCATAGGAGAACCCAACTGGGAGACCACGCAATAGAGGTATCATCCCTCAAGGGAAACAACAGGAAATCTTGTTCACCGATAACTGATCAGAAAGCGTGTGCGCGCGCGCACCCGCGCACACACACACACCCCTTCCAAGAAGCGCCACACACACATTAAGTGAACCAAAGAAAGAATGACAGTTGGGCCAGACGTGGATCTTCCTGCAGAGATGGGGCTGTTCGTCTGTAGCCATAACGGGATACTTTTAGAAGTAAAAGGTACACGACTGAATAATCACCACCATGTTCTTTGGACCAAGCTTGGTAGAAAGAGAGGGTGGAAGCTGTGTCCTTTCCCCTTTCCAAGATCTGGTTCTGTCCATCTAGTTTTTGAAAACCTTTAATGGTGACTCAAGGGCCTGTTTCAAGGGCTTCCCTGTGGCTCGGAAGGCCACCTGTACACCCTTGGAAAGGGAAAAACAGGAAGATAGGCTTCCCCTCCTCCCAGGTTTGTGTACAGACAGATAGATACCCATTCATTTCAGTCTCAGGGCAGAGTCCGAACAGGGAAGGAAAACGCAGGGAAGGGTCAAAGGGACCCCAGAAACCCAACACATCTGGGAAAGAGAAAGCAAGTACTGTGGCTTTCTGCAGTGGGGTGCATACCAGGGCGCCCCCTTTCTCCTGGGAGGACCCCAGGCCTCCAGCCTGACCAACCCCCGTTCAGGATCAGCTCCCCAGCCCGCCCCCGAAGAGCGCCCAGTAAAAGGAAAAGCGTGCAGGGACCACCCAACAGTGTAGAATGCAGAGGACGCGCCCCACGCACCCCGGGGCCTCGGGCCCCTTCTCAGGAGCCGGGGAGGCAGCCGCTGACACCCCTCGGCTTCTAGGATGGCCCGGGCCGGGCTGGGGAGGACGGGCCCACCGAGCTGGGCGCCGAAGCAGGGGCCCGGGAACACACCCAGAGCCCGGGTGGTGGGGCGGCGCAAGGGCAGGCTGGGCCCGGAGGCCGGGTTTGGGGGTGCCCGCGGCAGGGACGGGCGGCGAGCCCAGGAGGGAGGGCCCTGGTTGGGGGAGGGGGCGCGATCCCTCCGGTGGGATCGGGAGTGAGGGCACGGCCCAGGCCTCGGGGCGGCCCTGCGGGCCGGGGGCCGGCTCTGGGGGCGGCCGGGGTCTCGGGGCCGGGCCCTGGGGGGGCAGGCGGGGCGGGGGGGGG
>NW_006786547.1:2078871-2090019 GCF_000442215.2 Lipotes vexillifer
TCGGCGCCCGCGCCCGCGCCCGCTGCGGCCTCCACAGGAAGTGCCGGCGGCCGGCCTCGCTCCTCGTCCGCGGCTCCAGCGGCTGCCACGTAGGCCAAGCCTTAAAGGGGCCGCGCCGCGGGGCCCGCCCCGGCCGCGCCTTAAAGGGGCCACGCGCCGCCCGCCGCGCTTAGGCCCCGCCCACCTCACTTGAGGCCCCGCCCTCCCCGCTCGAGGCTCCGCCCGCTCCTCCCTGAGGGCCGGCCTGCAGGAGACGCGCGGGTGTCCCAGCGGACACTGTGACACTGTTCGGGCAGGGAGGGTCCCCGGATCAGGCCAGCACCCGGGGCTGAAGGGCGCCCCCAGGGTGGGGGATGGGCGCTCACCGGACGCGGTCCAGACTGAGCATGCTCAGTTCAGGGTCTGACTCGGCTGGGGCTAGCGGTGCGCCCCAGCGCCCAGTGGTGGGACAGGGAGGCCGGGAGTCTCCCCGCAAGACACAATGGAAAAGTACCAGGTTCCGAGTTGTCCGCTGGTGGGGAGGCGGGCGCGACGAGGGGCCGACCGTCAGGGGCGAGCCCAGGACCTGGGTCTCCTGCCGCCACCCCCGGCCCCCTACCGGTTTAACCGTCACGAGGGGCCAGCATCCAGGTCCGACCCCTGGGAGGCAAGGGGCCCGTGTTGCGGGCAGTATCTGCCTCTAGCTCATAGGGTGACCTCCGGTACCTCCAGACGTGACCTCCGGGGTGCCCTTTGCCCCTCTGGGCCTGGGTTTCCCCCTTTCTAAAATGGTGGGTGAAATTAAGGCCTCTCCAGTCTGAATATGGGAGGATGGAGGACACCTTCATCCTTTTCACCCATGGGTCCATGTGCTTCGGCCCATAGAGACAGGCCACCCTAGAACGTTCAGAATTCATAATCAGATGCCCCCAAACTCCTAAAACACCCCATCAGTAGTCCCTAGCTGGGGGAACTTGGGCCTTTTCCAGGGCCTGTGAAAATGTTTAGGACGTGAAAAATTCACAAAACAAAAGGAAAGCTGCAAATGAATGTTTAACTAAATGCATAAGATGTCAATTTTTTTAACTGTTAGAGTCAGTCTCTATAAAAAATTCATGAATTTGACAATAATTGGTCAGTTAGATTTTTCTCACTTTGTGAGAATTCCCTTTGTGTGGGAGACTGTAGGGTGTCAGCCAGTGGTAAAGCAGGTGAGCTTCTGGGTGACCAGAGAATTTTAAAAGTAGTTACTTTTTCGGGGGGGGGGAAGACTTGATCCGAAGACAGGGGTGCATTTTACTGTTTAATTTGCCCCCTAAGAATGCTTAAGTGTGCATTCTTACACCAGCATAAGCTGCTCAGTACAACACCCCTGTTATTCCCTGAGCAGGATTCAGGCTGCCACAGGGGCTGGATTACAGAATCCTGAAACTTTTCTGAACTCTGAGAATCCGAAGACGTGGGGCTCCACCCCCTGTGTGCCCTCCTCGGCATCCTGCCCCCTTCCCCCCACCCTCTGATGACTGTAATCCCATCATCCACGCTCACCTATCCCTCAACCTCCTTGCGCAGAGTTCTGGCTTGGCGGCGATCTCTCTGCAGGTCTGGCTCGATGCGCCAGCTCTGGAGTCAGACCCCAGAGTTCCAGTCGACTCCCAGCCCTCTCAGTTATTAGTGTTGTAGCCTCAGGCAAGGACCCTGCTCCCTGTGCCTCAGTTTCCTCCAGTGTAAACAAGGAGATAGCAACAGCGCCGACTGCGTGGGTGGCTGTAAAGTGCTTGGCACGTGCCAGGCACACACATGGCTGTGACTACGATTACACCAATTATGGACCAGTTACTTTCTTGTTTGGATGCCCAGTTTGGAGGTGGATGCTGGAAGCTGGGATCCTAGGGGGCTAGAGAGAGTGAAGAAACCCTCTGCCCCAGGGAGGTGCTGGTGCTTGGATGCCTTGCAGGTCCTCACCACAGACTGGAGAAGGGGTGTGGGGTGGTGGACAGAGCTCCCCTCAGAGAGGGGCTCGGGTTCTGCCTTCACAGGCCTCCTCAGCATTCTGCGCCGCTTCCTTGTCTGCCAGCCCACGAGGGAAATTAGTTAGGAGGACCGGAAAAGACACCGGAGGTGGGCACACGCTTTGGAAAGTGAAAAGACATGTACGCTTTCCTGAAAGCTTCTCTTTTGCTGATAGATTTTGGACTGGCTGAATCCTGGGGCCTTGGGGGTGAACCTTCTGGTGGAGGAGACAAAAAGCAAAGTAAAGCATGTGATAAAGCAGGTAAGAGGCCGTGCCTGCGGTACCCGGTGGGGCTGGCTCCCCAAACACGTTAGAGAAAGGCGATGTGACAGTGGGTTCCTCTCCGCCAGCAGTCACAAAGGAAGATCCAGCGGGCTTGTGGGGGGGCGGATAGACGGGGATGGGGGGGTGACATGAGGCTCCTCGGGCTTCCCCGCCGACTCACCTCTCTCACCTTGATGGAGAAGGAACGCTCACGTTCACTCCACCAGCAACCATACCCACCATTTATGCGGACATCGTGCCCGGCATCAGCATCATCTTTCATCTCCTGCCACCTCAGCAAAGCGGGACTGATGACCCCGCTTTACAGCCAAGGATAGGGAGGCTGGAGGGGGGTGGCCAGGGACTTGCCCAAGGTCACACAGGTTTAAGGACAGAACGCTGACCCCGGGCCCTTCCTTCACGTCCTCACCAGGGCTGGCACGGCCGGGTGGAGTGCACAGCTGCAGGAGGACAGCCCTTAGCGTGTCCAAGACCAGGTAGTCCAGATGAATGGAGGGTCTAGGGAAGAGCTTTGTTGGTGGCCGCTGCGGGCGCCCTTCCACCCTGCCAGGCCTCCTGTCTGTGCAGCAGCTCAGTCCCGAGGCAGCAGGGTTGGAAGTCCTTACCGGCCTCCTGCTCCATTGCTGGCTGGCTGTGGGGTTGCCCCGTTGTCTCACGGGCCCATGGGGCAGGGTGGATGACTGCTTTCACCATCAAGGAGCTTTATTCATTTTTTTGAATTTTATTTTATTTATTTTTTTATACAGCAGGTTATTAGTTATCCATTTTATACATATTAGTGTATATGTCAATCCCAAGGAGCTTTTTTAAAAGTCAGTCAATCTTTCTAAACAAAATGGAGGAGGGGGGTTGTATATCCTTTCAGGGTTGTTTGGTAAGCATTTACAAAATTCTTGGTTTTTTACAAGAATGGTGCTGGGACTTCCCTGGTGGCCCAGTGGCTAAGACTCCACACTCCCAGTGCAGGGGCCCCGGGTTTGATCCCTGGTCAGGGAACTAGATCCCACATGCTGCAACTAAAGATCCCGCACACAGCAATGAAGATCCCGCGTGCCGCAACTAAGATCCCCCCCCCCAAAATAAATATTTAAAAAAAAGAATGGGGCTTCCCTGGTGGTGCAGTGGTTGAGAGTCCGCCTGCTGATGCAGGGGACATGGGTTCGTGCCCCGGTCCGGGAGGATCCCACATGCCATGGAGCGGCTGGGCCCATGAGCCATGGCCGCTGAGCCTGCGCATCCGGAGCCTGTGCTCCGCAACGGGAGAGGCCACAGCGGTGAGAGGCCCGTGTACCGCAAAAACAAAACAAAACAGAACAAAAGAATGGTGCTGAACTTGATAATGTGCTTTTCCCCACTCAGTGTATGGCAAATGCTGTTGGTACTGCTGACACATCTTCCTCCTTCCCTGGCTCTGGTGGCCATATGGACCCCCCTGCTTGATATGCCATGACTGACCCAACCCATCCACTCAGGGTGATAAGGGCTTAGCCTGTTCTCGATTTTTTACTCTGTATAAGCAACTCTGATAAACAACCTTATAGTTAATGTTTTTGAGGCTCCGTGATTTCCTTGGGATAAATTCCTAGGGGTGGGATTTCTAGGTCCAAAGAGGTGGTAACCTGAAGGCTGTCAGCATATGTTTTTGGCCAAAATGATTTCAGCACGAGCCCCTGGAACAGAAGGAAGGGATGCAGACGCAGATGCTGCTGCGTCTGGGGTCTTTACGTGGATTGGGGAATCACCCACTAACTGCATTTTCATCTACGATCACCCTAGTTACAAGCGTTTTTCATTTGTAAATCTTATGAGCAAAAAGTTCTGGGTAAGGATCTGGTAAGATGCGGTGAGAGTATGAACCCACAGCCTTTGCCACCAAGTATGTTGCAGACTCAAAGTTTGGTGCTGCCCTGACCACTGCCCTCTCTCCCTCTCCACGCGTTCCCCGCCACCCACATTCAGTGACAGGGACAAGCCTCCCAATACGGATGAGGAATACAGTGATGGGGCTGATACTTTGCGAGCCAGAGCAGAGCTCTTTGGCTCTGGGGGCCAGCACATTGTTTTCTCCCCTGCTTTCAAGATGGTCTGAAAATGGATCCTCTAATGATTCCTTGGGGTTTACGTTATGTGATCCTAAACTTATCCTTGCAATAGGGGCAAAGGTGACCTCATGGCTCAGAGGATTTTTGGATCCCTTCCTTAGGAACATCTCCAGGCCCCATCTGGTGGCATGTGATGGGGCATGAATATAGGCACCTGGCAGCCCTGGTGAATAATGATGGTGATGATGATAGTGGTGCTGATAATGGTGATGGTGATGATGATGGTGGTGATGGTGACGGTGGTGGTGGTGATGGTGATGGTGATGGTGGTGGTGGTGGTGATGATGTGGTAGTGATAATGGTGATGGTGGTGATGGTAGTTATGGTGATGGTGGTGATGGTGATGGTGATGGTGGTGATGATAGTGGTGCTGATACTGGTGATGATGATGATGATGGTGATGGTGGTGATGGTGATGGTGATGGTGATGATGATAGTGGTGCTGATACTGGTGATGATGGTGATGGTGATGGTGGTGATGGTGATGATAGTGGTGGTGATGGTGGTGGTGATGGTGATGGTGGTGATGTTGGTGGTGGTGGTGGTGATGTTGATGGTGGTGATGATGTGATAATGGTGATGGTGGTGGTGATGGCGGTGGTGATGGTGGTGGTGGCGGTGGTGATGGTGGTGGTGATGGTGATGGTGGGGGTGGTGATGGTGGTGGTGGTGATGGTGATGGTGGTGGTGATGCTGGTGGTGATGGTGATGGTGGTGATGGTGGTGGTGATGGTGGTGCTGGTGGTGATGCTGGTGGTGATGCTGGTGGTGATGGTGATGGTGGTGATGATGGTGGTGATGGTGATGGTGGTGATGGTGGTGATGGTGGTGGTGATGGTGGTGGTGGTCACGATGATGACGGGGGCATTTACTGCACGTTTACCAACCTAGTGCTCTTGTGCCCCTGCAGGTGGAGTGCATTGATGAGCATCAGGCCAACGAGGCCCTGGAGGAGGTAACTCTCTGGGTGGTTCCCTCTCTACAAGACATGATGCAGGACACACAGAGACTGTTCTGCACCCCACTGTGGCATGATGGGTGGAAGCCTGGTGGAGGCATGGAGGGTCAGAACCAGCTCTTGCCCTGTGCTATGAAGTCAGAGGCCCCCAGGTCATGAAGGGAGTCTGTGTACCAAAAACTCATTTCTAAATCCAGGCGCTGACAACTTAGAATACATGTTCTCAGAGAAGATGATAACCTTCAAATGCTGGCTAGGTCCCTAGGCTGATCTACCAATAACCATCTTTTAAAAGATTTTTTTTTTCAATTGTAAAAGTATCAGTTACAATAGAATCTTTGGAAAATAGAGAATTGGTTAACAAAGAAAATATAAACTCTTACGTTCCTTAACTCTGCCAATCAGAACTGAGTAACATCCTGATTCATAATAATAGCAGAAACAGCTGCGTATACTTTGATCTGCCGGCAAAGGCTCTGCGTCGTTTTTCTCCGCTTTCCTTGAATTTCACATGAGGTTGAATGTCTCCCTTCCTATCTAATGGTCACTTGTTCGTCTTTTTTCCGGAATCACCAGCTTTTGAGCTTTGCTAGCAAACAGCTATTCTGTCCACAGTGAGTCTGACACATGGTGATGGACCCAGGCCACATTCATGAAAGAAAGAATGTGGGGGGGCCGTCCCACGCGCCCCCCAGCATCACAGCCCCCTCTCCACCCCACTAGGCGACCTCCTTTCACACCCAATCTGCCATCATAAGCAGCTGTCCATCTGGCCTAAGTCGCTAAGGGAGCCGTTTCTGCTGCCTAATTGTGTTCATTTGCAAAGCACTTTGAGCTGAGGGCAGGGGCCCTGGGACCTCTAGTGTACACAACCGGGAGGCCAGGTGGCCTGGGCACAGCAGCAGCGGCCGGCCTCCCATTGGCCACACCCCCTTCGTCAGCCAACCCGGACTGTGCTTGTTTCCAATGCGCCAGGCACTCTGCCTGCATAGGCTTACCTAGTCCTTCTGACACCCCTGTGAAGCAGATACCACCGTTACTGCTGTTTCCAGATGAGGCTAGGAGGCTCAGAGAGGTTGAGGAGCCTCTCCTCAGTCACACAGCACAGCCAGCTCATGCCAGAGACAGGACCTACCCTGGGTTGTCTGGCCCCTAACCTCCGGCTGCCCACCCTCCCTGGGCCCGCGCTCAGAGCTGGAAGCGTGTGGTTTTTGTTGGGACGTGTGGCAGAGAAGCACCTCTAGAAGCAGGGTTTCCCTAACATCTCCACTTTCTCTGGCCTCGCCCCGCAGTTGGTGCCGCTGCTGAAGCTTCAGCACGCCCACGTCTCCATCTACCAGGAGCTCTTCATCGTGTGGAACAGTGAGGTGGGTCAGAGCCGACCCCGCGGGCTCAGCAGGCACTCAGGGCGGGCACAGAGCACCCCCCGCTGCGCCCCTCGAGCGCCAACGGCCGCAGCACTCACGGGGCCACGCCAGGGGCTCTCTGGGCATCGTCTCACGTGCGCCCCACAGCCTCTGCATAGGAGGGTCACTGTCCCACTTTCCGGAAGAAGTGGAGGCTGGGAGAAACCAGCTGGCGACAACCGAGCAGGATTCCAGTCTGGGTCTGGTCGCCCCGAGCCCCGTGCTTTGTCCCATCGGCGAGCTGATTTCTCATCTTCAAGGAGCCAGAAGCTTGCCGGTTACTCCACATGGGGCTGAGCTGGGGGATGCGGGGGGCTGGAGGGGAAGGGGGCCAGGTGTGACCCCACAGTCAGACCCCCATCAGGGCTGACAACCGAGGGAGGGGCCCTTCCCCTTCAGCTGGGCCCTGAGGAAAGCCGTGGGGAGGGCCCCTCACCACCTGTCCCCCCAAGTATTTTCTGAGCACCCCCTCACGCTCTCAAGGGGGACACAGAGAATCCAAGAGGACATGTCACTGCGGGAGGGAAGGCAGGGTGCTCTGAGAGGCCTGACGGGGGCTGCTGGGGTCCCGTCGGGTGCAGGCCCCTCAGAGGGAGAAGTGGATCTCAGCTGAGCCCTAAGGGACGAAGGGTCCGGTGCCCCAGGCACGGTGGTCTACGTGTGCGGTGGCCAGGAGACCCCACACCCCTTTAGGTGTTCCTAAAGCAGCTTAGCGTAGATGGGGGGTAGGGGGGGATGGGGGGAGGAGGCGGAGGTGGGAGCTGCTCAGGAGGGGCTGTCCCCCCCCACAGAAGGGGGCATTCTCCCATAGTCACTGCCGGTGGTGGCCTGGCTGGGAGGAAAGACCTGGAGCGGGTGACGGCCCGGAAGCCCCCAGGCCTGGGCCTCTGGGGGCCAGAACTCGACACCTGGCTAAGGGGCTGTGTCCCCTGCAGATCTCCTCTCTGTTCCTTTGCCTGGTGATGGAGTTCCACGAGGGAAGCTTCCAGAGTGTCATTGAGAAGAGGGCGGCAAAGAGAGTCATTGACTCCCAGGGAAGACAGACTCTCTGGGGCACCAGGCCTGGGGGCTGCCTGGACCCTGTGATGCCACAGGCCCCACAGCAGAGGGCAGAGGAGCAGGCACCGATGGAGTCTGGTCTCATTTCTTCTGACGGTTATGAATGAAGGTATTTGCATACCGTAATGTGCACAGATCTTAAGTGTACACCTTGGTGCGTTTTGCATAGGCAGACACTCCCGTCCCCTCCCTCACGTGAGGTCAGAGCGTTCCTGGACCTTCAGACAGTCCCAGCCAGTACCCGGGGTTCGACTTCTGCCTCCAGAGATCCTTCTGCCTGTCCCTGAAGTTCTCATAAATGGGCTCATACAGCGTGTTGTTTGCCTGTGTCTGGTTTCTCACGTTCATCCCAGTGCTTTGAGGTCTACCCACCTGTAAGTGTGTCAGGAGATCATCCCTCTCCGTGGCCAGGGGCCACTCTGTTGGATGTGGCCACGTCACCATCAGTGTATCTGGTCCAGCGCTGTGAGCATCTGGGCTGCTTCCAGTTTGGGGCTATTATGAAGAAGTGCTGCCATGAACACTGCTGGGCATGTGTTTTGATGGACCTAAGCATTCATTTTCTGCGTGACCGTGGAGTTGTTGGATCACAGAATGGGTGCGTGTGCTGCTTTAGCCAACGTCCCAGTTTTCCAGGTTGGTTGGTTGACTCGGTGTTGACTCTCATCCCAAGTTGTGAGTCTTCCGGCTCTGCATCCTGGCCCACATTTCACTGTGTCAGTCTTCTTAATTTTAATTAAAAATTACATTTTAGTTTCAATTATTTTGAGTAGTCATGGTGAGCACTTTTTGGCCGTTTGGATATCTTCTTTTGTGCCTGTTCAGGTCTCTTGCCCATTTAAACGTTAGGGTTGGCCGTCTTTTCTTGTTGATTCATAGTAGCTCTCTATATATTATGGACACAGTGTCCAGATGTCCTCTCCCAGGCTGTGGCTTGCCAGTTCACTTTCTTAATTGTAATGAACTCTGGTTCATCAGTGTTTCATCTGTGGTTGGTGTCTTCTGAGCCTTTAGAGAAGCCTTCCCCACCCCAAGGTCATGACGATATTTTCCTCTGTTGCCCTCAGAGCTGGATCCATTTTGCTTTCACATTTAGGTCTATGACCCACCCCAAATAAATTTTGCCTGCTTTTGCTCTGAACACACCTCTGTTCTGTTGGGCCTCCAGGCACTGCGACCCTGCTGGGGGGTTCTGAGGGGCACGCAGCTCCAAAGTGGTCCTCAGAGACAGCCTCTGAGTGGGTTTCAAAATTTCTGCTTGTGGTAGAACCCTGTCGAGCACAAAAATGTTCTCAGAACCCGCAGTAAGGAAAGCAGAGCTACTCTAGTCAGGGGTCTGGGGGTCAGTGGAAGGTGGCATGGCAGGAACCCCGGGGTCCTGCCTGCTCAGCCCCTCTCTTGACACCCCAGGTGGAATCCAGGGTTCCTAGGAACACGGTTTGAAAATCACTGCCCTGGAAACCAGGTGGATCTTGTTTCTGACACAAACTGCTTCCAGAATGTTCTCTCTCAGGGCTCTTTCCATTCTAATGCCCTGGACAGGCAAACCCCAAGTAGCAGCTGCAGACTTCAGCGTCTCTGGAACCCATGGGGTGGGACCTGGGCGGGGCTAGAGCCCCAGGGCCCCCAGGGTCTCCTGGAGACAGGAGTGGGGGGTCTGGAGACCAGGGCGTCGCCGGCTAACAGGGCATTTCTGTCCAGAGGGCCTTGAAGCAGCCTGCAGCAGAAGCTCCTGCACTGGCTCTGAGCTGTTGGCTGCTCACTTCAGGCCCATTGCAAGACGCAGGGTGGGAACTGGCCAGGACCCTGCTGGCTGCTCTGAGTGGCCACTGACCTGCCTAAGAGCAGCTGGGAGGCCCACCTGGGAGCTTTCAGGCCCCCCCAAGTCCTGGCATCTCTCGCTCTTTCCCCAGTGGATGCAGAACATGCTGGGCCAGGTGTTGAATGCGCTGGAGTACCTGCACCAGCTGGACATTATCCACAGGTGACCGGGTGGCCAGGCTGCTTGAGGAGAAAAGGCACCTCCTGGGGGTGGCACCTCCTGGTGGCAGCACCCGGGCATGGGCCCAAGGGAGACAGGTGCAGCTGGGACAAGGATGGGCCCCTCCCCCTCCCAGAGCACCTCCCTGGCTTAAAGAGAACGTCACCTCCTCCACGACCCTCCCCAAGCACAGACGGGGCAGTTGGTTCTAAAGTGCAAGGGAAGAACCAGATAACAGCACTGAGGAAGAGATTAGGCCGCCCAAGGGCCTCTGGGCACTCCCAGGCTGAGCTTTCGACCTGCCAGTTTCATTCTCCAGAACTGTGATCTGAAGGATCAGTGCCGTATTTAGAGGAGAGAAAACTGTGTGAACCAAACGTAGGAAGGAAATGCTCGAGATTCCGTGTTAATGTCACCGGACCTTATGGAAAGCCAGTCCCCAGACAAACACAGCTGAGATCTGGAAGGACGTTAGCGGAGGGACCACGGGAGGATCGGGTGTTTCCTTACTTGTAGTTGGCCTATTTTCCCCATTTGAAATCACAGTATATTTATGCTTACAGAAAACGATATTCAAAAAGGTGGCTGAACAGGGCATCTACTGAGGAGAGAGGAGGAGGGGTGTGGGCTGCTGCGGCGGCCCTGGGTGTGGCGGGAGCGGAGGGTTCACAGACGGATGTGGCCCTGCCAGGCAGTGGGTGGAAGGGCGTGCCTCTCGGTTTCAGGAACCTCAAGCCCTCCAACATCGCCCTGGTCAGCAGTGACCACTGCAAACTGCAGGACCTGAGCTCCAACGCACTCATGACCGACGTAGCCAAGTGGAACGTCCGTGCAGAGGAAGGTGGCTGGCGTCCTCCCAGCCAGGGGACAGTGGTGGTGGGGGAGCACTGCGGGAGGGCCCATTCAACCGAGTGGGTCGCCCCTGGAGTCCAAGGGCAGTGGCCACTTAAGTGCTGGAACAAGGCAACAGCAAACCTCTCCTTGCTCAGAAGGTCCCCACAGACCCCCTTGGGCTTATGTGGACTCCAGAGACCCCCTTGCCTGGATTGTAACTGAGCGGAAGTACCATTGTGGGCTGGAGGGGCCATGCAGGGTCCAAAAGACACTCAGAAAATGTTCACCTTCAAGAAGGGGGAAGGGAGGCCTCAGAAGGAAGGAGACTGACACGCACAGAGGGTGGGCTGGTGGCCGGCAGGCGTTGGCTCGGCCTGGAGTACTTTACTGAGTCTCAGAATAACCCAGGAGGTGGTAAAGGTGAGCAGTCAGGGGGGAGTTTTCCTTCCTTTAAAAAGACAATAGGGCGGGCTTCCCTGGTGGCGCAGTGGTTGAGAGTCCGCCTGCCGATGCAGGGGATACAGGTTCGT
>NW_006786548.1:0-379 GCF_000442215.2 Lipotes vexillifer
TCGACAACGGTTTTGGTTTGGCATACGTGTTAGGGGACGGGTTAGTGTTAGCCTACGGGTTAGTATTAAGTCACGGGTTAGGGTAAGGCTTCGGGTAAGTGTTAGGTTTAGGGTTAGGGTTAGGTTTATATTTAGGGAACAGTGACGGTTTAGGGTTCAGATTAGGGTGTGACAACGGTTAGGTTTAACATACGTGTTAGGGCATATGTTAGAGTTAGTCTTCATGTTAGGAATAGTTCATGGGTTAGGGTAAGGCTTTGGGTGAGTTTTAGGGTTAGGGTTAGGATACAGGGACAGTTTAGGTTCCAGCTTCGGATATGACAATGCTTTAGTTTTAGCTTACCTATTAGTGCAAAGGTTAGTTTTAGCGTACGGGTTA
>NW_006786549.1:0-233 GCF_000442215.2 Lipotes vexillifer
TTTTTTTTTTTTTTTTTTTTTTTTTTTTAACATCTTTATCAGAGTATAATTGCTTTACAGTGGTGTGTTAGTTTCTGCTGTATAACAAAGTGAATCAGCTACATATGTACATATCTCCCCACATTCCCTCCCTCTTGCGTCTCCCTCCCTCCCACCCTCCCTATCCCACGCCTCTAGGTGGTCACAGAGCACCGAGCTGATCTCCCTGTGCTCTGCGGCTGCTTCCCACTAGC
>NW_006786550.1:0-3328 GCF_000442215.2 Lipotes vexillifer
AAGAGTGAGAATAAGCATGAAAGTAAACCCTATTCAAGGGACCAGCTATTTATAACATCACTAATAGGAACATTTTTTAGAAAAGGAAAATCCTGTTCCAAGATGTGGCATGTAGAAGGTACCCAGAACGTATGTGGAGTGAATGAATGAGTGATGAGACAGAAGGATTATTGAGAAACACTTTGTGAAACAGACGATGCATGATGGGGCCGCTTGTGATCTCATAGTACTTGCCGCACACCAGGCCTGGGTGACAGTAGGAGTGCTTAGTCCTGATGGAGCGGGTGCTGCGCTGGGTGCTTCCCTCCTGTCACCTCATGAGACCTCAGCACTCCTGTCAGGTCAGGCGCCGTGCCATCCGCACGCCACAAATGAGTCAACTGAGGCTCGTAGGAAACTTGCCCAAGGTCACTGGTCCCCATGCCGGACGCCGGACAGGGCACTCAGAGCGTGACCAGGCGCCAGCCTGCTCTGCAGGCCTCTCCCCTCCAGGGTCTGGGTTAAGCTGTGGGGCTCATAACACACACTGACGGTTGCTGGCTCGTCTGCTTCTGTCGTTTGCTAAGATAATTGTATGGTTTGGCCCACTTCTCAAAGTGCTCCAACTTAACACTTTTGAAAATGGGCCCCAGTTTCAGGGAGAAGCATTTGGCTGGAAAGCAGTGTAGACTGTCAGTAGGTCTGAGCTAGTTAATAGACACTAGTCACTGCCTCATGGAAATTGATCCCGTCTGTGTGCATAAAAAGTAAAAATAAAAACTATTTAGATTTTCAAAATAATATGCAAGTTGGCAGCATGTTCATTTTGTGACAACCCCCCCGTAGGGGGTAAGTGTCACTAGCCTCCGCGTTCAAATGGGAAAACCAGAGCCTCAAACCGGTGAGTGAGTCACTCCTCCAGGGCCCGCACTGCACACGCAGCAGAACCAGAGCCCAGCCCGTCCCACTGCCCAGCCTGTCAGCCTCTGCGCACAGGGACATACATAACATCTGTTGAACTGATCCAGAAAGTTCTGAGAATAGGATTTTCTAATTATCGCACTTTCTTGTTCCCTGAGTATCAGGAAATTCTTTAAGTCTTTTTACTGCTGGTCAGTGAGCACAGCACAGCACAGCCGCAGCCTGTCTCTTTGCAAGGTTTTGGCCCACTTCCCACCGTGTCGAGGAATCCTGTTCCTCACACCTTCCCGCTCGGAGGGTTTTTCTAGTCTTTAAAATCGCGAGCATTCAGTGGCCTGGTGGAAGCAGCCGTGATCCTGGGCAAGGAGCAGTTGTGACTGTGTGCCGCCTCATGGTCCTTTATTTTAAAGAAGTGGATGTCTACTCAGTAAAAGTAAAGCACCTTAAAGTATATGTATTTTAGGCAGTTTATTGTTTTAAAAAAAGCAAGGAAAGTCCCTCTTTTCAAAAGTAGGATATAGTTTGAAGATACTTCTCTTCATTCAGTCAGCCTGGGATGAGTGGCTCTAATCGTAGCTGCTGGCGGGGCGCCCTAGACTAGGGCTGGTCCTATGCGAACCTGCCTTCTTCCCTGTGCCTGGGCTGGTTTGGCTTCCTGGCTGGTCCAGGTTCTTCAGGTGACAGTGACAACGTAGACATTCCCAGTGCTCGGAAGCCTCTTCTCATTGTCACTGTCCCTGATGGTACTCCTTCTTGTAATCAGAGAAGGAGGGGGTGGGGTAGAGTTTCCAGACACAGGACAGGTTTCACACCCATGAAGTTGAACTGGAGACCTCCATGGGCATAACTTCTTTAAAGAAAATTTGAAATTGGTGTGACCACCCCTGACAGTGTTCCAATCGTGATTCCTCCCATGGCAGCCCTTATCCCATACCCCATTGGCATTATTTGCTTATTAGCCTAATCTAATCCCCTGTCCCCATCTGAGGCCTTGAAGGCTGGCCCCTCCCCCGTCTTGTTGGTCTTTGACCCCAGCGTTTAGCCCAGGGGTCAAGGGGGTGGGTGGAGAGGGTGGGAAGGGGAGGCCATTATCCTGTTGTGCGCCCTGCTGCGTTGACCTGGCTTTTTCTTTTCCCACAGACTGGAAACCAGCACATATATCAGCCTGTGGGCAAACCAGGTAAATGAAGAAATGAATCGAGTGTCACAAAATTTGTATAATTTGGAGGGAGGGGGTTTTGATGTATAGTTTCTTAGTTTTGAAAAACCTCATGTTGTGTTAACACTTTTCCCCCTACAGACCATAGCAAGTATGATGTTTACCAAATTCAACCCACGACTAGAATGTTGGAAAACAAGACTTTACTGCTCTAATGCATCAGAAACGCCTCTGTAGGGTGCCCTCTCTGAGATTAGCTTCTGCTGTAATAACATGAATCCGTGTTTGTTTGTTTGGGGGTTGTTTCCATTCTCTTCATTAATGTACGTTAAGTAAAAATGGGACTCATTCCTTTACCAGATCCTGCAGCTCCACCAAAGAAACCACCGCGTCCCGGAGCCCCTGGGCACCTGAGCAGCCTTGCCAGCCTCGGCAGCCCCGGGGACAATTACAACGAGGGTGTCAAGGTGAGCGCCCAAGCCTGTGCGCAGCCCAGGACCCCACGGAGCCTTTCACTCTGGGCGATGACCCTGCGTTGTGCAGTGGAGTGAGAGCTCGATGGGATTGGGGGGCTCCTTGGTCGGCTCCAGACTCCTCTGAGTCAGGACAGACTTTACTGGAAAACTCTCTTTTCTGTTTTTCTCTCATGTGATAGATTCTAGGGCCTCAGTCAGATCTTAACTTTCTGAAGACATTTTCCTCTTATCAGACAGAATGTTTCTTTGAGATAAAAGTGCTGGGGTGGCTTCTGGTTTTACAAATGAATCAAACCAGGACGCCTGGGGAAAGCAAGGCCTTCTGTAGGCTCAGTGTCTCCGAGTGCCTGTGGCCTAGTGGGCGACTTCCATCCTTTGCCGTCTGGGGCCAGCGTGTGTAAAGCAGCGTGTGCTGGGGACCACAACCTCCTCTTCTCTGTGCCCTTTTAAGGAGAGGGGTACACTCTACTTTCCATTAGGTCCGTTATCTCTCAAAATATGTCCTACTTCTCAATTCTGATACACTTTGTCTTCACATTTTATTTATTTATTTTATTTGTTTATTTATTTATCTTTGGCTGCATTGGGTCTTCGATGCTGCGCGCGGGCTTTCTCTAGTTTCAGCGAGCAGGGGCTACTCTTCATTGTGGTGTGCAGGCTTCTCATTGCGGTGGCTTCCCTTGTTGCGGAGCACGGGCTCTAGGCGCGTGGGCTTCGGTAATCGTGGCATGCAGGCTCAGTAGTTGTGGCTCACGGGCTCTAGAGTGCAGGCTCAGTAGTTGTGGCTCACGGG
>NW_006786551.1:0-221 GCF_000442215.2 Lipotes vexillifer
GCCACCAGGGAAGCCCTATTTCTGTTTTGTAAATAAGTTCATTTGTATCATTTTTTTTAGATTCCACATATAAGTGGTATCATATTTGTCTTTGACTTACTTTGCTTAGTATGATAGTCTCTGGGTCCATCCGTGTTGCTGTAAATGGCATTATTTCATTCTTTTTTTTTTTTGTGGTACGCGGGCCTCTCACTGTTGTGGCCTCTCCCGTTGCGGAGCAC
>NW_006786552.1:0-19546 GCF_000442215.2 Lipotes vexillifer
AGGGTGTCTAGCACTGTAGCTTGCTGGTTGTTGAGTGGAGCTGGGTCTTAGTGTTGAGATGGAAATCTCTGGAAGAGCTTTCGCCGTTTGATATTATATGGAGCTGAGCAGTCTCTGGTGCACCAACGTCCTGAAGTGGGCTCTCCCACCTCAGAGGCTCACGCCCGACATCTGGCTAGAGCACCAAGACCATGTCAGCCACTCAGCTCAGAAGCAAAGGGTGAAAAAATAAAAGAAAGAAAGAAAGAAAAAATAAATAAATAAAATAAAGTTATTAAAATAGAAAAAAATTATTAAAAATAAAAACATTAAAAAGTAATTTTAAAAAAGAGAGAAAGAACAGATCAACCAAACCAAAAAACGAATCCACCAATGATAACAAGTGCTAAAAACTATACAAAGAAAAAAAAAAAAGACATTCAGAACCCTAGGACAAATGGCAAAAGAAAAGCTCTACAGACAAAATCACACAAAGAAGCATACACATACACACTCACAAAAAGAGAAAAAAGAAAAAAATATATATATTTTAAAAAAAGGAAGAGAGCAACCAAATCAATAAACAAATCTACCAATGATAATAAGCTCTAAATACTAAACTAAGATAAACATAAAACCCACAACAAATTAGATGTGGAAAGCAAACCCCAAGTCTACAGCTGCTCCCAAAGTCCACCGCCTCAATTTTGGGATGATTCGTTGTCTATTCAGGTATTACAGAGATGCAGGGTACATCATGTTGACTGTGGAGATTTAGTCCACTGCTCCTGAGGCTGCTGGGAGAGATTTCCCTTTCTCTGCTTTATTCGCACAGCTCCTGGGGTTCAGCTTTGGATTTGGCCCTGCCTCTGCATGTAGGTCACCTGAGGGTGCCTTTTGGGAAGTCTGAGGTCTTCTGCCAGCGTTCAATACGTGTTCTGTAGGAGTTGTTCCACATGTAGATATAGTTTTGATGTATTTGTGGGGAGGAATTGATCTCCATATCTTACTCCTCTGCCATCTTGAAGGCGCCCCGCAAGAAGGATGTTAAGAACATCTTTTCTAGACAAAGGGTCTTGTTAGGTTTTCATATCACACAGCAATCTCTCACATATTGTTGTGCACAGAGTAGTTACTCAAAAAGCTTGTTGTATTGAATCACACTGAGTAATATAATATATGATAAAACATCATTACCATAGGACTAGCCCAAACTTCATTGAAAAATCAGAGCTTATGGTGTAGAAAAAGTGATTAATAGTCTATCACATATAATTGAAAGTAACTTTCCTGTCAGATATGTTGTGTAACTAAGTCTCTCCACTCACTCAAGGGTGGGCATTTGCTGGATGTCCTCTCTGTGCCAGGCACCGTGCTAGGCTCTGTGCACAGAAAGGTGGACGAGACAAAATGCTTCCCTTGCAGCCACTCACAGCCTCATGGAGACAGGCAACCAGAGAATGGACAGTTACAAAACGATGTGACACGGACTCTGACAGGTCCAGATTTTCTTTCCGTCTCATTCCTTTCTTTTTACTGCCAAGTTGATGGGGGTGTCTTAGTAAGGTAGAATAAAGAGGCAAAGGCTTTATCAGGATAATAATTAGCAAGAGAGGGGTTCATTTGTCTTAAAGGAAGAACCTGAAAGATTCAGGTTCCCCTGAGCATGAAAAATTATCCTGGCCTCAGAGACCTTGAGTGTACTCCTCAAAGATGGGGGCACTCAGCAATGGAGCCCTGACCCTGGGGAGAGGCAGGATGGGGTAGAAAAGACCAGCAAAGGGGAAGGGGATGCAGTGTAGATGCGAGGAGGAAAGGGACTCCTGGATTTCCACAGGGGTGGATTCTGCATGGAATGACATGTTGGGAAAAATACAGAAATACCATCAGTGTCCACACGTGAGACTGATACCCTCTTAGATGTTGGGGGCATGAATGATGGTTATTGCTGTAGTGGAGGTGTGCTCAGTGTCCCACAGGTACCCATGGGATGAGGAAAGGAGATGTTGCCTAGGTCAGGCTACACAGCAGATGTGGGGAGGGTGACAGACGTAGGAGAAAATGGTTTGAAATCTGAAAATTGTTCAGTAAGGCTCCAGAACAGACCACATGTCCATAGAAGCTGACCCCACTGCACGACTTTCTTATTAAATGACAGTCAATTACCATGATTGTTCTTACCCTCAACAGACTTGGGGGGCAGGAAGTACAGCTCAGTGCTGAGCAGAAGATGCTCCCTTTGAGGATGAAGAAAAAAAGAGAGGGTGGGCTGAGCTGTCCTCCTCGGGGATAGAGCCCACAGGTGACAGAGATTTGTAATAGTCATCTTCCCCATCAAGCACTTTGATTTGGCTGCAACAAAGGAAAGAGTTTCAGCAGAAAAAGAAAACAAGTGCAGCAGACATCAATGGGGCAGCTTAAGTTGTTTGAGGACTTGGAACAGGGTTGGGCCCCAACACTGAGTTGCGGGGGCAGCTTACGGTAGCTCAGGGTCCCCCAGCCCGGAGGAACTGGTGTCTGATCCACAAAGCCTTTCACATCTAGGTCACACACTAATAATAGGCCCAATTTAGTAGTATCTGGAAATTGTAATCATATTGCAACTTAAATTATGTGAATTAACTTGTCTGGTTCTCTCTAGATGAGAAAGTTCCCTTCCTGATCTTCTTTAGTTCTCAGACTAGTACCAATTACCTAACTCACTCCTATTCTTTTCTTTTTTTTTTTTTTAACATCTTTATTGGAGTATAATTGCTCTACAATGGTGTGTTAGTTTCTGCTTTATAACAAAGTGAATCAGTTATACATATACACACGTCCCCATATCTCTTCCCTCTTGCGTCTCCCTCCCACCCTCTCTATCCTACCCCTCTAGGTGGACACAAAGCACCCAGCTGATCTCCCTGTGCTATGTGGCTGCTTCCCACTAGCTATCTATTTTAAATTTGGTAGTGTATATATGTCCATGCCACTCTCTCACTTTGTCCCATCTTACCCTTCCCCCTCCTTGTATCCTCAAGTCCATTCTCTAGTAGGTCTGAGTCTTTACTCCCATCTTGCCCCTAGGCTCTTCATGAACATTTTTTTTTTTTTAAGATTCCATATATATGTGTTAGCATACAGTATTTGTTTTTCTCTTTCTGACTTCACTCTGTATGACAGACTCTAGGTCCATCTACCTCACTACAAATAACTCAATTTCGTTTCTTTTTATGGCTGAGTAATATTCCATTGTATATATGTGCCACATCTTCTTTATCCATTCATCTGTTGATGGACACTTAGGTTGCTTCCATGTCCTGGCTATTGTAAATACAGCTGCAATGAACATTGTGGTACATGACTCTTTTTGAATTATGGTTTTCTCAGGGTATATGCCCAGTAGTGGGATTGCTGGGTCATATGGTAGTTCCATTTTTAGCTTTTTAAGGAGCCTCCATCCTGTTCTCCATAGTGGCTGTATCAATTTACATTCCCACCAACAGAGCAAGAGGGTTCCCTTTTCTCCACACCCTCTCCAGCATTTATTGTTTGTAGATTTTTTGATGATGGCCATTCTGACCGGTCTCACTCCTATTCTTAATCGAGATGCTAACAAGCAAATCAGCCACAAACTCCGCAGTGTCCCTGGCTAACCATTGGGGGAAATTCTCCTTTGTGTACCTTTAAGGCCCACGGGTAGGGGAACGTGGGGAAGCGGCCTATTTGCACTGCATGGAGTGCTCTGATTTGTGGAAGAGTTTTATACAGCCTGATACACGTCTCAAATTATGAGGACAGTACAATTTCCTGGGATGATTGTGAAAAATAACACTTGCCTTTTGGTGGCAATTTCAGTCCTTTCAGACAGAATAGATTCAAGTTTTGTATACTTGCTACTGTGAAAAGTAGTTTCCAGTGTCAATAATAGTGGTGATATCCCCACTGCATATTTTTAGAAGCCTCTCTGGAAAGTTTTGCATTTTCTATAATATCACAAAGGACCCCTTCTGTTTACAGTTGCTTAGAACTAAGAAGACAGATATTTACCCAAGTTTTCTTGGCTTCCTCTTGCTCCCTTGATATTCTAGAGTTCCCTGTGGAGAGGGCCAAGAACACACAGTCAAAGGAAAGCAGCAAGTCGTTAATTTTTAATTCAAAGTGATTTTGTGTTGAATGCAAGCAGATGCTGATAATATCAGAAGTCACAGCATAATTTTTTTGATCAAAGGGCTCAAGTGAGCCTGATGAAGCATGCATCTTGCTCGTCTTTGATAAACCACATCAATTATTCACCGTGAAGGCAGACATCCTGACATGAAAGCAACAGATAAAGGGCCTAAGCACATGTTCAAGAGGAGAGTAGAAGAGAGTGGGGGCGGGGCTGGAGGGGCTGGAACAGGTATTAATAACAGAATTATTAACTGGAAACAAAGCCAGTGAAACAGCTTTATGGCCACTTTGAACTCACATTTAACTGGTTATAGTACATGGTGTCCTCAGGACTACTCAACATTTTGGGCTGCTGACATCTTCGGTGAGGTGTTCGCTGCTTCTGTGCAAGACCATTTTCTGAATCTGCAACAGGATAGCAAAACGTTACTGTAAAGCATCTGAGGTTTGGGGAAAACTGAGTGTAAAATTCCTCATCACATAAATGCACGTAGCAGAAACTCTGTCCTGTTTTAACGGGCACGTTAGAGCTTTGCTAATATTAGGAGAGATATCATGCTAAACACACACACACACACACACACACACACACACACACACACACACGGATTGCTAAGTGTAAACAAGGGCAGCTGTTGAGGACTTTGCCTACATCTTTCTTATCTGAGTCAGCAGTCAAGAGTGAAGGAAAGAAAATTGGTTTGTCCATGCTGGTGAAGTAGAGGTTGGTCGTCAGCCTTTGTAGAGTAGAGAATGCCCTCTTGGTGAGATAACTCAGTTAAGGCAATGAAGGCAATCTGGGGCAGTTTGCACCACATCCTACATACAGTGAGAGTTCAAAGACATCTGGAGCACACACACTCTTGGGTAGATGAGAAGCAAACCTTTTGGTGGGATACATTTTGGGGTGATACATTTTGGAGGGCAAATGGCTTGAGCTAGTATTTTCTGAAATGCTTTGAACAATACCACTGATCCATGCAGTCTCTGGAGGTAGTGTAAAGGAGAAGGGGAAAGGATGACTGCACAATTTCACGGAGCAGCCTCTCCGTGTTAGTCCTGATTTTGGAACCCTGGACCAAGAGTGTACTAGAAATTAAGAAACCACAGGTCCAACAAAGTCATGATTTATTTCCCTTCCAAGCAGATGATTTTCATGAAATCTGCTGTCCTTTTGGCACTATATCTGAATCAGGATTCAGCAGTTCTAACTTCTTGCCAACACATACACGCATGCGCACGCGCGCGTGCCTGCATGCACGCATACACAGCCACCATAAAATACTGCTCATGAATGTCATAGTTTGGAGAAGACATATCACTTTCTTGGACCAAGGGTATACCATAAACTAATTATTTATAAAAAAGAGTTGGAGCTTTGTATTTGGAATCATAGCTTGATTTCATTAGAGATTCCTACTATACAAGGAAATTCTGGGGGAATTTTCTAAGTGAAGAATGACTCAGCAAGGACCATAATGAAGAGTGAATTATCAATTTCCTAAGTATGAAGTTTTGCATCTTTTTTTTTTGAATTGGAACATATCTATGTTTGAACAAGACTATTAGAACCATACAGGACTTTAGGAACAATCCATTCTAAATACCCATTTTTTCACAAAAGGAAAAAATGAATGACACACCCCAGTTCAAGTGGCAGAGCGGGGACCCAACCCTAGGTCTCTTACCTCCTGTTCTAGCAGTTAAAAAAAAACTACAGCATATTGTCTTTCTTAATAAAAAAAATTGTTTTAAAAAGTCAAATTTAGGGCTTCCCCGGTGGTGCAGTGGTTGACAGTCTGCCTGCCGATGCGGGGGACATGGGTTCGTGACCCGGTCCGGGAATATCCCACATGCTGCGGAGTGGCTGGGCCCGTGAGCCATGGCCGCTGAGCCTGCGCGTCCGGAGCCTGTGCTCCACAACGGGAGAGGCCACAACAGTGAGAGGCCCGCGTACCGCAAAAAAAAAAAAAAAAAAGTCAAATTTAAGTAAAAGTAAGCTCCATGAAAAAATACTAATTAGCATAGCCATATGATGGTGCTTGCAGAAGGTTCCAATAACCTTAACAGACATCCCTGTCCACATCTTCAGGAACTGTGCAGAGAACAGGATTCCAGCCTCTTGTACTGGCATCATCCTCAGAGTACAAGGAATCCAGAATTGATAAGGGTACTTTCTGATAGTTCCAACATACCTACCTCCATACGCTTTATGAAGTTCATATTCTGTAATATGGTAGAACATGAGGTTGTGAGGTTCTTTTATGTTATCTCCTCTGATTCATAGACAGAAACATTTAGAGTTAAGGTTGCTGGTGTGAGCATGCACTGGAGATCTGACATCTACTCCCTCTTTCTACTATTATAGGAATTCCAAACTTGACAACTCAAAAGACTGATCTTAAATAGTTTTGGGGTTCAGCTGACGTTCAGCCCCATTCAGTTGGACTTTATGTAAAGTTTACAATTGATCAGAAGCTTTTATTTTATATTCTCAACTGGGAATGCTTACTATAAGACGTGGTTCTCAACTTTTGCTCTTGATGAACTTGTTGTTTCATAGGTGGGTGTTCTTTTCCTGATTCTTAGAAAGAATTCAGTTATTGGATTGAATTTTACCTATTTTAATATTTGCCATAAATTAAGACAAACTGTTGGTATCTGGTGGTATCTATACCGTACTAGAATCTAATGTAAGCTGGTGCCTGATTCAGCATCAAATTTTTTTTTTTTTTTTTTTTTGCGGTACGCGGGCCTCTCACTGCTGTGGCCTCTCCCATTGCGGAGCACAGGCTCCGGACGCGCAGGCACAGCGGCCATGGCTCACAGGCCCAGCCGCTCCGGGGCATGTGGGATCTTCCCGGACCGGGGCATGAACCCGCGTCCCCTGCATCGGCAGGCGGACTCTCAACCACTGCGCCACCAGGGAAGCCCTAGCATCAAATTTTAATTTTCATTATTTTAACTTTAATATCTCCATATTTCATGATGTTTTGCAAGAAGTGCCACAACTTCCAGGTGCTTTGCCATTGGAACAAATCTGAGTATCACTGATATATGATCGATCACAAGCAACCAAATAAATAACTGGGAAATGAATCATTATTCAATTACTGCTGTTGGAACAACTGGATAGCAATATGCAAAAAATGTAACTTAAATATACACCTTATAAAACTTATTCTATATGTAAGGAACTTTTCTCAGTATTGTAGGGAAGACAAAAAGAAAAAAGACAAGGTCTCTGCCTTCAGTCTAATAGAGGACCTTGAGTCTTAAGAGGTTAAGTGACTTGCCTAAGGCCATAGCTATTGCTGTTGGACTCAAATGAATATTTTTTAATTCTAAATCTTTTACTTTTCTCAATATACTTCTTGATTCTCACCAGCCACAATAAATTCCAGATGAGCTATATAGTTAAACATTTTAAACATTCCCATAAAAACTTTAGAAGGAAATGAAATATACTATATATCTTAAATGTGGAAGAAGATATTAGGGACAAGGATGGGTTCAATTATATTAAAGTGAAGTATTCTATATGATGGACAGTAACAAAACCTTAAGATGAAAGAAAGTGCGACAGAAAGATAAAAACAAATTTAAAATTATAGACACAAAAGTCTATTATCCATAATGTGGAAAGGCTGAGGCAAGAGAAAGATGGAGAAATATTTATGCAATTATGATATGAGATACTGAAAAACATTCAGCCGTCTCGACAAAGAGCTTCAATTAAAACAATTACTACTGTCTTTCTATTAATTAGGATAAATCAAAAAGTAAAAAGACAGTGTGGGAGAGGCCCCAGGTGCACAGATGAGTCCATAGGCTCCACTTCTCCTGAAGTTACCTGACAATAGATAACAAAAGCTAAACAACTTGTTCCAAGGAACATGTCCCAACAAAGTAAACCAAAAGAGAAAAAAATACCATTTGTATGAAGATGGATATAATACTTTAACAGAAAAAAGCTAGAAACAATACTTTCTTTAACAGAAAAAAGCTAAAAACATGATAAATATTTGATAATTGGGGACAAGTTAACTCTGAGATATAAATATGATGTCATTCCATGAAGGCACCAATGAGGATAAATATAGGTATGATACTGATTGATGAAAATTCAAAATTCAGAAAAAGAAGCAAATACAAAATAGCATATGGCACACTAACTAAATCTAAATATGTGTGCACTTTGAGAAGTTTGTCATGATTTTTTTCCCTTAAAAATAAAAAATTAATGAGGCATGTAGGACAAAAATTATGATTTCTTTCAATATATAAAGAAACTATAGATAAGAAAGGCTAAGTCTGTAAGTGGCAGAGTGGAAGCTTAACCCCTGTCTTTTGGCTCTTGAGCCAGTCAGTTTGCTCATAGGAGATACAAAACAATAGGGTTACCTGGCACTTTCCTAGTTCATTTGACTAGTTTATGTAGATAAGCTGGGCAGTTCAAGTTTGAAGATATACATTAGAATATGAGTTATTACTTTGAAGACAATGATGTTCATATTCTGTAAGTAGCCAACTTCCGTTTCACATAAATATTTGTTAACCCAAGCCAAATTCTCCAGTTTGTAATACTCTGGGTGCTACCTACCTATTGTGCTTTTAAAAAGTATATCATATCATGAATACCAGTTTGAACTTAACATAGGTTCTCTTTCCTTTCAGGAATCCCTGTACATTTCTTTTCCCCCTGCACTTTTTGATTTCATAGTTGAGACCTTGAATACACCCTTCTCTTCTGAGTTGTCACAGAATTCTACAATAAACTGGAGATAAATCTGTCAGAAAATGGAAGAAATACAGAGAGAGTTTCAAGAGCACCAGGAAATGCATACTCCTTATTCCCTAATTCCAGATCATTGTGTGGCGGCACAACTGGCCAAGTCCTTGGTGAGAGACAAATGGCTGAATTTAGTTGATAGCTTTGTTCCGTAACTTTAAACAACTGGTTTGGAAATTTAATATTTCAATTTTCTTTATTGAACATGCAGGTATATCCAAACTAGAGTTGCCAGATCAAATACAGGGTACCCAGTTAAATTTGAATTTCAGATAAACAACCAATACCTTCTGAGTGTAAGTATATATTCAGAACATACTTATATTAAAAAGTGATTGGTTGTTTATCTGAAATTCAGATCTAGCCAGGTGTACTTTTTTCCCCCTAAATCTGGCAACCCTAATTCAAACATAATTTTAAGTTACAAATGAGGCTTTTTGTTTTCTCTCAGGGTCTCAGAGATGAAGAAGGAAATGACTTCCTTTACTCTATTTGACTTGCTGAGTTACAGCTATTTTGGCCACAAATGCTCTTGCCTAACATTGTCCCCTAACACTGAGTTTCACTTTTCATCACCCATTACAGATGTGCCAGTTCTGGTAAATTTCCTAGCTGGGCTTGCAGCGGGGGAAGGACAACCACAGAGACAGCAGGATGGCACATGCAGCCCAAATATTCCCTGTCCTGGGTGGGACAGTATGGATTCCAGGTCCCTGAGGAGTGGACAGGCAGTGAGCAGGGTTCTTGGAAGAGCCATAGTCTCTGCACCGTCCTTGAGGGCCTCTGCAGACATGGATACTTTCTGAGCAGTATGACAGCTGATCTGATTGCCATTTTGTGGATGAGGCATTCCCAGGGTCACTTGCCAAGTAAAACATCCCCCTGAGCCCTTGAGGCAAACAGAGTGTTCAGCGTTCTAGATTTACAGATGGCAAATCCTGTACAGAGTTACGAGATACACCCTACTTAGGGTCATTTTCTTCACACTACAGTAGATGTTCAGCTTTTTAAAATACCAGTGCTCAGATCAGGACCTTGATAGATCTATCCATCTATCTCATATACATATATATATATATATATATATATATAAAACACATATTTTATCTCCTTAGGTGGTTCTAATGTGCAGCCATGGCTGAGAGACAAGGTACTAGACCATCTTAAATCTTCCCTTCCCAATAAGAACCACACTGGCATAAAGTCTGCAATAATCTGCACTACCTTAAAAATGCAGTCTTTGGAAAATTATGGAATTATGAAATCTATGGAATTAGGGTTGCCAGATTTAGGAAAAAAAAAAAAAGGACACCGAGCTAGATTTGAATTTCAGATAAACAACCAGTGTGTTGTAAAGCATTTGCTCCTGATCTGCTGAGGCACGGGCTATGTCAGGGACGCTCAGAGCCTTGACAGGGAGTAGAGGGGAGAAATTATGTCTGGTAGTTGAGAGATAATTCAATTTTAAGTTATGACATGGAGGATGATAACCTCTGTGGTTAGGCTCCTTGCTTTTATATCTAAGGGGTCTGAGGCCCAGGTAGCTTGGGGCCCTCTGCCGGTCTCCCCTAAGAGCCTAAGCCTTGGACTCAGGTCTTTTGATTCAAACCTCAAGGCCCAGGCCATGGCCTCTATTACAATGCTTTTTCTTTAAATGAGACGTTCTTATAAGTTTTCACCTTACCACATCTAACTTCAGGAGGGACGAAGGAATTCAGTAGGCTTTTGTAAAACACACACACACAACCAGAAAGAGAGATTTTCTCCTGGGGTGCATGTAATTCAGATCTTCCTTTCTAAGATGAAAGGAAAGCTACAAATTTTCCCAGTTGCCATGTTATGTCATGAACAATCTTCTTCAAAATTGCAAAATTGCTACAAAGAAAATATCTCTGAGTTAAATTAGTGCCTGTGGAAGATGGTGGAGTTATAAATTTTCTATATGGAATTCTCCCCTTATTAGTTAGGGAAGTGGTAATAACTTCCGCTAAAACGATTTCACAGCTCAGGTCCTGGCACACACTCAACAAACAATGAATGAATGAATGGTTACTATTCATCATTCTTGTTAAGGTCTGTTGTATCTCTGTGGTCCACTCTTTGTTTCTGTCAATTAGAATATTATTGCCAAGGACTTTCTTATCCTGGGACATCTCTGGGGAACCTTAGTCTACCAAGGAGGGGGATGAAATTGGCCTTTTAAAAACAAGGTTCATTAAGTATTTTTTTCTTAATATCCTTTCAATATTTTTTCTAGGAATATGTATTCACTTTTTTAGCCAAGAAAACCAAAACCAAAACTTAATCATTCATCTAATTTGTTACTACTTTTCCCCACACTTAACAATAAAGTCATAAATGTTTTCCCATGATTTAATCTACTTTAAAAATAGTATTATACTTCTAGAGTTACATTTTTTAAAGTAATGAATGAACATGATGTTCAAATAAGTTAAGCAGTGAAAAAAAAAACCCCAATCCCATTCCCATAATAGTAGCAAATGATGGAACAAGTTTCTTATCTGTCTTCCAGTTTAGTCTAAATGGCATTATTTCTAATAGTTGCATGCTATTTCATTTTATGAATGAACCATGATTAAGTTATACAGTTTCCTGTTTTGGGCATGGAAGTTGTTTCCAATGTTCTTCTCTAATAAGCAATGCTGTGAGGAACATACTTATAGTTTGATCTTTGATAATTCACATTATTTTCTTAGGATAAATCCCTAGAAGTGGAATTACTGGCCGAAGACTATACATATTTTAAAAACTTAAAATTTTATTTCCAATTGTCTTCTAGGAAGTGGGTAGCAAAATATACTTCTACCACCTGTACCTGAGGTTACCTGTTTTTGAAGGCCTTCACCAGCATGGGTCAGCATCTTTAAGAAAAAGCCTGACAATTCAATAGGTGAAAAAATGGCACGTCATTTGTTTTGATTTGCATTTCATTGATTGAGAGGGTAAGTGCCCTTCCTTTCCCCCTTCCCATGTTATTAGCCATTTGTGTTTCAGGATTCCTCTTGAGTTGGAAGCAGCAGCAAAGTTCAAAGGTCCCGGCTGGACCTAAAAAGTATGGAACCAGTTGCCTGTCTGGTGTGAAAGGATGAGAGGTCCCATTGGCTAATAGGTGTAGAGATGCCCATTTTTCAAAATTACCCTGTTGTGGGAAAGTATTTCTCAAACTTCTGCATTCATCTGCCACTTAAGTATTTTTTGCTATATTCGAGACACCTGTACTATTCTTTATTTAATATTTTAAAATCAGCCAATTTCTTTTTCTCTTAAATACATTTCTTTAAAAATGAAACTACTACCGTAAAGGGAAAACACGTGTCATTTGCCATAAATAGAAGTAAACCGTAAAGTAAATACAGTAAGAACAAAACAATATTCTCACAGCTGAGCTAGGTTCTGTTTCCCACAGAACATTCTGGGCTTCTTAAAGGTTTGTTAAAAAGACAGGTGAGTAAATGTGAGAGGAACATAAGACGTACTAATATCACTATGACTTTCTCCTTAACCTGAAGAATTTAAACTGAGGACTGTAAAAGGAGTAACTTTCTTCTATACAATTCAGTGTTATTTAAGGTCACATCCACACACCATGTAAAATCAACTTGCAGACCACCAGAGGTCCATGTCCCACACTTTGAGAAACATGAATGTTACAGAAGAAAAAAAAAGTCAGAAAAACCTGACTATGAATCCCATCTCTAGCACTTGTTAGAAGTCTGAACTCACTGACGATGATCACGCAAGTAAGGCTGTAGTGAGGATGACAGATAATGTATGAAAAGAGAAAGCATGGCACCCGAGGCAGAGCAGGTGCGCCTAAGGGGTTGTCGTGATTCTTGTTATATGAGAGTGATTCTCCGTCCTGGTTGTACATTAGTATCACCTGAAGGCCTTTTGAAAAGCACTGACGCCTCAGCCTTTTATCCCTGGAGATCCTAATTCAGTTGGTTAGGGTTAGGTCTCTGGCATTTTTATTGTTTAAAAAATGACCCTCCCGGGCTTCCCTGGTGGCGCAGTGGTTGGGAGTCCGCCTGCCGATGCAGGGGATACGGGTTCGTGCCCCGGTCCGGGAGGATCCCACATGCCGCGGAGCGGCTGGGCCCGTGAGCCATGGCCGCTGAGCCTGCGCGTCCGGGGCCTGTGCTCCGCAACGGGACACGCCACAACAGTGAGAGGCCCGCGTACCGCACACACACACACACACAAAAGACCCTCCCCCTTTCAGATGATTTTAATTTGTAGTCAGGGCTGGAAAAACCAGAGATTTAACTCTTTCCTAAGAGCTTAGGATTATTTTGCAGATTAGCTAGCTGCATCTTGAAAAGTTGGCCTAGGGTCAGAGAGGTTTTGAGATGGCAGAAGGAATTCTGGGAAGGGGAAGCATCTCTAGTAGAGCTCCCGGCATCGTCAAGCATTTTCTTTGCACTGGAAGCTGCATCAAACGGCTTGAGCCCAAAGCAGACATTAATTTCCCTGGACACTGGGAAAATAATTTCTCTTATTCCAAGAGAACAGTTTTGCTGATCATGGAAACATGTCTGGTTTCCAGAGGTACGATGCTGCTCAGTGCTCTTCTGGAGGGTTCAGTGTGAATGCATGACAAAGCTGAAAAGCCATTTGGACCTAGTAAGACTCCTTTTAAAGCAAGACATAAAACTCAGGTGTCAGGAGATTTGAAACTAGTCAAAAATGTTTAAAATGTGCAAGCTTAGAATTAGTCATACAGATTCTAATGGGTTGCTGTTGGTTTTCTTTTTGTTTTACTTTGCATAGTGGTCAGATTGTTTGTATCATGTCCCATCTCTCTGCTTTTAGGAGTTTTCTAACTGCTTATTTTGATGTCTCACAATATTCCTTTCCAGCCAGGTGTCTTCATGTGGGATGACTGACTTCCTCTGTACCCTCCCCGACAACGGCTCTTCTCTAACTTTGGTTCTGTAGGGGGGGGTGCAGGAATTAAGGCCAAAATGGCCACCCAAACTGTGCCCAGTGGGAAAACAGCATTAATTCAGCTTTTTCCAAAATGTCAACATGAAAAAAAAAATCTAAGACCTGGATCTGATGCTTAGTGGACCCACAGCGCCAGGCAGCAGGCTGGGAGATATCATTTCTGGAGCTCCTAATGAGATGCAAATCACCTAGTGAACTCCTCGGGAGCTGGGAAACAATGTCCTAGGTAAAAGCAGATAAAAATGGAACGGAAGAATGTCTTTGAAGATTGGAACGACATTTTAAATGCCTGAGGATATGGGACACCAGATAGTGCTGGTTTTTACTATACCAATTGTGAATGGGTCTTTGATTCCTCGTGGCAGGGGATTCTGGGGTGTTCATCCCCAGCTCTGCCTGGCTCTCTAAATTGGGGACCTGGTTCCGGTACCTGCTGTTAGCATGCAAAGGGCCGGTCAGCTGTAGTGACACCAGCACTGGACTTGGGGTCAGAAGACCTGGGCGTAGTTCAAATTCTGGAACTTACTGGTATGTGACCTTGGGTGAATTGCTTAGCCCCCTGGGCTGCCATGTTTTATCTGTGAAACAGGGGGTTGGACTGATATAGTGATGTTTTTCAAGAGGGTGGTGATGTGGGACATTACAGCTGTTCTTGCCTGGAGATTCTGAGCTGTTCTCCTAGGAGTCATGCTCCTTCCCAATGTGTGAGCAACTGTGTGTAGTGAAAGATGTACCTGATGGAGGTTTGTTGCATGAAACCAGTGTGAAAGCAGGTAAAGGGTGAGAACCATTAGTTGAGAGGCTCTTTAAGGTCCCTGCCAACTTTAAGATGCTGTGACTACAGATTTCCTGCCGCTTGGCCTCTTAGTACGTCATCTGCAAAATGGACATAAATGCTGTTGACCTTACTGGCTTGTTGGAATTTAAAGGTGACCAAACAAAATGCATTCAGGGCTTCAGGGAGGAAAATTCTCCATAACTACACCAGCACTTTATTCTAACGCAATTCACTCATTTAAAAAGCAATGCTGCGCCAAGTGGCCTTATCTGAACCCCTTTCTGGATCATTTGGTCACTGATGGACTAAAAGACCACATTTTAACCAGTTACTTAGCCTTTCCCCAGCTGTGAGCAAAAGCTGCAACATACTGGTTAATATCGTACAGCTGTACAAACACCCATCAAGGTTCATAAATTCTAAAATATTTTTACAGGTAGAGAGAGCAGTCGTTAGTATGGATGGGTTGGTTCGGGGCAATTATACACACAAATGACTGGCAGGTGTGCGCGTGCCTGTGGGCAACAGTAGAGAATGTGAATAACAGACAAAATGAAATCACAGGTATGACTTTTGTCTGCATTAAACTAATGAGATGCAAAAGTGAGATCAATGCAGTATTAGTGGTGAAAAAGTAGATCACTCTGGTGCTTTCAGTTTTAATCTCCAAAAAACCAATAAAAAAATAGGAAGCATCTGGGGGAAACAAAGTTAAATAGAAAATAATTATATTGGGGTTATTTTCCTATCTTGTGCTTCATGTTGGAAAAAAATTCCTTAGTACACTATAAATTAAATCTGGTTCAACTATCCAGTAAACATTTAAAGATTTATAAAAATAGTGAGACACAAAGCTCCCAGTTCTCTGCTCAGATCAAGAGTTTAGACTTCAGTTCTTTAGGGTCATATAGAATTATTTAATTTCTTTGCCTTGTTTTCTTACAATTTGATATGAGATTAATGAAAACCCTTTATGAAACCATACACAGAATAATGACCTCTCAAGCTCTCCACTTCCCTCTATTCTCATGGAAGGTTATTTTGTCATGAGTAGGTGCGGAGAGATCTGAGTTTGAGTTTCTCCACTGGACTCAAGATCTTTCAACAAATTAATGTCATCAGCTTTCTTCCCTTTTAAATCCCCCTTCTCTGAGTCACCTGACCAGTATGTTGCAAAAAATACATTCCAGCATGTTTCAAAAAACAAGCCAAGGGCTTCCCTGGTGGCGCAGTGGTTGAGAGTCCGCCTGCCAATGCAGGGGACACGGGTTCGTGCCCCGGTCCGGGAAGATCCCACATGCCGCAGAGCAGCTGGGTCCGTGAGCCATGGCCGTTGAGCCTGAGCGTCCGGAGCCTGTGCTCCGCAGCGGGAGAGGCCCACATGCCGCAAAAAACAAACAAACAAACAAACAAAAAACAAGCCAAGCTTAACCAAAGTAAATACAGCTATTATCCGCATACCTGAAATGGGTATCTCCTGTGTTATACAGTGATTTAGGCCTAGACAAGGAAATTATCACCTTCACTCAGGCTTCTTTGTAGTGACTTTGTATACTGACACATATGATCTGCTCTGATCACTAAGTTCGATCAGGTTAAAAGATAGTTCCAGTGCAACTTAATTTTAAGTTTCCAAACTAACATATTTCAGGGGATTCATATCAGTAGTCCTCAACTCTTGAACCCTACAGGAAATGCTCTTTCAGTGTTTCCTGGCTTAGTCAAATGAAATTTTAACAGTCTGAAGCCTGGTAGCATTTATCTGACAACAGAGTGAAAATCATGTTAACAGGAGCTCTCCACTGGAGCAACCTTGGACATGCGTGATGGCGCCGGGAAATGTGCCACGAGCTCTGGAAGGGCGGGAGCTCCTGGATGGCTTGGCACCTCCCCACTTCCAGCTCTCACTGCCTCTCACCCTGTGTGAGGTGGGGACCCAGCAGGGAGGGGTTAAATGGGTTGAGGAGCCAGTCCAGCTGGGGGTCATTAGCAATCAAGGAGCAGCATTAAAAGGCAGCAGGAGACTAAGGGTCTCTGACAGGCTTGGCTCTGTGCACCATCTGGAAGGACAGAGGCTGTCAAAGCTGGATTTTTTAAAAAAGGGACTTCATGGCGACCCCTTTCTTGGAGATACAAACATGAACAGTGATGTCATTTTCCAAGTGGGTCCTTCCTTTTTGAGAGTAGGTCCAGGTAGCCACATTTCCAGGTCAATCCCTGGCCATAATGGACCAGTCATTGGCACCTGAGGTGGGACCAGCCCAAGAAACTCTGACTAATGGTTTGCTAGTGGCTAGTGATCAGAACACCCATGCTGGATAATGAGGTACCAGCATTGTGAAGCCTGAAGTGTGGGGCAGAGTTCATAGCAAATAACACATTTAACTGTAGTCTGTGCATTATAAGCCAATCTGTGATGAAAAAGAGAAAACCTGACAGCTTTACTTAGGATATGCACAAGTTGATCATTCAAGCTGTAATTTTTGACACAATAAAAATTTAAAAACAAGTCATGGCTCACTTCCTAAGGTCATTCTAAGGCAATCTGTACAAAGAGGTGGCAGATACAGGCAGTCACAGATGTCACAATTGCATCTACCTGGTCACTGACTCAGTTCACATTATTCATTAAGTTGCTTTTCTCTTCTTTTTCTTTTTAGACTTTTGGGTCCCCCTCCCCCTTCACCTTATCTATAAATAAGAAAAAATGTTTAAAATACAGAATTTTATTTCTTTTGGTCATAGATTGTAGGCTTATAGAATAAAGAAGCCTCATAACATGATCTTTAAGATATATTACAATACTAATTTAGGACAAGCTGCTAATCTCTTTGTAAGAATCATTAATATTATAGTTGAATTTGCAGAGGAATTTGCATTCCAGCTCATTATTGTATGATTCTAACACTGGTCTTTGGTATACCTTTAAGTTCTGATAACAAAGCAGCCAGTGCAAGGAAAAGGACTCAGGGTTGTATTTGTTTTTTACATGGTGGGTCTACTCTTCTGGTATTGTTAAGAATGAATAGTAGCTAAAATTATCCTCATGGAGCTTTTGGCAAGTTTACAGACGCCTAGGAAAGGGAAAAAGTAAGAAGGAAGATCTAAGACACTGTGGTCGCTCAGATTCAGGGTCACCAGAGTGGAGTGGAGGGTCAGGTGACATTGCCTGCTGACCCAGGCAATAGACATCATTTGGAAAAGAAATCAAGGTGGTTAGCAGACCAGTAGAAACACAAGATTCTGAGAGTTGGGATTTGGGTAATTTTTAGTAAACTTTGGGCAAATTTACATCCTTTAGTGGCTAGCCTGTCAGAAATCGTGGGGTTTTTTTTTTTGGTGTGGGGGGTGTTCGCAGGCCTTTCACTGTTGTGGCCTCTCCCGCTGTGGAGCACAGGCTCCGGACCTGCAGGCTCAGCAGCCATGGCTCACGGGCCTAGCCGCTCCGCGGCATGTGGGATCCTCCGGGACCGGGGCACGAACCCGTGTCCCCTGCATTGGCAGGCGGACTCTCAACCACTGCGCCACCAGGGAAGCCCAGAAATTGTGTTTTAATTAAAGGTCCAGTCACACAGAACAGAGCTTGTTTAAAAAGAGACATGCAAATACCTACAGATAGAACATTGTGGATATAATGCGTGGAGCAATCCTATCCTTAAAGTTCTGTAGTTGGACTGGGCATATACCCTGAGAAAACCATAATTCAAAAAGAGTCATGTACCACAATGTTCATTGCAGCTCTATTTACAATAGCCAGGACATGGAAGCAACCTAAGTGTCCACTGACAGATGAATGGATAAAGAAGATGTGGCACATATATACAATGGAATATTACTCAGTCATAAAAAGAAACGAAATTGAGTTATTTGTAGTGAGGTGGATGGACCTAGAGTCTGTCATACAGAGTGAAGTAAGTCAGAAAGAGAAAAACAAATACCATATGCTAACACATATATATGGAATCAAAAAAAAAAAAAAAGGTTCTGAAGAACCTAGGGGCAGGACAGGAATAAAGACGCAGACATAGAGAATGGACTTGAGGACACGGGGAGGGGAAAAGGTAAGCTGGGATGAAGTGAGAGAGTGGCATGGACATATATACACTACCAAATGTAAAACAGATAGCTACTAGGAAGCAGCCACGTAGCACAGGGAGATCAGCTCGGTGCTTTGTGACCACCTAGAGGGGTGGGATAGGGAGGGTGGGAGGGAGATGCAAGAGGGAGGAGATATGGGGATGTATGTATACATATAGCTGATTCACTTTGTTACACAGCAGAAACTAACACACCAATGTAAAGCAATTATACTCCAATAAAGATGTTAAAAATAAATAAATAAATAAATAAATAAATAAATAATAATTTTAAAAAAGGGCCAGGAAAGGAGGCTATAAAAATGTAAAGAAAAAATAATAATGATAAAATAAAAATCTGTGATGCAAGAAAAAAAAAGTTCTGTAGTTGGGCTCATGCTGATTTTGACAGTTGTCATGGGAAGTTTTCTTAGGTAGGTGTGACTATCTATGTGAACATGACTTTTAAATAATGGAAACTGAGCACTGATTAGGGTTATGGGCTCCTGGGAATGGATATGAGAAGTTTCTTTTAAATAAATTGTTTGGTAAAAATATCCAAACTTGGGCTTCCCTGGTGGTACAGTGGTTGGGAGTCCGCCTGCCGATGCAGGGGACGCGGGTTCGTGCCCCGGTCCGGGAGGATCCCACGTGCTGCGGAGCGGCTGGGCCTGTGAGCCACGGCCGCTGGGCCTGCGCATCCAGAGCCTGTGATCCTCAACGGGAGAGGCCACAACAGTGAGAGGCCCGCATACCGCAAAAAAAAAAAAAAAAAAAAAAAAAAAAAAAAAAAAAAACACT
>NW_006786552.1:19556-42644 GCF_000442215.2 Lipotes vexillifer
GATGCAAACTTGCTGCCAATCTTATACTAAAACTTCACAAAAGATCTGTCTACTGATTACTACTGTTGTCTCTTTAGTGTGCCATCTTTTATTTACTTTATTGAAAGCAATAGTAGAAGGCGTTTTGAGCTCTTATGCCTGTCCTCTCCCATCTCCAGGAACGGACTTCTCAGAGAGGAAATACTGAACTACTCCTGATTTCATTTCCAATCTGTAGAGTTCCCTTAGGCTCCACTGTGCTTGACGCTCCCATTTTGTGCAAATGGTGAAGTTTTGTTGCAATAAACATTATTCCAGGAGCTAGTTGTTGGACATTCCATTTTGTCAAATGACTCTGGCCCTTGCTATTTAAATGGATAAAGCAAAAAAGCATAATCATTTAAGACATACGACTTGCTGATAGAATCTTTATTTAAACAAGTTTCCCCAGTCATGGGTTAAATGTCCTGCTTCTAAGTGATGCTATGTAAGTTATTTTGAGGCACAGTGTTTTAGGTCAGCCAAATCTCTACTCCATGAGGATCTAGGTGATGCCTCATCTAATTGCCAACAGAGCTGACCTGCTAATTCTATCCATTCCAGAACATGGTTTGTTTGCAGTGCTGATGAATGTGCTACGCTGTTAGCTGGGGTTGATCTGTGAATCCTACATGAAGGTGAGTAAAGTCAAACTACGCTTATCCTGCCTCCCAAGCAGTAAAATAGACTCAGTGAATCTTTCTGACCTTCCAGATCTACAACTACTTGCTCCAGAGATTTTAGTCTCTTTTCTGTGATAGCATAGCTTTGAAGAGTATATTTCCATCTTGTCTCCATGTACTGAGAATTATATATACTAGGTTCGCAATATATAAATCGCTCAATAATTAGAACTGGCATTTCACATCAAAATATGCAATTCATATTCTATCTACTACCCAAATGCAAAATCCTCAAGAGGGCTGAGTTATGAAATTATTCAGAGAAGTATTTTAAAAGTTCTCAACTGATAAAAGGTACTGTACCCTGTTTATTTCTCCTGGGCATGACTTAGTGAGTATTAGGATAGTTAATGCAAATATGTTCCACGAACTAGAATAATACTTAAACATGTATAGGGAAATAAAAAGAAAGTGACTTTGAGAGAGCTATTATAGCTGTAAAAGGAACATCCATAGGTGCCTCAATTCTGCTATTCAAGACCCACAGGGAGTTTTTGTTTAGAACTTGATAGAAAACTACCGACAACCTGATGGAGGGTAGTCAGTTTTGTCAACAGAGCTTAGACTTGTTGTGTAATCACAGAGATCTGTGCCTTGGCCTCCCCTTCTGAAAATTAGCTACATTCAGCAACTGAGCATGATGAATATGATGGGAATAAAAGTTTCCACGTGGATACTGGTTGTTTTGCCCTAATATCTTCTCCCCTCTGCTTTGGTAAAAGAGCTTCCTCTTTCCCGTGGGGAACAACTTCCAGGAATGTGGATGTGGCTGCCCTCCCCTCCTCTGCCTCTTCCCCAGACCAGGCTGAACACGTGGCCCAGGCCTGGCTGGTAGAGTCCCCCTTTCCCACCCATGGTGACTAGTTCAGGGATGGACACACAAGCCACAGGGCTAGAGTTCCTCTAGGAGATCTGAGTGTGGACACTGGAGGAGAGAGAGCCCTTTGTCCTTTGGGATCTCAGGTTCTACGTAGTGGATATTGGCTCAGGGCTGGCAGTGGCCATTTTACCAACATTGAAAGTGGCAGCCCAAAAGGGGTAAGCAGTACTGAGAGAGAGAGGGAGAGACAGGGGCCTAATGACATTGTCTAAACCCTAACAAAGTGCATTATGGCCTAAGCTAGTATGAGATGGATTTCTGGTTCTTGGATCTAAATGAATTCTTGCATTGTCCTTACAGACGAGTAACTTACATAGCTATTGCCCTCCCTGCTAATCACCAGCATTGACACTCCACACCTACACCCGGCGTGGAGCCCACCAGGGTCCACTGTCAGCAACGCCTAAGTTTCTCAGATGGGTGTAGTCCATCACAGATTAGGTCATTAGGTCCTTCTAAGCCACTAAAAAGTTAATACATGGAGGTTTCTAAAAAATATCATGCTTGGGCTTCCCTGGTGGCGCAGTGGTTGAGAGTCCGCCTGCCGACGCAGGGGACACGGGTTCGTGCCCTGGTCCGGGAAGATCCCACATGCCGCGGAGCGGCTAGGCCTGTGAGCCATGGCCGCTAGGCCTGCGCGTCCGGAGCCTGTGCTCCGCAATGGGAGAGGCTGCAATGGGAGAGGTCACAACAGTGAGAGGCTCGCATACCGCAAAAAAAAAAAAAAAAAATCATGCTTGTTACTGAGCTACAGCTCAATAACAAAAAAACAAACAACCCAATCCAAAAATGGGCAGAAGACCTAAATAGACATTTCTCCAAAGAAGATATACAGACTGCCAACAAACACATGAAAGAATGCTCAACATCATTAATCATTAGAGAAATGCAAATCAAAACTACAATGAGATATCATCACACACCAGTCAGAATGGCCACCATCATAAAATCTAGAAACAATAAATGCTGGAGAGGGTGTGGAGAAAAGGGAACACTCTTGCACTGCTGGTGGGAATGTGAATTGGTACAGCCACTATGGAGAACAGTATGGAGGTTCCTTAAAAAACTACAAATAGAACTAACATATGACCCAGCAATCCCACTACTGGGCATATACCCTGAGAAAACCATAATTCAAAAAGAGTCATGTACCAAAATGTTCATTGCAGCTCTATTTACAATAGCCCGGAGATGGAAACAACCTAAGTGTCCATCGTCGGATGAATGGATAAAGAAGATGTGGCACATATATACAATGGAATATTACTCAGCCATAAAAAGAAACGAAACTGAGCTATTTGTAATGAGGTGGATAGACCTAGAGTCTGTCATACAGAGTGAAGTAAGTCAGAAAGAGAAGGACAAATACCGTATGCTAACACATATATATGGAATTTAAGAAAAAAAAAATGTCATGAAGAACCTAGGGGTAAGACAGGAATAAAGACACAGACCTACTAGAGAATGGACTTGAGGATATGGGGAGGGGGAAGGGTACGCTGTGACAAAGCGAGAGAGAGGCATGGACATGTACACACTACCAAACGTAAGGTAGATAGCTAGTGGGAAGCAGCCGCATAGCACAGGGAGATCAGCTCGGTCCTTTGTGACCACCTGGAGGGGTGGGAGGGAGGGAGCCGCAAGAGGGAAGAGATATGCGAACATATGTATATGTATAAGTGATTCACTTTGTTATAAAGCAGAAACTAACACGCCATTGTAAAGCAATTATACTCCAATAAAGATGTAAAAAAAATATATCATGCTTAAAAAAAAATCATGCTTGTATGTGTGTATAGCATTTCCTGATTTTAATATTAGCTAGAAGTGAAACAAGCTAAGTGTGCCAGTGTAATTTTTGAGACATCCATTTCTTATTAATGAAGTAAACAGAGGCATTTGTGAGGACGCATGAGCAAGGAACTCAGCAAACACGTGGCCAATTTCCCACCTACATCAGACAAAACATGAAAGAGCAACTCTTAATTACAACCAAATATTAGCTCTGGCCCCTGGGAACTCATCATCCCATCTCAAGGTCTATATTTATGAAAATTTAAGCAATGTCTTAAAACATGTTAATTTGTTCTTTGTTTATTTCTCTCCCTGACAGATTAATTTATTCCAAGGGACTTTGGTTCTCAAGCCCTCATATATCGATCGGGTCCATGTACCACATAACTAACAGCCTGGGGAGGAGATTTTGGTGGAAAACAAAAGTCTTTCTCGTAGTTTTCCTTAGGTAATTAACTTTGTATTTGTGGGCCCTGGAATGCTTCCAGTTTTCTCTGGATTTGCATCCCTTGACTTTCAGATCAATGGTTAATTTCATGAGAGAGAGGCTGGGAGCATGGGGAGAGGGGGGAAGCGGGGAGAAAGGACTTCAGGCTCCAAGGAGCCACTCAGAGCACATGGAGGCCATAAGAAAAGTTATGGTTTTGTTTTTTTTTCCCCCAAGAGCTTCTATGTAAAGAACATTTAGACATTAATAAGAACCTGCAATACTGGCGCTGGAGAAGGGAAGGGGAGGAGGCTGTGAGAAATGCTATTTATCATTTATGGACACTTCTCTCTGTGAGTTTTGCATCCCTCCATCTTATATAATCCCACTGGGAAGTCAAAGCAGTGCTTACAAAGTGCCATCCTTTCAAAGTCTATTAATTGATTATCAGTTATTTTGTAGTCCATGAACTGCACTGAGAAGTCTATGGAACTTACACTCTATGAAGTTTTATATCTTTTAGAAAGAGACATAGCAAATAAGACATGGGATTAGCCCCACACCGTGTTCCATACCAACCTCATGCCTATAACTATATCACGAGACTAACTTAGCAGAATAGAAAACCTCCAAAAATGCACCTGGTCCCAAAATCCAGGCAACTTCTTAAACATCCCTGGATTTTGTCCATAGGTTGTTTTAAAGGTATACGAGTTTTTAAAATTACATCAAAATCAGCAACCCCTAATGATATTATTTCCCCTTCACTAAACAAATCTTTCAAATCAGCAAGCAGAGAGATTTCTGTCACTTTTTAGAATTCCTGATTTCTATGAGCTTTGTGCCTTCTCCTAGAGCTTGTCATTAAATACAACAAACTTACATTATTATGTATAAAATGCTAAATACAAGTCAGAACACCAAGGCAGATATTTTTACTATATAATATTGCTTTTACAAATGGGCTAAAGGGCATAAACCTAGTCCATTTTACAACTAGGACATATACTTGAAGTATAGGTACCTACTATCAGGTGAAAGTAATTGCTCAGGATTACTGTAATAGACTGTGTTACGTTTATACCAAATATTTCTATTGCCACCCTTAAGGTGCATCTCCCAGGAGAAAGACTCACATCTCCGCCCTGTTGAACTCAGGAGTGGCTGTGTGACTTTTTCAGGCCAGTGAAACACACAAATGGATGTGTGTATTTCTAGGTAGAAGCTAGAATGTGGTTCACCAAATCTCTGCCGCAACTACCAGCAATGATCTAGACAGAAACCACTACACCAGCCTGGGCCCTGGAGTGAAGATAACACACAGCAAAGGCACAGCCAAGCCATAGTGGCGCAGTACGAGTGAGAAATGAGCCTTTGTGGTTGTAAACCACTAAGGTATGGGAGTGTTTGCCTCTGCAGCATAATCTAATCTATCCTGAAACAATAGCTTAAACCAGAGATAGACACTTTAATTAACTATTTATTAGCTGGCAGCTTATGAAATTGCCATTGGTAGTAACAAATGATCTAATAGCAGCAATCTCATGTGATTCAAATTATTATAATTGAGAAAAACTGGAATATAAATTTGTATTCATGAATGCTTTTCCTTCTAAGGTATAATTGCTTATTAAGAGAAAAACATAATTATTACTTTTAGTTTCCTTTTATAAGGAACATCATAGCAGAGTTAGAAAATGGTGGCAATTTAAATACTCATTCCTAAAACCATAGCAATATCAATGATCAACTGAGTGTCTTCCACGTGTCAGTTCCTAGGGATGCACTGGAAAGCAAGACAGGCCTGATCCCTGCCTTCATGGGGATTTCATTCATTCTGGTGGTGGAGTTCAACTCTAAACAGGCAGATTATTGCAAAGGATCTTAAGTGCAAACAAGAAAACAAATAGGCTGTTTTAAGTCACAATTACATAGGAAAAGGAGCTAAAGGATAGGGTGGTAGGAGATGATCCCTCCGAAAAGGTGACAGTTAAGATGAGGCCCAAAGAAGGACAAGAGCCAGCCACATGAAGAGAAGGTAAAAGTGGGGGTGGGGAGCATTCCAGGCTGAGGGAACAGCATATACAGACACCATGTCTGTGTCCTCCAGGCAGAACAGATCTGACCAGGGTGGCTGGACTGTCGTGAGGAAAAGGACCATAACGTGAGATAAAGTTGGAGAAACAGGCTGTGGACAGATCATCCAGGGCGTTGATGGCCATGGAGGGAATTTGAATTTGAATTCAATGGGAAGCTAGTACTGAAGGAGATGGGAAGAGAAAAGACATGAGACAGTTTATTTCTTTAACGAAGAGCATTTTCTCTGGCAAGAAGCAAGAAGACCAGTGAGGAGGCCACTGTAGGTCAGAGGTGATGGCTGTCTAGACCAGGTTGTAGTGGTGAAGAGGAAGAGATGGGGACAAAATCAAGATACATGTTGCAAGTCAAAACAAAAACAGAACTTGAAGGGCTGGATGTGGAAGGTGAGGAAAAGGGCACGACCAAGAATGACTTCCAGACTTCTGGCTTGGGTCCTTGAGTGCATGCTATGCCATATACTGAAATAGGGAACACCCAGGGAAGATGGAGGTTTCTGAGGCTGTGGGGAAATCAAGGGTTCTGTTTTGGACACGCGAAGCATGGGATGCCTGCGAAACATCTGAGCGGAGATGTCGAGTGGGAAGCATGTCTGCAATGCAGAGGAACAATCTGGGCTGGACATAGGAACTGAAGAGTCATCGACACATCAGTGGGGTTTCAGGTTTGGGGAATAAATGCAGATGGAGAAGAAAGGAGGTTTTTGGATGCCTGAGGAACCCCAGCATTTAGAGGTTTTAGTAGGAAGCAAAGAGTAGCCATGAGGTTGGGGCAAAGCCAGGAGGGTGCGTCTTCGCAGACACTAAGAAAAGGGAATGGTTTATGAAGGCTGAGAGAGGTGGAATAAGAAAAGGACAGAGAAGGTCCTCTGGACCTAGCAAACTGGAGGTGTCCAGCGACCCTGGAAGTGTGTTTCAGGAGAGTGATGAGTCCAAGGAGTTCTGTAGGGGAGGAAATACAGGCCATAGGTACAGTAAAAAATGTTTTAAAATTTGGGATTGACATATACACACTACTATGTATAAAACAGATAACTAATAAGGACCTGCTTGTATAGCACAGGGAACTCTACTCAATACTCTGTAATGACCTACATGGGAAAAGTATCTGAAAAAGAGTAGATATATGTATATGTATAACTGATTCACTTTGTTGTACACCTGAAACTAACACAACATTGTAAATCAACTATACTCCAATAAAAATTTTTTTTTAAAAAGTACATTTGCAAAATCTAAAATGGCAAAAAAAAAAAATTGGCTATTAAGCAGTAGAAAAGTGAAGAAGGGTAAGGGAGGAGGGCCCAGAATTAACAGTATTTATTTTAAAAAGACTATGAAAAATCCTGGAAATGATTGAGTTTACCTGGAAGCTACCAGATTGTTTTCTTCCATCAGCAAAAAGGTAGGCTTGAGAACTAGCTAACCGGTTAGAACCCTGCACATCTGCATGATGTGGCCAGTTTCTGACATACTCTGTTCCTCAAGCATCGTCTCCTGCTCTACTTTCTTTTCCTATATTTATGGAAAATGCTGACCTAGCTGGTTTCTGTATCTCTTGGTACAGTTCACTTCCCTCTTAGCTTAAGGGTTATTAAACGAGAGTAAAATTTCATTATATGTTTTAGTAAAAACAATGTTTAATTAATATTTTTAATTGAAAAATGTATGCACTTTAGGTATAGGAAAAAGACAAATAGCACAAAAGATTATAGAATGAATAAGAAGTCCTCTCCAGACCCCCAGTCCTTGCTCCAGAGGAAACCACTGGCATTACCATATTGTGTGGCATCGTCTATGCAGATACAACTCTAAAGCTATAGCTCCTATTGTTAGAGCAAAACCCAAACCCCCAAGCCCCTGAGGTGTGGGCATATTTCTACACTCTGTGCCTTGCTTTCCTCATATTCCAATATAATATGGAAGCTGTTCCATAGGAATACATATGGATACAACTCATTCTTTTTTGTGGCTTCCTAGTATTACATTTTTATGGCTGTGCCATCATTTAATAAGTTTTCTGTTGATGAAGATGTAGGTTTTTATTAGCATCTTAAAACCATAAGATAAAAAATGTTTTTAAGTGATTACATAAGACCGTTGCTCAAGAATACACAAAACTTTTGCCCAACGTTAATTAAACAGTTGTTATCCCCAATCCCAAAGAAGGTTAGACTGGAATAAGGTTAGACTGATATTTTTATAGTTTGTGATAAGAAAGATGGCTGGTGTTTTGGTGACTTTTTCATTTATGACATCTGGGGATAACAGCAACCCTAGCCTTTAGGAATAATAAGCATAAGTCATAGGAATAATAAGGAAAAGAGCAAATATGAAAGTTTTAAGACATTTAGAAAAACAATCCTTTAGAATAAAGAAATAGTATATGGGCTATCAAATGGCTTATATAACAAGTACGTGGTGTTTTTTTTTTTCTTTTCTTGGCTAATATGCTACAAGATTTTTTTCAAAATGGCGAAGTTTTCTAAAGATGCTTTCTTTCAAACTTTATATTACATGGACAATTAGTATTTTCAATTTCAAACAATAATACTGCTTTTGCAGGGGGAGGGATAGATTGGGAGTTTGGGATTGACATGTACACTGTACTATAGTTAAAATAGATAACCAACAAGGACCTGTTGTACAGCACAGGGAACTCTGCTCAATATTCTGTAATAACCTAAATGGGAAAAGAATTTGAAAAAGAATAGATACTTGTAAATGTGTAATTGAATCACTTTGCTGTACACCTGAAATTCATACAACATTGTTAATCAACTATACTCCAATATAAAATAAAAATTTTTAAAAGAAAGAAAAAATTTTATACTGCTTATGTTTAAGTTAAATCTTGTTAGATGTTTTAGAAGAGTGTACCTAATAAACAAGAAGAAAAAAAGAAAAAAATATACTGCTTTTATTTGGGGGAGATTTTTCATGGGCCTAATAAATGTATTACGGAAGCCAAGTGCTCACATGCCTTCCCCTAGTATCATCATCAATTAGGAAGGTGTGTTTCAGGGGTTAGGGAGGTGGAGATCTGTTTGGAAACACATAAAATAAAGTTTGGTTGTGAAGGTTTGGAAGTCAGTCTTAAAGATTTTGCCTTTTATCCCGTGAGTTGTGGAGAAACCTGAGGTTTCTGATCAGGAACATGACACAGTACAGTTGTCCCTCAGTGTCTGCTGGGGGATTGGTTCCAGGAAACCCCGTGGACACCAGAGTCCGTGGATGCTCAAGTCCCTGGTATAAAATGGCGTAGTACAGTCGCCTCTCCGTATCTGTGGGTTCCACACCCACAGATTCAATCAACCCACAGATTCTGAGGGGAGGGCCGACTGTGAGTGGCAGTGGCACGTAGAATGAATTAGAGGAGGGGCAAAAGGGAGAATCGGAAAGAACACCGCAGGAGTCCACGCTGAGGTGAGGAAAACCTAGGCTAGGGCGAGAACAGCAGAAACAAAAAGTGAAAAGGACCTAGGAGTGAATCTTAACCCTTTTTCTCTGTCCCAACACCCTTGTGAAGTGAGACAGATCCCATTAATTAACAGCGATTCACTCTGCATTCAAAATTTTGTTATGAATGCAGCAGAAAGCCCAATTAAAAGGCTAAACCATTAAAGTGTGTCACAACAAATCATTAAAGTGAATATAAACAAGGAAGTGAGTGTCTTCAGAGTGTTCTGTTGCTTACACTGAATGGGCTGCTTTTGCTTTCTTTGGTGCCTTCCATGAGCCATCACTGCTATAAAGGTAGCGAGGCAAGACCTCCAAGAATGGAAGATATAGTCAGCAATGATGGTTGATTCACGAACTTAATCATCTGTGCTAGGTAAATTCTAGATAGCTTAAGAATAAACATTTTAAGGATATTTATATTAAATCTAAATGTTAAAAAGGTTTTTAAAATGATAAAAGATATGGGTGAATATATAATTAGGAGGTGGGAAAAATCTCTGGAAGCAGGAGACCAAAGACAGACACTCTAAAATATTGAGCTGACTACATTAAAATGAGAGAGAGAGAGAAAAAAAAACCTTTTGACAGTAAAGGTGCAAACAAAAACAGGAAAATAAATGGCAAACAACAAAGTGTAAAGATATTTGTAACATCTGTATTGAACAACAGATCACTGTGCCTAGTATATAAAGAGCTATTACAAATCTTTGAGAGGAAGAGATTTCCTACTCAGTGCTCTCTCTCTTCATAGAATATAGCAGACTGGACACACCTGAAATGCCTCTCCTTTGATAGAAAGACAGCCATAGTTACCCAGAGTATAGCCAAATGGATGCTCCCAGTGTTAACAGAATTATATACTTTAGTTTGATACAGCCCTTTCTGCTGGTTAGTAAGGAAATAGAGGATGACTAAGAACATGACACGGGTGTGGGGAAGAAGGTCTTGTAGAGTGAAACGAAGACAGGATGTGTGGAAACACTAAGGAAGATAGCAGAGAAATACTAAATCTATTTTTCAGGCAACACAATACTGAGAAGAATGTAAAAGCATCTAAAACATAGACCCCAGCCTGCAGTAGGCACTTTATTCAAAGTGTACTGAATTTAAGCAAAGGCATGACATAACTAGAGGCAAAGAGGCAGAGATGAAGTAGGTCCTACCTTTAACAATAATTACAATGATAGCTAATTATATGATTATGGCTTACTAGGTACCAGATGCTTAGCTTAGCTCTGATATGGGTGATTTCATTTAATTTTCATAACAACCCCTGTAAGACTGGTACTATTACCCCTTTTTAACAGATTTGGAAACTGAGACTCAGGAAACTGAAATGCTTTGCTCAGGTTCACATAACTAGAAAATGGCCAGGTGATTAAAATTTGACTCCAGAGCCCATGTTCCTACCACTACACTCTACTTCCTCACTGGCCATCTCTCATTAGCAGGGAGACCACATGTGGTCTGAATGGACCCAGGTCCTCAGCCTGTAGCCACAAACATGGCTCTTGGTAGAAGGGCTGTAGCTCTGAATTTCCACACAGGATGGCTGGATTCTCCAAGTGCCATGAAGCATCAGGCTAGGCTAGGAGACTGAGAGACTAAAAAATGCAAAAGCTGCCACAAAAGAAATGGTCTTTCTGGGCCTTCTACTTTCCAGTGACCAAACTGCACTCTGTTTATTCAGATGGAGGCAGACCCTGATGCCAAGCACTGTACATTGAAGGGGAATTCGTTTGTGAGGTCCTTTGATGTCACATGCATCCCAGGAACACCCGGCTAAAACAGGGAGAGCTGCTTCATGTTTATGCCTCTAAATAAAACCATTTGAGTACACAGACCAAAGACCTGGTCCGGGAGCACTGCGTTTTCTCCAATAGGGTGATTCATTACTAATGTCTTCATTTTGGACACTGCAGTTGAATGTGAAGCCATATGCTTTAAATTAAAAGCACACTAAGCAAATCACAAGTTTCTCAAGATGGTGCTTAAAGTCTGTTTTGGCATCTGTTGGTTGCCAAAAGACCCATATGATCCTGTAATTAAACAACAAATATTTTCTGCAAAATCAATCACTTTAGCTGTCCCCAAATGCTATGATTACGTTTAAATGCTATGTTGAGAAACAAGTTGCACAACTAGACCTTTTTTAGAATTGTTTGTTCCCTACTCCAATACTGTCCTGGTCTTTCTCTTAGCCATTTTATTCCAATTCATTACATTAGAATGCAAAGCTTTTTAGTTACATGAGCAATAAACAGCAGAGCCCCAGAGCCGGAAACGTTGGCAGCAGAACCACCACTAATAGATACTGTTATAGCTACGTGGTCAGAAGATTCCTTCACCATGTGGTTGGTACCAGAATCAGCTATGGGTCTTGACTGCAGTCATCAGAAACCAACTGAGGTCATCTTAAGTAAAAAGGGTAATTCACTGGAAGGAAGTCAGGGACTCAGGGAGTCCCAGTCAGGGACTCAGGGAGTCCCAGTCAGGGAGGTAGCCAACCCAGCCTGGATAACAGGTTGGATCCAGAGGCAGTCTGGAAAGCCAGGGAGTGGAAAGAAGCATGGCCACTGCTATGCTGATGCCTCCATCTCCTCCCCACGGCTTTGCCTGGTTGGCTCAAGAGTCTGGGGGGCACCAGCTCGGCAGGGCCTCTTTTAAGGGCTGCTCTGTAGTAGAAGTGGAGGTTGCCCATACTTCCCACCTAGATGGTGAGGAAATTCCCCCAGGAAGATGGGGTTGCTAAGAGCAAGGCAAGGTCAATGCTAGGCAGCCAAAGATTCTGGTACCACACTCCTAAAATGGAGACCATTTCCATTTTCAGGCCATGTTTTCCGACCTAAGCAGGAAAATGTGTGGATAGAAAACCAACTCTATGAGGGTCACAGAAGAGGTAAAGGTAGGATGCAGCACCTAATGAGCAGGCACTAGCAAGTGCAAGAGACTCCTTCCTGAAGGAATCGAAGCTTATTTCACAGGCTTGTGGCTGGTGAATGTGTGTTTAGAACAATGGCTTCTTAGGCCTACTTCAGCTGGGAGGTTGCCTTCTACAAAATGCATAGTTTCTTATCGCCTTAAAGGGCCTTCTCCGCCCTGGAGGCAGTGAGGTGGGTGGGATAGTGATGGTTGAGGGGCAGAGGCGTGCGGGGGGTGGGGGGGGGGAAGAACAGAAGAAGAGATGCCTATTTAAAATGGGTCGTTCTTCCGCCTGTGAATGTTATGGGTAAGAGAAAACATATAATCAGAATTAAGGAATTTCATGGCCAAATTAAGGCCAATTAGGAATGTGCGGTAATGCTTAGGTATGTGGAACAGCTAGAAACAGTGTTCTGCACGATTTACGTTGTACTCTGAGGCCCAGCTGAACTTAGGTAAAAGCAAGCTCGGATGAGGAGAGGCAGAGGGAGCCCCTGGGGCTGGGACCAGTCAACAGAGGGACCACCTAGGAGATGAGACGTGTGGGGCTAAAGGGCCAGCTTTCTTTCAGGCCTGGTACCAGAAATGACAGCTTTTTTTGGGAAGAGGGGTTAAGGTAGGGATGCCCCTCAGAATGGTTGTGATGGGGCTTCTTATTTTCAGTATTCGAAAAAACCCAGCCAGCATCAAAGACAGGCTAATTAGAACTTCACATTTCTTTCCTAAAGGCCTGAAATGAACTCTCAATGTAGTGCTGTTGACTTTTATCATGCTGGTGGGTTAAGCCCTAATGGCAAACATTCCCATAATTAATAAAGTGAGGAAGTTAATTTTACTTAATAAACTGTGCGCTTGGAAGAAGATATAAGTTTCAAAATAGCCACAAAAGAGAATAATAGAAGGTGTTAAAAGTGACAAGAAATGTCACTTTGGGCATTTTGACTGCAAAGGTCCCCACTAAAATGCAACCAGATTTAGGAAGAGTGGATTCATTAGGAATTCATTCATTAGACTAGCTGAGAAAGGGGAAAGAAGTGGTTGGGGTTAAGAGTAAGAAGGGAGGCCAGTGAAGGCCCAGCTGGTAGGTCCTTTGGAGCTGGGCGACGCCCGAACGCCCTTAGAGCCCTTGGAGAGTAACAGTAAATGAGGAGAAGTGGGCCGTGTGGGGAGGAGGGGCGGGGCAGAGGTATAGGGCCAACAATGGCTTCTACCTCGTCATTCAGTCTTGCCTGTCTAAAGACTGGCAGCTCATCTCCCTGGTGGCCACGAGCTTCCCATCCCACCATCTGGCCATCTTCAGTCAAGGTAGTGGCGCAAGAACTACTGCCATTTTTTTGACCACCTCCTACGCGCGAGGGGCTGGGCTGCCCAATTGGCATATATTATCTTTTCTCCTCCCCCCACCTCTGCAAAACGGTGGCTGTCGTTCCTATTTTATAGACGAAACTTGTTCTAGGCGGGTTAGTGACTTGCCCAAGATCCCAAGGCTCGTGGATGTCGGAGCCCGCGCCCCTCTCTTGCACAGGTGCTCTGGAGACGCGGGCGTGACCCTGGCCTTAGGGCGCCACACAACCCTCACGGCTGAGTCAGGTGCGGCCAGTGAAGCTTTAATGATCACCTTCTGTGCCTGGTACTGGGCTGCCTTCAGCAAGAGAGAGAGAAAAGTGACAGATGAAGGCGTGTAAGTGTAGCTGGGCACTGAAGGTGTGCGCTGAGAGAGAGCGCACAGGGAGGCGCGGGGGGGCCGCGAGCGACGGAGCAAAGCGTGGGGAACCCTGCGAGGAGGAAGCAGGGGCTGGAACACAGGGGTACTGCGGTGGCGAATGAGGGGCCGGGCCTGGGTCACGGTTTACCTCGACACATCCGCCGCTGGGTGGGGCGTCGGGGGCTGCTCGGGACCGGCCGCCCTCAGGGAGATGATTCTGTAGCACAAAGGTAGCCATTTTGCTGTTTACTCCCGTGGTAAAATTCCCATTTGCTATTAGATAATTTGGTAAATGTCTGTTAGCTCAGGTGACAGGGGCCAGTTCAAATCTGTTCTCCTAGCACAGGAAACACAGGCCTACTGGACAGAACAGTCTGGGAGGAAGAGCTGGCTTCAGGTGTTCCAGGGGCTCACATCATGTAACCCAGAATTTCTCTCTCCTGTGGTCTCCTGTATGCCCACTGTCCCCCATTCCTTCTGTCCCTAAGCCCTGCTCCCTAGGCATCGACCACGCTCTCTTTTACTTCATACAGCCTCTCTCCACCTGGTGGAGGTGGGAGAGTGACGGTGCTGGAGGATGTGATTTGGGGGAGGGAAGCAGCCTTACATAAAACCTCAGGTGGGCCTAACTTGAGGCATTTCTCCCACTCTGTACCAATCACAGTGGCCAGGGGCGGAGCGATCAGGGATTCTGATAGACCAGGCCTGGGTCTCATTCCCAGAGGTTTGACCAGGAGTTGGCATAATTTGAGCATCTCATCAGAACTGCAGGAAGTGTGTGTGGGGGGGGAGCAATTTCCCAAAGGAAGGCAGGTGACATGATCAGAAATGGAGGAGAAGGAATGCTGACAACACTAACGGTTGTTGGCTACAGCGTCATGAATATCACAGTGTACAGAATCAGAGCTCCATGAAATAATATGGACTCTATGAAAAATGGGCAGACGTCTCATGACACAGGAAAATCTTACAGATGCTCCTGACTAATGACTACCAGGGTGCACATCAGAGAGAACTGGAAACAAAACAGTGGAAAGCCAAGGCTGCATCGTGTTCAAGTATATGGAGCTCATTTATTTTAAGATGTGCAGTTCTCTTTTAATTATTTATGATACCTCACAGCATACTGTAAGTGGATCCCAGTACGTTTTGTGAGAATAATGACGTCGTAGGAGTAATAGACCTCGCTCGGGTCTCTGTTCTCCAGCTTTCGCTAAGAATTGAGAGAGAGGCAGTGGAAGTTGATATTCAGATCTGTTTATCTGCTTGGAGATGTATCTTTTCTGTGCCTATGTGTGCCAGGGGCCGTGGGCTTTGGAGTCAGTGGACTTAGGGAAACTCTGTGAACCTCAGTAAGCTACGCTGGGTCACTGAACCTCAGTTTTCTCCTTTGTAAAATGGAGGTGGTAAGACTCTCATTAAAATTGGTGAGGAATTCATTCATTACTATGTTCAAACAGTGATGTTTATTGAGCATCTAGCATGGCTGTGTGATGGGCACCAAGGATACAGCACTAAACAGCACGGACAGGATCCCTGCGGATCCCTGCCATCAGTGAAGGAGACCAATGAAAGGAAATGATATTCAAAAGACACCTGACACAGAGCCTGGTACACAGTAAGTGCTCAGTAAGTGTGAATTGTCTTCCCTTTTCCTGCCAGTCCACTCACTCATCCTGTCTTAATCTAAAAATGGTAGCAAATCTCTTAGTTTCTCTGAGCCTCAATTTTCTCATGGGGTTAATTGAAGGGTTTGGAGAGATTTTCTGATGTTTCATCTTGCTTTAAAATTCTGTGAATCTTCGGCTCTCTTTCCTCTTCACCCAGGGCACAGAGAATGGGCTTATTAAAGGGAATGTCCCTGGGGACTCTCACTTGAATCCTGTCTTTAAAGGGCAGCTTTATTATTGTTGCCAACCTGGCCCCTATACCATCAACCTGACCCCAATGTAAAGCTTGCAGAGATACTTTTACCCCACCCCATCCAAAACAGCCTCAGCAAAAGCAACTCTATCAACATAAATGCGCCTGTAAGAGTGATTTTACAATACCCATAAGAGGCAGTGTGGTTATGATAAGGGCTTTCATTCAGATAGATATAGCTGGAATATCAGCAATAGTATGGGATTTTCGGACAAACGATTTAACCTCTTCATGCCTCATTTTCCATATGTGTAAATGGGAAGAAAAAAAAATTACTTCAACAGGGATATTGTGAGGATTGAACAAGATAATGTATGGGGGGGTTGCCTGGTGTGGAGTGTATTAGTAAATGGAATATACTACCTTGACTTGAGAAGTGACTGCATGTTAATTGCAAAATGGTAGATGTAAGGAACTCCTGCTGGAAAGTAAAGCACCTGGAGCTAGTTCTAGATTTGTATTATCAGGCTTAATGTGTTTTAAATGAGTTTAGTACATAATATTTGTGCATTCTGTGAATACATTATTCTTTTAGCAGAAGGCTGGGGGAAGAGACATTAAGAAGGTTAACTAGGAAGTGTGATGCTCACCTATGAAACAAGAGGGCTGGACTAGGTGACCTCGAATATCCTTATAAATTCTAAAGTTCTAGGATTCCAGGCTTTGCTAAAAGTCTGTGAGGGAATTTGAGAAAAAGGAAAAAATATCTTTCATTCTACTCTACCTCACTCTCTCTTCCCACACTGGACCTGTTGACTGATGACTGTTAGCTGTCCTATGTTACCACCAACCTCTGTTGTCATTAACCTCACGTTTTCATAGAAAGCCCGCTTTGTCCAGTGAAATGTGAAAAGGTGCGGTTTACAACCCCATCATATCTTTGATTTTTAATACTTGATCTCAGTGAAAGTGGTTTGAACTCACTTAGCAAGATCATAAGAAACAATAGAGGCCCTATGTACCTTTAACACAGAGGCAAGAGTTCTAGGCCTCCTAGGAATGAGGTTAGTGTTTGTGAAGGTCTAAACTTGCAGGCACATATTGACACTGTACAAGCTCTTAAATCCACAGGAATCTGCTGGTGCTCAAAGGAGAGCAATCAAAAACCTAAATTAGTAATTGTGTCAATAGATTTTGCTAAGGAAAGGAAAAAATTAGCATGCCTGAGGCTATTGGAAAAAAAGTTCCAAGCAGGGAGAAGAGGTAGTAAAATATCCAAAGGCCCAGCTTGATGATGTTCATTTTTAAATGTTGAGAGCAAATGTGGTATTATGACCTTTTTCTTCTATCAGCCCCTTGTGGCAGGACTCTGTGGCCTCTGAATATTGGGCCATAATCAAGTTAATTTACTCAAGGATCCCGCAACAAAATCAAAAGTGTGAGGGACAGTGAGTGTGAAGAGAGTGGTTCAGCTGAGTGTTTTTCCCAGGAGCACCCTAGAGGCCCTGATGGAGAGAAGCCATTTGAATACTCCAGCCCCCATCCCAGGGGGTTCTAAATTTGGTATCAAAGTGTAGCACCACCCCTCCCACCCTTCCTTCCTGGGTTTAACAGAGAGCAGTGGACCACTTTTTTCCCTCCAAATTCAGCTAGATTTTTCTTAGCTCAGTTCTATGTCTTGTCCTTCACAGAGATAAATATGCAGATGAGGAAAGATCTTTCAGGTAACTGGATTTTGTAGATCCAGAGAGATTTGAGGCAAACAAAAAAGAAAAAGAAAGAAAAAACAAACAAACTATTTAGTGCATGACTTCTGATAATGGAAAGGAAAATGTTTGAAAAAAAAAGTTTGAAGACAGTAGTCTTAGCTGGTGTGAGGAGAGGAGCATTTGGTTCCTGGTCTACTCGGTGCTTGGCTCACTCCTTACAGGTGGATTAAGAACAAAATATGTTAATGTAGGGGCGGAGCCATAATGAGGAGTTTCATTAGAGGTAAAACCAAAATATGGAAGAGTAATTCCATTTGTTTTCAAACAGCTTAGGGTGCCAACTCTTATTCCCAAAGGAGAAAAGTGAGGATAGAACTTTTGAGGAAAAAACCCTCACTATTTGAACCTTTGTCCGTTTATTCATAGGAAGCATTCACTCTCCTGTGCCTTTTGGTTGTTTTCAGAGAAAGTAACTGTACCAAGAATTCTGTACTGGAAAGTAATTTCCTATATATATATATATAAACATATATATATTTGTATATATGTATACTTATATATTTATGTATATATTATTTATATGTATATATAATATGTATATCTATAATGGAAATAATATATAATATATACATATGTGTGTATGTATAGAGTGTGTCTATATATATATGTATATATATAACAAACACTTTTGTCTCTGAGATCACTGTAATTTGGACAGTGGTTGTGATAAAGGATATTAACTACAGGAAGTAAAACAAGTTTGAGGCATATTTTGACCAAGCTAATACAGACGTAAATCCTCTATGGTTTTGTGTTTGGGAAGAGTTGTTTTCTTTCCTTTACCTGTGTTCGTGTGATTTCAGCAAAACAAAAACCCATGTCATGCACTGTTGCACAGGCAGGTGTGAAAAGTTATCTAAGCCTTTTCTGCTACAGTCGGTTGACTTTTCTTTATCGCAAAATGCCCCTTCCGAAAAGTGCTGAAATTCTTACTTTGTTGGCACTGGGCAGAGTTGGCAAAGCTGAAAACTAACATACCCACTTATTAAAAAAAAATCTGAATTGACTTCCAAAGCTTTTACTTAAGCGTTGTTTATACAAACTGTTAAATATTTGGATAATCAGCTGTCAAAGTAGCAGTTCCTGGAAGAATTATTTTCTATGAAGCTGCCAAAGTATCTGATTTTGACATCAAAATTAATTTCACAAAATTTTAGATTTAGTTTAAATCAAATTTAGACTTGATTCGGAGCCATCGATAATTAAATTTTATGAGTACACAGCAGAATCTCTGGTGCCTGGCAAAGTCTTCAGGGCCACTGAAACCGAAACTTCCACCTTGTGACCTTTATTCAGGGGCAGCTCTACTTTTAAATTAAGAACTTTTCATCTCACAGAAAAGGAAAAATAATGAGCAATTTCTTTGGGTCACGTATCTCTGTTGCCAGAAAAATAAAAGACATCGAATTTTTCAGTAACATATATAACAGGCACCATTTTTGCTTTTATGTAAAGTATCAATTCCACATGTAATTGCTGAATATTTTCTAAATTAAGAACCCATGTGGTGAGCGGGTGCACACAAAAAGATAATCAGAAAAATCTCGGCATTAAAATATAGCCTGCAAGTAAAAACACATAAATCACTTTGGTGAGGCCCAGCCTGCTGTGAAAATGATGGCTCTCAGCCTCGTATTTCTGTTGAGTCTAGTACAAGGAACCAAAAATCCACTGGGCCTGTGAACTTTAGGTCACAAGGTAAAGGCAACTAAAACAAATAGCTACAGAGCACGAAGTCAAAGACCAAACCCAAAGCAGCACTGAGATCTACTACTGGCTTATAATAGAGTCTGAGCTAGAAGGAGACCTGCATTCTAGTTCCTACTTTTCATTCCACTGCTTAGTAAATTCACTTCACCAACGGCGCTGCTTTCCCAAATGAGGATAATAAAACCTCTCCCTGTACCAACACCGTGTGACTTCTTGAAGTGATTTTCAACTCCAAGAGCTGTGACTTTGCTTATTTCCTTATTCAGTTGCTTGTTTAGAGACTGTTGCTAGTGAAGTCACAGCTGTAGGTTTTCTGACCACCTGGGTCTGTTCCGCTGTCCACAAGTGGTGCCCCTGATGCCGGCTGGTCATCTCACAAATGTCACTGGGAGGCAAACCCGAGAGCACGCATGTGCCCCAGGTGACCCTGTGTCCACTCCTGGAAAACCACGAAATGGTTTGCAATAGTGGGGACGGCTCTGCAAGAGCTCAAGGCCCTACAGTGCAGTGGGGGGAGGGGCGGGGGAGTGGGGAAGGTGAGCAGACCTCACAACTGTGCTGCTTCTTGCTGGTCCAGAGGAGCTTCTGGAGGTGAGTGAGCTATAAGAACTGATTATTTTTTGCCCCCCACTTTAAAGAAAGACATACTCAAGTGACTCCTGAAACTTTTCTTGGCTCAGAACACAAAGAATCACTAGGAGTAACACATTATTCGTCTGCGATGCATTATTCAGGCTAGTAGAAACATTTGCAACCTGAGGACATGCTGGAATTTATGTTCAAGACTTATTTATCAGGTTTCCTCTCTCTGCATGTCCCTGGAGCTGTAATTTTCAGCCTTGACTGCACATTAGAGTCATCTGAGGAACTTGAAAATAATCTTGACGGCCAGATCACACCCCGGAACAATTATATCAGAGTCTCTGGAGGTGGGACCCAGGCAGCTCAATATTTTTTAAAGCTCCCCTGGTGATTCCAATGTGCAGCCAAGGTTGAGAAGTGCTGTATTAGAGGAATGACAGTTGCATGGACCCCGACTCAGGAACTGAGAAGGGTGGAAATGCTGTCAGTTATGCTGACTTGTTAAAAGAGTCCCAGATTTCTAGGGTAACTACCTAGTGTCTGCTGAAAAGTTATTTCAGTTTTCCTCTTAAGGGTCAGAATCAAAGGCAGACAGCCTAAAAATAACTCATCAGCAGCTTGTTTGGCTGATGAAAATTGTGGAAGCTCTAAAGTTGCTTTTTAACTTTAGCTTATTGCCTTCTCCCTTTGAAATACTTCAAGTATTAAGAATCACCTTACAAATCAATAAAAGGTCTTGTTCACCGTGTTAACAAGTGTGGGGCTTCCCTGGTGGCGCAGTGGTTGAGAGTCCGCCTGCTGAGGCAGGGGACACGGGTTCGTGCCCCGGTCCGGGAAGATCCTACATGCCACGGAGCGGCTGGGCCCGTGAGCCATGGCCGCTGGGCCTGCGCGTCCGGAGCCTGTGCTCCGCAACGGGAGAGGCCACAACAGTGAGAGGCCCGCGTACCACAAAAAAAAAAACAAAAAACAAAACAAGTGTGAAAGGTCGAAAACAACACCCTATGAGTATTCCCCAGTACTGACATAACTCTCTACCTAAAATTCAAGAAACACTTAAAGGGGAAAAAAAAACCCAGCAAAGATTCTTGAAGAAAACTGTATTTCCTTAAAGGAATGACGAGTGATACATTTTCCACGTTAATTTATATCCACCCTTCATCTCCACAGGCTCAATTCATAAAAGTTATGCATAAATCATAGGAGAGATCATTAAATCAACCAGTTCACAGTGCTGACTAATTGGTAAATAAATACTTCATGAAAATGGTGATGGGTCTACAGATTCTGTTTTTCTTTAAAAAAAAAAACAAAACAAACAGAAAAAAGCTTTAGTTGTAGCTTTGGTAGAGATAACCACACCTCATCTACTTTGATTTTATAATACCTCCAAGTTTGTTGGAGGGAATTATACAACAAAGATAGAGCCCCACAGGGTGACCACAGTCATGGATGAAGACTTTATAATCAAATGAAAAATTCAGATTTGTTTAATTAGCCAGATGCCTGGTAGCATGTACACAAGACATCCTAAATCTGGATGTTACCACATTTTCGTTTTGGTCTAGTTGTTTGTCACTGTGTGAACATAACTACAGACAGAGGAAAAGAAAACAAGACAGGCATAGGAGAGGATGAAAATAGATCTTTGCCAGGATAGACTAAAAACAAAAGAGACACTTCGTAAATTAGCTTGCTTTCTGAGGTTTAATTTTTTTTTTACATATAAGGTTACTGCTATCTATGAAAATAACATCTTCAGAGAGAAAGCCTTTTTTTCCCCCTCACCACCAGACCTGAGTCTGAGGTCAGGCTGTACTGCTTGCCCGCTGTGTGGCCTTGGGCAAGATACTAAATCTCTTTCCCCATCAGGGAAGAATAATGGTACCTACTTATAAAGACGTTGTCTTATTTAACATATCGTGTGAAAAACACTTGAACCTGCTGTGGGCACAGGGGAAAATGCTCATGAAATATTTATTATTGTTGTTACTTACTATGGGTAGACAAGCCTAGTACCCATCTTGATTTTTCTCCGAGAAACTCAATTCTTACAGAAATGGATCCCTCAGAGCAAAGACCTAGATTCAGATGTAAATACAGATCAATGACTCTACATAAAATAAATGAAAATTTAGAAAAGTGATGCCTCCAGCCTTGACCTGTCATCCCTGTTTCTCATGGAGACCTTGGATGTGGCCAAGGGAATGGTGAAAGCAAATTTAGAAGGGATACAACGTTCCTAGCAGCCAGTGGAGAGCGCTCAGCAAGAAAGGACCCGGCCGCTCACCAAGGGCCTCTGTCCACGGGGAAGCTGAGCTCTCCTCCATAGGGCCAGGATGCAGAGAAGACCAGAGGTGGAAGGAGACTTGGTCCCTGCTCTCAAGAATCTGTCAATCTGGGGCTTCCCTGGTGGCGCAGTGCTTGAGAGTCCGCCTGCCGATGCAGGAGACGCGGGTTCGTGCCCCGTTTCGGGAAGATCCCACATGCCGCGGAGCGGCTGGGCCCGTGAGCCATGGCCGCTGAGCCTGCGCGTCCGGAGCCTGTGCTCCGCAAATGGGAGAGGCCACAACAGTGAGAGGCCCGCATAACGAAAGGAAAAAAAAAAAAAAAAAAAGAATCTGTCAATCTGGTAGGGGAGACCGGAGTTAACTATACACACAAATACGCTGAAAAGCTAAAATTCAAGCCCATTGAGTTCCATTAGGACCTGGGGGTGGTTTCTGCAGTGTGGGAGCAGTCCAGGGGCAGCGGGAGTGACAGGACTGGCCAGAGGGCCCGGGGCATGGTTGGGCCCCCAGTGCTCTGGCCAGGGATAGTTTTGCATCTGCGAGAGGGGTTGTGTCTCTTTGCCAAGCTGCAACGTCCACTCTCTGAAGTGAGCTGTTGCAGAAAAGGGTCTGTCAACCTCCAGAGAGTAAACTCAGGAGGGCATTCTGTGGGAGAGTGAAAGAAAAAGTCCCATTGTTCCTCTCCCCAGGGCCCCAAGAGATAAAAGCCACAAAGACAATTGTTTTTCTTAGTAAAAGGTGTAAATATACATATATATTTTTTTGGCGGTACGCGGGCGCCTCACTGTTGTGGCCTCTCCCGTTGCAGAGCACAGGCTCCGGACGCGCAGGCTCAGCGGCCATGGCTCACGGGCCCAGCCGCTCCGCGGCATGTGGGATCTTCCCG
>NW_006786552.1:42894-49662 GCF_000442215.2 Lipotes vexillifer
CCCCTGCATCGGCAGGCGGACTCTCAACCACTGCGCCACCAGGGAAGCCCAAAAGGTGTAAATATTGAATGTCTGTTGCTGAGTACTTATTTCACTCTTCTGGGGGAACTTTAAGTCACAACTCCCGCTGGGATTTGTATTTTTTAAAGAAAAAGATGAGAGAGAAGTAGAGGAAGGAAAGGGGGGGCAAAGAAGAGAAAGGAGAATTGTGAGGAAAAGCAAGAAACTGGGGGAAACTGGAGAGTCCTCACTGGGTGCCGTTTAGAGCGGGACTAGCCAGGGACGTGGTTAAATGCAGCAACTCCAGCAATGGCCCCAGCAATTGGAGAATGGGTGGTGAGGTCATCTTTCCTCAAAAACTGTGCTCTTCCCCCAAGACTTGACTCCATCCCACACACATTTGCCCCAAAGCCTATATTGTTTTGTTTTCTTTCCTGAGTCTAAGAAATGAAGCAGCGGTTGTCCACCAAACTTCCTCTCTCCACCCTCAACCCTTCCCAAACTGCTTCTCTGAGTGACATAAAATCCCAGGAGCTCCGTTCCTTGCTTCCTGGGAATTTTCCAGACCTACTGGTGGTGTGTCTCTAGCCATCCCCAACTTCAATCTGCTTACAGTCCTAGAACCTCTTTCTCACAAAGTTATGTTACATGAAAGAGCCTTTCCTTTGCCCCTGCAAAAGTTTTTTTTTTTTCTTCCTGAAAAGTGGTTAGAAGGTAGTTTATAAATCAACAGGCTGCCTTACAATTGTTGGCCTGTCCAACTTTGAGGTATATCTTACATCAGATTAAGATAATTCTTGACTTTTGGGTTGTTTTCACTTGTTAATAATGATATGTACCTTTCAGCTCCTTTACACTACATAATTTTTAATAGCTTCATGAAAGTTGCCACAAAAGATTCTTGTGTGAAAAGATAGCTCATTAACATACGCTGTCATCAAAACCATAATGTTATTATTGTACCTAAAGTAAATATTAGCTTTTGTAATAAATCAGATAGAGGTTAAGTTGCCTAGCCGTAACTGTGAGGGTTCAGCAAGAGCGAAGTTTGCAGAGAAGGCTGCAGCCCATCAGAAGTCCAAATGAGAGGCTGGCAGGGGTCCCACCCGATAATCCGCACCTGCAGCCCTTCCACAGCCACCTCAGTAAACACACAGTCTCAGAAGAAGCCATGGTACTACAGTGTAAACACAGCTTCAAAGCCAGTCTTCTAGCAGCTCTCCAACCAGGTTGCGGTCCCTAATATCTGCCCCTGTGTGGATTCTGGAGCCAGCACTGGCTATAGCTATCAGAGAAGCAGTGTTTGGAGTTTCCTATTTACTGAGGAGATGCATAGAGAGAAGGAAATCCAAGTGACTTTTGTATTAAATCATTTAACAAACATTAATTAATATCTGCCAGTGAGCAAGGAGCCCTATTAAGGTACATGGAAAATGCCCCTAGTATAACATCCTGAATCCTTAGCCTGTTGACAAGACCCGCCCCTTGCCTCTCTCTCCAAGCTTATGGTACACTATGCACCAGGTGGACTGAACTTCCTCCAGTCCTTCAAGTTCTGTGAATGTTCCCTGCTTTCTTTTTTCTCCCAGCTTTTTCATCATTCCATCTGCCTGGAACACACTTCCCGCTATTTCGTATGAGACTAATTATTTCTCATCCTTTAAATCAAAGCTTAGTTGTAACTTTTCTAGGGTAGTCTTCTCTGATCCTTGGGACTAGGCTTTGTTAATTTTCTACTTGCTCCCATAGCCTCCTGAACTTCCCCTTTCAAATAATCCCTTTCATGTTTATCACTGCTTAAATGTCTTTCTTCCCATCTGTAAATTTCATGAGGGGAAAGCACTCTGTCTTCTTTATAACTATGTGCCAATAGCCTAAAACTTCATGCCTAGCACATAAGTTGCTTCATGTTTATTGAATTATTTAATTGAATATAATGTCTCCTGCCTACAAGGACTCCTATAACAGGAGAGGGGAAAAAAGTAGATAAATGCCAGAGCACATGTGTGTGTGCCTACTTAAGTGTACAATTAAAACCTGGCAACGGCAACAATGAAGAAAAAAATTCCAAACCAAGACCTGCCAGTTTCTGGTTCTCCTAATACTGAGTAATATCACATGGGTTTCAATTCCTACCTATGGTGATTGCTACTGTGTCAAATATTCAGCCACTGCCCATGAGAATGAGTAAAAGGAACTCAGTCTTGGAGTACCAAATCTTACTTCTCCACAGCTCAAGCCTAAAATATATGTGTGTGTGTGTGTATATATACACACACACACACACACACACACACACACATATGTAACTTTTTTTAATGCTTAACATGTGAGGTTTTTCAAGCTGTTTGGCTTTTAAGGACTCACCATTTGGGACCAGCAAGGTGACGTCTATCTTAGAATATCTGATCACAATGAAGTTAGCTAGAAAAATCTCTAGAGTGTTTTTTTCCCCAGGAACACAGCATTCAGTCTTTACCTAACTTTCCCTGCATAGGCAAGTTGTCTGGAGTATTGTGACTAATAGTGAGGTGACGGCACAGGGGCTCTGGCAGACCAAAAGCACCACAGTTAAGAGAGCACCCAAGAACTCTGTCAGTCAGTGTTCTGCATATAAACCTCTGCAAAACATTGACATAAGTCACTGACTCCACAGAACCGTGCTAAGCTCTGAGGAAAAACTACAAAACTACAGCGAATGCTATAAAGCATTAGCAAGTAAAATTCAGTAGTGTGTAAAAAATTACATTATGATCAAACAGAATTCCAGGATTTCAAGGATGCCTCAATATTTTTAAAGTCTTAGTAATGTGTAATACCAACACAGCATACTACCTAGAAATTAAAGAACTTTAGTTCTGTGGTTCATCTAAGTAGATACAGAAATAGCTTTTGACAAAGTATACCCTTAAGTATTATCAAACTAGGAATAGAAGATAATATACTTAATCTCATTAAATTAATTTATTTAAAACACAGTAAAAATCATACTTAGTGGTGAAACTTTAGAGGCATTCTCATTAAGGTCAGGAAATAGTCATACTCATTAGTTCTGCTAATATCCAGTATTGTACTGAAGCTTCTAGACAACATGATGAGGCATGAAAAAAAGAAGGGTATCACTGGAAACGAAGAGAGAATTTTTTTCTCATTTGTAGCAATGTTATAGGCTATATAGGAAGCCTGAGACAATCTGTAAACTATTGAAACTAATAAGTGTCCAGCAAGTTGATACTCAGAATCAACATACAAAAATCAATAGTGTTTCAGTCCCATTTATAATAGTAACAGAAAATATAAGTGTGGTAGCTGACCTCCAAGATGGCCCCCAATGGGCCCCCCATTCCCGGCCTTCCAGGTATTCCTGTGTAATCAATAGGATACCACAGAAATAACAATGTGTGACTTCCAAGGTTGAGTTGTATAAGATACTGTGGCTTCAACCCTTCTCTCTTGGATCCCTTGTGGGTGGAAGCCAGTCACCATGTCATGAGGACACTAAAGCAGCCCTAAAGAGAGGCCCACGTGGTGAAGAAGTGAAGCCTCTTGACAACAACCCGAAAGGAACCGCGGCTTCCTTCCAAGAGCCATCTTGGAAGCAGATCCTCCTCCAGCCCTAGTCAAGCCTTCAGATGACCGCAGCCCTGGCTGATATCCTGACTTAAATCTCATGAAAAATCCTGAACCAGAATCATACAGTTAAACTTCTTCTGAATTTCTGACCCTCAGAAACAGGTAAATAAGTTGAGATAGTAAATGTTTGTTGTTCTAAGTAACTAAGTTTTGGGGTAATTAGGCAACAATAGATAAATAAGTTTAAGAAAAATTTAAAAAATTAATCTAAGGAAAGATATGAAAGGCTTATAGAAAAAGTATTTTAAAAAACATTATTGAATGACATAAAAGACAAACTGAATAGATACAATATTCTTTACTTGAGGACAGAAATTCTTTCCAATTTAAACTATATATTCTGGACAAAATCCCAACCTACTTCCTATGCAACTTGATGAGCTAATCCTAAAATTTACATGGATGGTCAGAAGAGCAAGAATATTCAAAAACAATTTGAAGAATAACACCAGGTGTGTGGAGGGGGATAAGCCTTGTCTACCAGCTATCAAAATTTATTACAAAGCTGTTGTAATTAAGATGGTATGGTATTGGCACAAGAATAGACAAATAAACCAATGGAACAGAATAGAAAGCCCAGAAACCAACTTGGAACCTTGATCGATGTGATAGGCAGAATAATGCCCAACCCCACCCACCCACCCACCAAAAGATGCACATATTCCAGTTCTCAGAATTTGTGAATATGTTAGGTTACAATAGTAAAGGGGAATTAAGGGTACAGATGGAATTATAGTTGCTAATCAGCTGACCTGACTTTAGAATAGTGAGATTATCCTGGATTATCTGGGTGAGCACAATGTAATCACAAAAGTCTTTTAAAGTGGAAGTGGGAAGCAGAAGAGTCAGTGTCAGACAAATGGCACTGTGAGAAGGACGTGACCTGGCATTGCTGATTTTTAAGATGGAGGAATGGGGTCGTGAGCCACAGAATGCAGAAGCCATGTAGAAGTTGGAAAGGCAAGGAAATGAATTCTCCCCTAGAACTTCTAGAAGGGATGAAGCTCTGCCTACACCTTGATTTCAGCCCAGCAGGACCCATTTTGGACTTCTGACCTCAAGAATTGTAAGATAATAAATTTGTGTTTTAAGCTACCAAATTAGTGGTAATTTGTTACAGGAGCCATAGGAAATGAATATAATCTATGTTACAAGTCAGTAGGTAAAGAACATACTATTCCACCAATGGAGCGGGACCAACTGGTTATCCATATAGAAGAAAAGAAAATTAGTTCCCTCTCTCATGTTATATACAAAAATAAATTTGAGATGGAGTGAGTACCTACATGTGAAAAGCAAAATAGTAAAACTTTTAAGAGACATAAAGTTTAATATTTTTATGAGCTTGGAGAGGAAAGATTTCTTAAACAAGGCACAAAAAGCACAAGCTATAAAGAAGAAATTAGTAAAACTATGTTAAAATTAAAATCATCTGCTCAGTAAAAGATACTATACATAAATACAGAAAACAAGACACAGACTAGGAGAATATATGTGCAGTGCATCTAAGGCACAAAAAATATCCATAATATAGAAATAATTCTTCCAAATCAATGCAAGAAAGACAACCCAATAGAAAAATAAATGAAGGGCATGAATAGGCAGTTCATAAAAAAGAAATTCAGATACCCATTAACATATGAGAAAGTGCTTATCTTTATTATTAGCCAGAGACAAGCAAAGAAAGCCATACATCACTGTGTTTCTGACTGGAAAGTTTTTTTTCAAAATCTGAAAATTCTTAGGGTTGGTGAGGACATGGAGAAAAGGAAGGCTAATAGTCTTCTGGTATGAGTGCAAATTTGTACCTTATTTTTGGAGAGAAATTTGGCAGTATTCTGAACAGCAGATGTGCATTTGTGTGACCCAGTAATTCCTATTTAGGAAGGGATACACCCTTGTACTTTTACATAAGAAGACATGCACAAGAACATCCATCGCAGCATCATTTGGAACACTGAAAACTCATGAACAACCTAAATGCCAATGAAAAACAAAATAGATGCTGTGTTGTTTCCATGAAATTAACAAAATACGTGTATCAACATGGATAAATATTGGAAACATTTTAAGAAAAAAAATAAGCTTTCAGAGTGATAAATATATTCTGCATTTGTAAAGTTTAAAAAATATACTATTTATGCTTTTGTATATAGAAGCTTGTATAGGACCTGAAGCTTATACAGTTTGGGGGGGGGGCCTCATTAAGAAAAATTTTAAATATCAAATAGAATATAAAATTATGTACAAAATTGAATATTAATTTTGAATAAGAAAAACACAACAAATCATAAATTTTAAAAAGCTGACAAATACCACGAATAATAAAATCCAGAAAAACAATGTAATATTAACTATTCAGCACACCTCTATAATACAATCTTTTCTTATATTTGTTAGCTTCATTCTCTTTGACTTCAATTTTGTAATAAATTTCTCTATAGAGTGTTAAAAGACAATTCCATCTTTTTTCTAGTAAGGCTGATCAACAAATATAAGAAAAAGATTCTTTAAGCATCACAACTCTGTAGCTTCTGTCCTTCTTGCACAGCAGAATGGCCATTTGACCCTTCTGGGCAGGGGTCCCCAGGCAGCCTGGAGCATGGCCCCTGGGCAAGGAGCAGATTCTTCTCACAGGTTGAAGGGAATCAGAGGTGCAAGGAGATCTACCAGGGGCAGAAAATCTCTGGCAGCTGGGAGCTGGAAGGGTACAGAGGTCATCCTGGCAGTCCCAGGGCCCCCACTCCAGGCCCAGAGAGGCCCCCCCCATCCTTGGGTGGTGCTCCAGACTTCTACCCTGACAACTTCTGGGTCTTGGAGGAAGGGGTGGGAGTGGCTGCTCCTGAGCCTAAAATTCTTTAGTTTCAGGGTAAATTGGCTTCTGCCTATTTTTTTCAACTCTCTTAGGGTCCCTGGCTGGGTCTGAAAATTAGACTGACAAAGACAGATTAACAGGAGAAAAACAAATTTACTTAATATAAATTTTACATGACACGGGAGCCTTCATAAGGAAATGAAGACCTGAAGAAATGGTTAAACTTGACTGTTTTTTTTTGTTTTTTTTTTTTTTTTTCGCCCGCGGGCCTCTCACTGTTGTGGCCTCTGCCGTTGTGGAGCACAGGCTCCGGACGCGCA
>NW_006786552.1:49684-50227 GCF_000442215.2 Lipotes vexillifer
CGCGGGCCTCTCACTGTTGTGGCCTCTCCTGTTGCGGGGCACAGGCTCCGGACGCACAGGCTCAGCGGCCATGGCTCATGGGCCCAGGCGCTCCGCGGCACGTGGGATCTTCCTGGACCGGGGCGCGAACCTGTGTCCCCTGCATCGGCAGGCAGACTCTCAAACACTGTGCCACCAGGGAAGCCCAACTTCAGTGTTTTTATGCTAGGTTTGTTGAAGAGTAGAAAGATGTGCTAGGACAAAGGTGAGCTAAGGGTAGTAAACTGGGGGAAACTTTGCAAGGTGTGTTTGATCAGATTCCTCTCTTGTGTCCCTTCTCTTGGGAGACAAGGATGCTCCTTTCCTCTAGGCATAGGGAGGACACCTCTTACATGAGAGTTTCATAATGTGCTTTAGGGGAAGGGCAGAAAGTCCTTCCTGCACACGCCATTTCTCAAATTCCTTCAGCTTGAAATATTCAATAGGGTGTCATATTTTGGGGTAGTGTGTCCTGAACCAAGTCACTACACATTTAACAAAAAGTTAACAACATGTTAGGGAAAG
>NW_006786552.1:50237-58609 GCF_000442215.2 Lipotes vexillifer
AATTCAGAATAGTGATTACCGTAGGGATAAGAGAGGAAGGATAGGATTGGGATAGGGTGATGGGGGGTTTCAACAGTATTTCAAATTAAAAAACACCCGATGCAAACAGGGTGGGATATTAAGACCTTTTATGGGGGTGTTTTAGTACTATTTTTCTTCTTTTCTGAGTGTTTGAAAATATTTTATTACTTTATATATATGTATATAAAACCAAAGCACTGACAATTGGGGTTGTAACTGGCAGTGCCCACTCTGTGCTCAAATAACTTGAAAAGGTCTTGTCCAAAGAGAATACTATTTACAAATTACGGATCTTTAAATTAGGTGATGCTGATTCTCCAGTTCTCTGCTGGTCATAGTTTCTCATTTTATTACACAACCAAGAAGCACATTTTATTGCTTTTATACGAATAGTTGCTTCTAAAGTGACAAGCTCTACAAACATGCGGAGTAATTAAATGCAATCCATAAACTTTTTGTTGCCCAGGATTTAGGGACTAATTATAATTAGAATATGAATTTCTTAAAAATAGTAACTTGTTCCCCACACTATGTAGACTTTCTATAACAAAGTCATTTCTCTAAGAAAGTGCAAAGCTCTTTGGAGCTACTGCTAAAGATCCAAGCCTTCAGTAAGCTTTCCAGGCCCTCCATGTAATGCCACCATCAGCTGGGGACAACACAATTCCTGGGCGGGGGGTCTGTTCACTTAGACCATAATATCTACTCTTTTAAAGCGAGTTTTGCAAGTGAAAAATGTGAATATTTTAGTAGTTAGTTCAGAGAAATGAGTGCAGATTGTGGATAATACAGCAAATATATTACTAACCTAGGATATTTTAAACAAAGTATAAATTATGTAAAATGCAAATTTTTAACAGTAATTAAGAGTGTTCACTGTATTTACCTTAGGATGCTTTTGAAATCCTTTAACAGAAAATATTTATTAACTTTTCAATACCCTCTCACAGGGAACTACTTTTTTTTTTTTTTTTGCGGTACGCGGGCCTCTCACTGTTGTGGCCTCTCCTGTTGCAGAGCACAGGCTCCGGATGCGCGGGCTCAGCGGCCATGGCTCACGGGCCCAGCCGCTCCGCAGCATGTGTGATCTTCCCGGACTGGGGCACGAACCCGTGTCCCCTGCATCGGCAGGTGGACTCTCAACCACTGCACCACCAGGGAAGCCCGGGGGAACTACTTTTGATATTATTTATTTAAAACAAAGTACTTCATAGCAGCTCAGGAGAGGGTGAACCTTCAAATATAGAACAGCTGTTCTGTTTTTAAAGTCCAGGCTAGCCCTTAAAATTGTGCTTTAGCAAAACAGATCTAATTAAAATTAAGCTGCTTGGTACCTTTTTGTCCACCCCTGCCTCTTCCCCTGAAACAAACCATGTTGGGTCACCAGATATTATAGCCCTGAGAGAGCACAGCAACCTTGTGTGCATGAGAACCCACTTTCTCTCAGGCTGACAGCTTGGCTGTGTTTGGGGGAGGGCACACATACCTCCTACCTCTTCCTAATGAACCCTTGAGAATACCCCAAACAGGTATTGTTTATGCAACCTTGTTTAGAGAGGGTTTGGGCATAATATTCAATTTATCTCAGAAGTATTAAATGGGAAATACACACACACACACACACACACACACACACACACACACACAGGCATTCTCACTTACCCTGCAGTTGTAGAACACTTTGCAGTTAGAGCAAAATCTTTCCTTTTCACATTTAATATCTGGAAATGCTTGAGGTTTGAGGAAAACATTTTCATTAAGTGTTTGATGTTGTGAAGGAGCTCCAGGCAGTGGAAGACTGCTTTGGTTCACATTTCAGTAGCTCCTCAGGATTTGGGAAGAGGAGCTAATGAAATATTTCCCTATTTAAAGTCACAGGAAAATGAATCTTCTAAAATTTAAGATATTCCATTTTAAAGTGCACAGTAAGGGCTTCCCTGGTGGCGCAGTGTTTGAGAGTCCGCCTGCCGATGCAGGGGACGTGGGTTCGTGCCCCGGTCCGGGAAGATCCCACATGCCGCGGAGTGGCTGGGCCCGTGAGCCACGGCTGCTGAGCCTGCGCGTCCGGAGCCTGTGCTCCACAACGGGAGAGGCCACAACAGTGAGAGGCCCGCATACCGCAAAAAAAAAAAACTATGTATAAAGTGCGCAGTAATGTAAAACACTATCTGGAAGCCATGACACTCTGAAGGGAAGTTTGAGGAATTCATATCCTAGTAATCTTCAACCCAATACTGATAAATGGGGTGCTGAGTCATAAGTTACTAGAACTTATTCATTAGGTCCAGACTGAAGAAACCTAGCCTTCATGTGTGAGCTAGCAACATTAAAGTGAAAACAAAAAAATTTTTAGTCTTCTGACACACCCCAGTTAGCCCATATCTAGCTATCTATCTACCAATACATTCAACCAGCATTTATTGACTGCCTCTCAGGTTACAGATGTTATAAAAGGCCCTACCAGAATGAGTTGGAGACTTTGCCCTCCAGGAGATTAAAGTCTAAGGTAAAAATATTTTTCCAGGGAGTAATAAATCAGAGATAATGGATCCATTCTAGAACTTTTATTACTTCCTAAATAATTAAAATAGTTTGATACAGAATTTTTGCTTCTTATCCCCACAACTTTCACTTCTCCTGATTTGAAGGTCTTGGTACCCAAGAGAGGAATGCTTCCACCTGGGGATATAACAGTGGTTCCACTGAATTGGAAGATGAGACTGCCACTTGGCATTTGGGGCTCCTTATGCCACTGAACCAACAGGTTACAGAAGGGGATTACTGAATGGAATGATCCTGATTGTCAGGGTTTTGGGACCACACAATGGGGCAAAGAGGACTCTGGAACTCAGGACCTCCTTTGGCCCTCTTAGTACTTCCATGTCCAGCAGTAAAAGTTAATGGCAAACTAAAGCAAGCAGAAATATGCAGAACCAGTGAAGATTCAGACCCTTCAGGAATGAGGTAAAGATCCTCAACAAGCTGAGATCCTCAGCAAGCTGATCCTCTTCCTCTTGGCTGAGAGATCACAGGTTAAGGAATAAGAAAATTATAAGCATCAACTATGGCTTTATGACCATTTCATTTATAGTAACAAGGACTATAGCAGCTCTATGTATTTTCTTCTTGACTTTCTTATGTACGAGTGTGTATGCACAAGCACACTAATTTCTTTTCTCTTTTCTTCTCGCCCTCATACTATTACTATTACTCTCAGTTCCACACTCTCTGATGGTAGGGATGGGACCTGACAAATCACTTCTCCTTTGCTATATGACTTCCTATTAGGCTCTGCCAATGGGGGGCGCTAGAGGGAGACTGTGAGGCAGGGGAAGGCGGGACTTGCTTCTTTCTGTTTGCTTCTTGTTCCAATGAGCATCACTGCAGCCACAAAGCTTCATCCTGGCAGCACCGTTGATTCCAGCAGTCACAGTTAGTTCCAATGTGCAGTGTGCCCACACACCAGAACTAGCCTCACTGCATCCCCTCAGACACCAACACCAGATGGACAGTGACCCTTCTCAGAGGTCTGAACTCCAGCTCTGGGAGGCCCCTCATCCAAGCCTAAGTTCTAACAATCACATCTTTTGGTCCTCAAACTTTAGGAGTGGTAGCTGCTTCCTAAAGTTATTATCTCCAGGATACTGCAGGGTCTCCCCTTTTGCCTTTTTAGTTCTCTAATATCGGTTACCAACTAAAGAGTTAAATTCTCTCAGTTAAAATACTGGTGTGGTTTCTGTCTCCTGACTGGACCTTGACTGATAAAACGAACACTGTTACCTCTGCAATATCCTTTCTACCCCTTCTACAATGCCTAGCAGTTGTATTTGGGAGAGATTGATCCTGCCCCTGACCCAGGGATAGGCTCTAATTGGTCTGAGTCGGGGCAACTTCATTCCCTTCCTTAGAGTAATTGGTGCATAACAACCCAGGCCTCAGCCAATGAGCTCACAGCCACAGGGATTGGTTAGGGGTAGTCCAGTCAAACTGTGGGACATGGAGGCTCTATCTCCATGTGAACAGGGTTTTATTTAACTGTAAAGTCTACAACTGCTGTAGCCATTTTGCCATCTTAAGAGAAACCAAACCAAGAGTGAAGCTAAAACAGGCAGGATGGCAGAGTCAAGGGAATTGCAAAGAACAGAGCCTGAAGTCCTGAGCAAGTCATGCCTCATGTACTCAGGACATTTGAATTAAGTGAGCCAGTAAATCCTCTTTATTGTTTCAGCTAGTTTGAGTTAGGTGTGCAATTACTTGCCAGCAAAAGCCTGACAACGAAGTCATCTTGTAATTAAACATATGCGTGACTATAAAGGACCATGTGGGCTTATATTATGATATAGTTTTATATACATGCATTAAGCAGTCACAGGGTATATAACCCATATGAGGCGAGTACAGTAAATATTGAAGAATGATAAGTCCTTCACCTTTGTTTGGGTCCTTCAACTAGAGTTATCCTTTATAACCTGTCTTCCCTCTGCACCTTAAAAATCACAAAAACTTTATCTGAATAGGGAACGTTTTTCTGAGTCTGTTTTTTTGTGGTCATCAGGACATGGGAACCTGTTTATTTTAAAATTTTTGGTTGGTATTTCTAATATTCTGGGGATATGAATTCAGAGCCATTAGAACACATACAAGTTCAAATGAATCACAACCCAGAAACTACTTTAACTTCCAACAGCTTCGCTTTCAGCTCCTTATGCTAGCATGTTGATGAGCCAATTGGGAGGAAAGGACCAGGGGCAGTCTGCGCTTATTTCTAGCAACTTGAAATCTTGACGCTCTCTCAGGGCCCGCCTCTGCTCTCTTTTTTTTTTTTTTTTTTTTTTTTGCGGTACGCGGGCCTCTCACTGTTGTGGCCTCTCCCGTTGCGGAGCACAGGGTCCGGACACGCAGGCTCAGCGGCCATGGCTCACGGGCCCAGCCGCTCCGCGGCATGTGGGATCTTCCCGAACCGGGGCACAAACCCGTGTCCCCTGAGGCGGACTCTCAACCACTGCGCCACCAGGGAAGCCCTCTCCTTCTTTCTTTTCTTTTTTTTTAATTTGGCTGTGCCACGTGGCATGCAGAATCTTAGTTCCCCGCGATTGAACCCCTGCTGCCTGCAGTGGAAGCTTGGAGTCCTAACCACTGAACTGCCAGGGAATCCCCTGCTCTCCTTCTTAAACATTCTTAAACACTGTCAAAGCCTCAGCCTCTGGCCTTTGACTCTTTAGTAAAGAGCAAAGGCACCAGTAATAAAAATTGCCTCTCTGCCACTGATTGCCATGTATCTTGAGCGCGTTGTTAAGTTTTGGGAGTCTTCATTTCCTTTTGTAAAATAAAGGTTTGTACTATTGTGACGAAAGAAACGGAAGAACAGCTTCAGGGCTAACAGCACATTTTGGCTTCTGTAAGAAAGTTGCTTTGCTTGCTTGCTCAGGAACAGGAAGGGAGCGGACCCTTCCTGGAACAGAATAGCCCACGGTGTACTTTGGCTTCTGTAAAGGGGGAACTTGCTTGCTTGCTTGGGGCGGGAAGAACCGGGTTCCTGATTGGCTGATTCAAAACTAAACAGCTCCCTCCCGCCTTGGGGACTTCCCGCCCTGTGAAGGGTATAAAAGCCTCGCCCGACTGTTAGTCGGAGTCTCACTCACTTCTCTCCGAGTGGGACCCTGTCCGGACAGTTTGTGTAAGCTTCTGTATTTGTATAAATCCTTTGCTAATCTTTCTACTTGGTGTTGGTGATTCTCGGGTGTCCTTGGTTGGCACACGGGTCGCATTTACCGGGGAACTCGACTCCAGGCGTGTGGCTCCCAGACCGCAACACTATTCATACATCTCTAAAGACTCTTCTAGCCATGCGATTCTAGGGGGCACTGGGTATGGCGGAAAGGGGTTCTCTGTTCAAAACCTGCCCCTGCCACCTACCGTTTGTTAAACTTGGACAAATTCTTTCTTTTAAAAAGTAATGCTTATTTTTTTCTTTCTATTATTAAAGTATAATATATGTACTATAGAACATATAGGCACATATATTAAGGAAAAAAAATAAGGATCTCTTATAATTCTGCTACCCAGAGGTAATCAGCTATTTTAGGGTGTTTCTTTTAATGATGTAAATCAGGTTGGCAAACTCTGACCCTCAGGCCCACTGCTATTTTTGTATGGCCTGTGACCAAAGAATGGTTTTTACATTTTAAATAGTTGAAAAAAAATCAAAAGAGTAATAATATTTTGTGGCTTGTGAAAATTATATGAAATTTAAATTTAGGTGTCCATAAATAAAGTTTTATTGGAATCCAGTCATGCTGATTAGCTTATGTACTGTCTATGCTGCCTTTACCCTACAACAACAGATATTACAGCCCACCAAACTTAAAATGTTTACTCTCTTGTTCAACACAGAAAATATTTGCCAACCCTTGATATAGATAAAATATAAATATGTGGGTATATGTAAACATATATGAAAATTACATTATATATCTTATATTCTATTTTTCTCTTAACACTTAAATACAAACACTTGATGGTAACTGTAAATATTCTTTGTAAACAAGATTTAATAGCTTCCTAATATTACATCATTTAAGATGTTGTTGGACATTTGGTTTATTAATATTTTTCACTTATAATTGCCACAAATATCTCTTATTATTTCCTAAAATTAGATTGCTAGAAGGGAGATGACTAGCATAAACTATATGAATGGTTATAGTCTAAAAATGTTGTTTACACATACATTATTCTTAGTGAGTGAGAGAGCTTATCTCTGTATCCTCTGAGTAACCATCATTAAAGGAGAGAGAGGGGAGAGGAAGGGAGAGGACAAAGGGGAGAGAGAGAGAGGGAGGGAGGAGGAGGTTAAGACTGAGGTTGAGATTAGGTCCAGGTTCATTTGCCTCTATGAGCATATTTCCTCTTCAGTGATATGCTGGTAAGAGTTCTAGGACCTAAAAGGTTTGCTTTGAGGGTCAAAAAAGATGTGAAAGCACTTCGTAAACTGTTAAAGCACAAGCACTGTCTCATAATTATTATCATGATTCTATGAAAGCTACATATATGAACCAACCAGTAGTTCACCCCGAGGGTGGAAAAGCAACTCACCATAACTGTCCTTTTTATGAAAGAATCGGGTCTTTACAAAGAGTAATTTATCCCTGTTACATTCTTAAAATTAGATCCATGTGTTTCTTTTAATTAGTATTTGATACAGTATTAATATTCTTATTTATCTTCTGCATGCCATATGGATTAAATTCTCATTACCTTTGATCTTAATACTTTTAAAATATGTAAATCAGAAGACACCCTCTCTAAAGCAGTGTTTGCATCCCTGTCTATTATTGCCTTGGGCAAAAGGAAAATATCTGCATTGCAAAAAAATCCCCAAATTGTGTTCAAATCCTGAAAGCCATATATTACACTGGTCAATCTCAATAGATTAAATAATGGCCAATTGAAAATGAAGCCAATTAGAACTAAATATTGGTTAAACCTGACGAAGGTTAATGAGAGCCCACCATGCGTGCACATCAAGATGGTCACATTTATTTCAGGGACAAACTAGTTAAGGCTTTGTGATTTACTTAACTTCAGTAAACAGAACACAATAAAGCTTTTGTGATTAACAAAGATATGCATGCTACATTAAGTGCTTCAGTGTTACGGGTGAAAGTCTTTTTCTTTGTGTTGAGCTATAGCAAGTCATTTCCCTTTCTTGGTCCTTAGTTTCTTCCTCTGTAAAATGGGGTGATTAGGCTGGTGAATTGTAAGGCATATTCCAGCTCTAAGCACTAATAAGAAGTAACAGCAGGACTGTTATCTGACACATTTTAAAGGAACTTTAAACTTTACCGGGACTATAGTTACTAATTAACTCAAGAAGGACTAGAGAGGATATATATATATATATATATATGCCTGTTTTTTGGAGCCCTATTATTGACTAGTAACACATTGAGGCCAACTTCAAGGTACATAGAGCTGAATATCAAATATGGAAGACTGGAGTTTATATGACAAACTACTGAAGGGATAAGGAATATCTAGAGGAAAACCACTCGTGACACAGATTCTTTCTCATAATGGATTGGCATGGAAAGATGAGAACCAAGGATAGATTCACAACACATATTACATCGTGTATTTGTTTCCCCAATTTAGCCAAATATGTTTAGAGATATTTATCTTTGTCAAAATTATTTCAAGAAGCATAAGGCCCAGTGGAGCATCAGCCATATTGCACCAGGGGGTGTCTTGCATAAGTGGGTGCCAACCTTAACCATGAAGGTGGGGCCTGTGCCATTGGTGGGTGGAGGAAATGCCAACCTTTTTTTCTTTTTTTTTTTTTTTGCAGTACG
>NW_006786552.1:58958-76890 GCF_000442215.2 Lipotes vexillifer
CGGCAGGCGGACTCTCAACCACTGCGCCACCAGGGAAGCCCATGCCAACCTTTTACAGCCTCCTCCACTTTTCTACCAACTGATCACCAATGTTTCAATTGTGTTTTGAAAGACTAACCCTTGTTTCCCACTTATTTCTTTAGCATCATTTCATCATAACCTTAGCAGCTGCCACTGAGACCCACTGCCTTATAAAGTTACTGAAACGGCATCACTTTTCTACAATGTGTTCAGGAAAAGCGCAAAGTGCAGAAACAAAGGAATCTCATTCCAGGTTCCTCTCTCCACTACTCCTTACCATACATCAGTCACCAGGCCCTGTACCTTCCACTTTTAGCCTCCGAATGGGAAGCATTCCATCTATCTCACTGCTGTAATGCAGGCCCTCCTCAACTCTTGCCTGGACTACAGTGACTTCCTCTCTGTTAATCTCATCTCTAGTTTTGACCCCATCCTATCTATTCTCCACATGGTAGCCAGAGATAATTTTCAAAATGAGCATGTCATTCCTCTGCTTAATATCTTCAGTGGTCTTCCATAACTTTCAGGAGATGGCACTCTTCAGCTCAGCACACAAGGCCCTTCCTGATCTGATACCTACTTACCTCTACAGCTCATTTCCTACTCTTCCTCAGAGCTCAGACTATGCTCCAAAACAACAAACTCCATCTGTTAGCCCTGAAGAACCATCTCAGGCTCATCTTCTCTTGGAACCTTCCCTTACTCCTAAGTGCAAGCTGAATGCCCTAACACTGGGTTCCCATGTCACCCTATACATAACAGCATAATAACAATTATCCCACCTGACAGCAGGTATAGAATCATAGTCATCTTTCTATTTCCGTGGCTTGTATCAAAGCAAATGATAAATGAGTGTATATTCAAGAAACGAACCAATCTTTTAGTTGCTCTTGCTCAAGAACATCCACCAACATCTCCGATTCCTTTAGAAATTACTCCTTGCTAGATGAAAGCGAGCTAGTCTGATAAATTAAATCTAAGAGTTAACTATATTGAGAAACATAAGGTTATGTAAACAGCAGGCTTTTAGGAGATAATCCTAAGTCAGCAAGGGAGATGTTACTGGTGAGTCTTTCAGGATGATCAGATAGACTCATTTCACAAAGATCGAGTCCCGACTGTGTTCCGAGCACCACATTAGGGCACAATGATAGCGAGAGGCTTAAGGAGAAGGCTGTGAGAACTTCAAATTGCTGCCTATCACTTACAGATGGGTTGCTGGGGTGCTGCTAATCTGCAGAATAAATGTTTATACTGATATCTGCAATAATTGAGAAACTGTCCAGAGATCTGCAAAACCACAGTGAAAAACTGCAAATAAAGAATCTAAAATCTAGGCCAGAATAAAATACAAATGATTATTTTCTTAAGGACCAGTAATCAGAAGGGTCACTTGCTAAATAAAATCAGCCCTGCCAGCCATACAACAGTAATTAAGGAAAACCACTAAAAAGCTGGGTTAGGTGTCTGCTACAGACTAGAAGTCTGTATCTGTCTCCCCACCCCCACTCCCAAATTCATATGTTGAAATCCTGATCCCTAGTGTGATAGTATTTGGAGGTAGAGCCTTTGGGAGGTGATGAGGAGCTCTCAGTGGGATCCTGCCCTTATTTTTTTATTTTTTATTTTTGCGGTACGCGGGCCTCTCACTGTCGTCGCCTCTCCCATTGCGAAGCACAGGCTCCGGACGCGCAGGCTCAGCGGCCATGGCTCACGGGCCCAGCCGCTCCGCGGCACGTGGGATCTTCCCGGACCGAAGCACGAACCCGTGTCCCCTACATCGGCAGGCAGACTCTCAACCACTGCACCACCAGGGAAGCCCCTGCCCTTATTAAAGAGACCCGGGAGAGGTCCCTTACCACTTCTGCCATGTGAGGACACCCAAAAGATCCTTGTCTATGAACCAGGAAGAGGGCCCTCATCAGATACTGAATCTGCCAGCACCGCGATCATGGACTTCTCAGCCTCCAGAACTGCGAGAAATAAATGTTTGTTGTTAAAGCCACCTAGCCTGTGGTATTTTTGTTACAGCAGCTGTAAGAGACTGAGACAGTGTGCAACGACACTGAGTTGAATAATCAGTTTGCTGTGGAAGATGACAGAGCACAGTGGTCCACAGCCCAGGCTTTCCAGTGAGAAGAACACACGTGGAATCCTGGCTCCTGGCTGTGTGAGTGTGTGCTAGGCACCTAACCTTTGGGAGCAGCAGTCTCCTCATCTGTGGAATGGGGATATTCTGTTACTTTGTTCACAAAGATCCAATATAAAAAAGATTAATTTTATCCAGAGTAGCCTAAGGCTATCTAGCCTAAGAAAAGGAGCTAAATTAAAAAGGAAGACAGAATACCAATTGGACTCCAACCCTTCAAACCAATTTTTTACATGCAGGTTTTCTTTCCTTTAAACACCATTTTCATGCTCCTGTTACAGCAGCTGGGAGAAGCTGGTTTTCTCTCCAAACTGGAAAACTCTTTTTCTTCAGCCAAGAACTTGTGTATGAGATCTAAACCTGATTTCACAACGTCTGAAACAATAGTTCTGGCAGCTCAGTACATTACTCTTGGCTCTTGCCCGCCGATCATACCAGGGTCTGAGTCTCCTTAATCCTCTTCCAAATTAGTTAAATTAGGTTTAGTCGGATGAAGCATTTACCAAATACTCTCGTCTTCAAATAATCCACACCACCTTATAATGAGGACACTTTAAAAGAGCCAGATCCTGCAGAAATATCCTGAATTCTAGAATTTAGGGAATAAAAGAGCAAAATATTTCCATGACTCCCAGTTTTCTATGGACCACAATTCAAAACCTGAAGCTTGAGAAGATAACCCAGTTTGGTTTTAGAGAGTCTCTCTATCAAGGTCCCAGGAAGAAAATGACTCCTCTGCTTATGGGTTACAATTCAAGTGCAGCTTCACAGCTTCCAGTGAAATATCCTGCAGAGGCTGTTGGTGATTAAGCATGCGTCTTCTTATACATCAGTTTTTACCTAAGACATCAACCATGTTAGTGTGAGGAGAAGAACATATTACTTGAATATTGCTGGAAGGTGCATGTTTTGGTGGGGAAACACTGACTTTAGCTAACTTTTGGAAAGATGGGTGAAGAGCTATCAGGAAAAGCCAAATACAGACAAAAGGGAAGCTAAATACAGACAAGAGGAAACAAAACTGGCACGCTAATGTTCTCTTCTGGAATAATATTCAGGTCCCAGCTAATGGGAAAGTACAGGTATGATGATAAAGTGACATTCACAATTTTATGAATTTCTAGTATGTTAAGTTTTGTTTTGTTTTTCTCTCCTCCAACTGCCCTCACCACCAAGGTTGAAAGGGAAAAATGACAGACTGGATGTCTAAAAATATATGTGGATATTAAATACCAACTTATCTAATAGGACACATATGCCACTGACTTCATTTTTGTAAGCCTCGTCCCTGGCCGTCCAACTTTTCAAGGTAACACAGTTGCCTTAACCCAAGATCCAGCTGAAACCACTGTTGAGAGTCACTGTAATCTCACTGACAAGCAAACGCATTTTAGGGACAAAAGCCTGTAACTTTGCAAACGTGGGGAGGCAGACTATGGAATACAAACCTGGGAGCTGGATGTTTCAAAGAGCTATGGTTCTCATCTCTTTATTGAGAACAAAAAGATACAAAGGCACACAACAGCTAAACCAATGCCATCTGTTTGGAAATCGTATTTTAAACACAAACAAAATCAAACGCTCCATATGCCGTCACTCCTGAACATTTGCTAGAACTTTTTTGAGTATTTATTGTTAGAGTGTCAGTGTGGTCAAGTGAAGAAAGAAAAAAAGCCCGACGGGAAGTCCCCTGGACTCCCTCCAGGCCCGTTATCACCACGCATGTCATGTGTCCTTTTAGGGGATGCTGAACTCTTTCTGCCTGTTTATTCACTCATAAAATAATTTTACATGTCCCTTCTTTTAGACTTCAGGAATTTTGCAAAGCAGGTTTTTAGCCTCTGCCAGGTCATGACACACATAGAAAAAGGGTACTATTCGTGTAGCACAACCCGGCGAGCCAGGCCAACAGAGGCGCTCCGGTTGCCCAGTTTGGCCCGACTGCTTCGATATATTGGCACAAGCATAACTCCCCAACAACCCACCAGTGCACTGCAGCACATCACGAAGACCTATTGGAAAATGTATTTGCTTCTAGGTGATGTTAACACAATCACTTCTTTAAAAAGTTCCTAAACGGAATATGAAATTTTTATTTGAAAGCACATAAAAATGTGCATGACTCTTCATCACCCCACTCCTTAATCTCATCGAGCTTTTCACAGTTTGGTTCTGTGTTAAGACTACTTAAGACTCTACAAACACTTGTATTTATTTCTGTTCCCCATAAGAAGCAGTAAAAGGTGTGGCTTTCCTCACGGTGACATTCACTTTGTGGGTCTGGCTGAGAGTTGTTTTTTTTCATTGGACTTTCTGCCTGGAGGCATCTCAGCATCCTGAGATGAGCCACACAGCACGCCATTCCTTTCCAACTTTAGCCAAAGGACCCAAACAAAACATCTTACGCTGATCAGAAGTGAAGCTCAGTGATTTTGTTCTTTGCGGCTCCGATTCGATCTGTACCCTGTTAACTTTCTTAAACATTTCATTATGTGACTTTTTATATGAGCAAAGGAATGTCATACTTTCAGGTCCAAAGACAGCTTCAAACATTTCTATAAGTCCTTTTCTTTGAATCTCCTGCAATCTTCACTAGCATCACCTAAAATCCATCAGTAGGGGAGAAATTTAACATTTTCAGTTGAGAAACTTAAAGAAATTTACAAAGATCTTATTGAAATTCTTATTGATTTCATTAACACTCATCTAGTTATAATTTTAATATGAGAATAACAGTTTCAGTAGAATATATTTTAATTATTATTACAAATATATAATAATAAGCTTAAAACTAAACAGCAAGTTTATAACTGAAATCATTCCTTCTTCTTCCTGCACTGCATCATTTTATTTTTGCTCTTAGAAGGAGTCTCTGGAAAGACAAGACCACACCCTCCTCATGACAATAAATGTAGTTCAAATTGTTTTAACTGAAGGTTGCTTGCACAAGTTCTAAAACCGGTTTCCCACAGGCCACCAGGCTGAGTGTCTCATTTAAAAATACGACAATATTAAAGATTAGACGGTTGACAGATACCGTGCTAAAGTTCTAAAGCTCTGAGTCTGTGACTTGGGCAGAGAAGGCTGCACTTCTTCATCAGGTCACTGCCCTCCTCTCAAACCTGGACTCAATCATGCCGAGATGTGAGGACCGCATGCACTCTACTAATCTTTCTGACTTACAGGAGGTACCAATAAGACAGCAGGACCCTAATCAGAAACATTTGAGCTTCAGAATTGTACTGAGAAGATTTACTTACTGAGAGTGAGACCCTCTTCAAAATGCCAACTCTATTCACACTTGGTGTATAATTTTTTAAAAAACTGAGCTTTCTTTTGCCAGCCTTGTCTGATAACACCATAGATTTCAATACTTTGAATAAGTTTGGTGCAGATAATGTTAATAAATTAGTCAGGGGAAAATGCTGTGGAAAAAATTAGGATTTTCTTACCAGCCACTCATAACTTTCTCTGTAAAGTGGATAATAATATTTAGTTGCTGGGGTAAGCAGAACTTAGAAAAATTCAAATGATAGAATTCTAGCCATAATGCATATTCAAAATGAGACTAAAATGTAAGCTTTATTTTCTTTAATTGCCTATACAATTCACATGGTAAAAATTCTCAGGCATTACAATCAATAAAAAAAAGAATGCCATAGCCATTTTCTAAAACTCATTTTTTCTTCTTAGACACCATGTTATATACCTAAATTGAATTTTCTATCCGAAGTCCTTCTAACTGAGCGGCGTTACTTCATCCTTCCTTTTGTAACACAAACAGTTAAAAACAAGTCTCTTAACCTATTTTAGATGCTTTCTTACATTGAGTGATTTAAACATATTCTGTTGGGAATTGCTGAGAAAATAATGCAACTTGCAGAAGTTTCTAATTCGACATATTTTCATCATTAAAATCCAAGCGTATTTTAATGTGCTGTAACCTGCTGATATGAAGTCCAATATTTCAAGTTGTCTTCGCTGATTACTGTAGCTAAATTCTTTTGCAACAAAGGTTGGGGGATTTTTCAGGTGTGTTATGGGAAAAGTGTTTGAGCAGAGGAGGAGAAAGACTTGAAAGCAAGCTACACCTCCTTTCAGCAGGGCCTGAGACCATCTCTCCAGACTATGCAAATTTATCTAAAATGATTATGCTTGTCAATCAGATGACCCAGTTAATTTTTCTCTCACCCAAAGCACTGCATAAGCTAAATAAATCACAGAGCAACCTGATTTGGTCTACCTTGCCCCCTACAGACTTTTCCAAGGCTCACTACTAATCTCTTTCTCCGGTCTTGTTTGGAGACCACATTCATTTTCATAGCTAATTTGTACAAAAAAGACAAGAAAGGCAGACAAACAGAAAGAAATCTCATCCCTTAAAGTCTCCCACTGTTCTTGACAGATGGCTGTGCCCTATCTCCTAAGCTCTAGTCCCACAGCTACAAATGTTGACCAGAAATATTTAGAACACGAGACTAAAATGCAAGATACTCTTTGAGACAAAACCTATTTCCCCAAAAGTGTCTACCCATCTGAATTAACTTATCGCTTGATAAACACTTATTAATCACCTACTGTGTGCTAGGTACCATGTCAAGCACTTCCCTGTTTGTTATCTACCAAAATTCACAGAGTGACCAAGAATGAACATCACTGGGTTCTTTTTATACTTCAATACAACTAGCCACAGAATAGTATATATTGCTTCCAATGTGCTTATCCAATTATGTACAGAGGATAAGTTTATGGAGCAGGTATTGCTGGGCCACATGATATATTGGCAGATTTACCCTAGAAGAGGCGGTTGCCCTGCCACAAACTATACTATGAGTGCCCTTGTTTCCTCGTTTTCCTGACAGCCCAGGTATTATCTTTTTTTCATCATAGCCTGTTTGATAAGCAAGAGAGAAATTTTCATTTCTCTTATTAAATTTTGAGGTTGAACATTTTTGCATATAGTCATAGGTCATTTGTATTTTTTCCTTTTATGAACGTCCCTTTAAAACTCTTGGTCAATTTCTTTCTGAAGGGGTGTTTGTTTGTTTGACGAGCAGCAATGGAGTAGAGGGTATAAATCCTACTATTAATACTAGGATGGGGCTCCAGCCATTTCGGTTGGATATTAAAGGAAAGGGAAACCTAGAGAATTAAAATACTCAAGAAAAACTGCAGCATAACCTTAGGCTAATATGATAATAAAACCAATTCTCCCATGCTATCATAAATGCATTTATGTAATGTAATATAATTTTAATAGTTATATATTATTCCACAATATAACAGATCAAATTTATTTAGTTGTTCTCTTAACTTTTTCTAGACTTTTTAAAAGGCAGATTATGAGTAACTTATTGGGATAAAGGATCTGACCATTTTTAAAAGTCCCTCAATATACATTGCAAAATATTTCTGCACAAAAATTGTTCCTTTATACTTCTACCAGCATGCTAACCAAGTGTGTCTTTTCCATTTCTCCCATTTCTAGACTCTGCCAGAAATAGTTTCATTTTGTTTGGACAAACTGTTTCAAAGACACACTTGAAAATCTGCCTTAGAATTTTATAGCCATCTCTTATAAGTGGCCTTTCTCTTTACTGCAGGCCTTGGTATTCCATGAAGAAAGACTGGAGGCTAAGTCTGATCATTCAGGAGGGAATATTTGATTCATATGACTTGAAAATTCCCCAGATCAGAAACCAGCATGAAGCTATGTCCTTTGAAACTATGTCCTTAGCATATGCACCTGAGATGATTAAATTCTGTCTTGGGTAGACAATATTAGTGTCTACTCTACATTCATTATTTCTTGCTTCTTTCCCAATAGAACGCTTATATCATAGGGGCAACAACGTGATCAAATTAAATATTATTTTTAGGTTCTCCTGCAGATAAAGGAGGGCCATGAGATGTAAACAGAAGGCACTGCATAGGGCCTCTAGGAAAATCCTTTTTGTCCTTTCACAAAGAACGCAGCCAACGATGGCTGGAGCTCCAGCAGCCATCTTGAGACCATGAAAAAAAAAAAGCCAAGAGAATTGCAGAGGCTTGGCCTTGCCTGACATTCTTGATATCCTGAGTCAATACCAAAAACTGCTTACCCTCTGGAGTTCTGGTGGCATAAGGAAAATGAACATTTATCTACTGAAGCCACTGTATTCCAGTGTCTCTTATTTAAGCAGAGAACAATTCCTTACTAAGGCACTATTTAAAAAAATATATTCCAAAGAAGTATTTTTCATCTCTGTGAAAGAGAATGTGAATTTTTTATTAGGAACTGAAGTTATATTGGATCCTTTTAAATGGTGTAGCATTTCTTCCCAGTAGATCCATTCTCCATCTATTTCTACCATGTTCTCTGACACAAAAGCTGACCTATATGGAGGACTCTGGCTTCCCAGTGGCTTGGCCAATGAAGAGCCCTAGCAGGACATCAGAAGGAAGGAAGAAAGTGAGGAAAGAGAGATAAAACACTCTCTCTTATTTCACAGCTTCCTTCCTGTGTGGTTGTCTTGTGTTGACTGTGTTCTTGACTGAAGGTCATCTCTCTTCTCAAGACCCTTCTACTCACATGGATCTTTCCTTCTGGGTTCCAGATGCCATGACCTTTCCTTGTCTTTTAGGTGTATGTGCTAACAGCTCCACTCTCATTAGCCCCCAGGGTACCATACTATCCTTTATAGTTTCCTTATATCCTGCCCATAACCTTTTAAAATAATCCCTTTATTAAGCAATCCCCAATCTGTCCTAATTTGAGTGTGCAATCTATTTCCTCCTGGGATTCTGTCTGATACATTTCTTGAGCTTACTTACATAGAATCTTGCAACTTTAGGGAATTCAGGCATGACTTGGTCCAACCTACTCATTTTTTAGTGATGGCTAGCTGACTGCCTAAAACCAAGTCAAATACCTCATCTCTAGACATTCAGTCAAGTTTGTTTTGGTTATTTGGGGGTTTTATGAGGCTTTGTTATTGTTTAATCTGTATCTTGATTCTTCCTAAATTCTATCTAGTTATAATTCAGCTTTCAATGAAAGAAAAAAATCAAGCACGATTTTAAAACTCTAAAATACAACGTATGAGATTTCTGGGATCATTAATACTTTTATAAAATTAGTGGCCTAAGAAGTCAAAATAGGGTAACATCTAAGTTCAGATTGATATTAATGAGAACCAGGAAGTAACTGCTTTCAAGGAGAGCAAAAATACTAATGTACGCTGTGCATAAAGTATCTGAGCATTTACAAGTGGCTCAGAAAATATTAGCCCCACTTTGCAGGGAATTCAAAGTAAAATGATTTTATCTCAATCTTTATGTTCCATCTTTCAGTCTAGAATTCTACTAAGAATTCTCCTTCTCTCTCTATTAAGTGTGGAAAATTGAGCAATAGCTAAGTAATATATTTTTTTTAAGATTTTTTTTTTGATATGGACCATTTTTAAAGTCTTTATTGAATTTGTTACAATATTGCTTCTGTTTCATGTTTTGTTTCTTTGGCCATGAGGCATGTGGGATCTTACCTCCCTGACCAGGGATCGAACCTGTACCCCCTGCATTGGAAGGCAAAGTCTTAACCAATGGACCGCTAGGGAAGTCCCCTAAGTAATATTTTTTAATTAAAAAAAGAGTTAAGGTGGGCTTCCCTGGTGGCGCAGTGGTTGAGAATCTGCCTGCTAATGCAGGGGACACGGGTTCGAGCCCTGGTCCGGGAGGATCCCACATGCCGCGGAGCAACTAGGCCCGTGAGCCACAACTACTGAGCCTGCGCGTCTGGAGCCTGTGCTCTGCAACAAGAGAGGCCGCGATAGTGAGAGGCCCGCGCACCGTGATGAAGAGTGGCCCCCGCTCGCCGCAACTAGAGGAAGCCCTCGCGCAGAAACGAAGACCCAACACAGCAAAAATAAATAAATAAATTACTAAACTCCTACCTCCAACATCTTAAAAAAAAAAAAAGAGTTAAGGTGATGGAGAAATAAACAGAGCTCAATGTTTTAGTCTTTTAGAGAATTCTGAGGTTTAAAAAAATTTTTTTTAAAAGGGATCAGTTGTTCTGTTCTGTTCTGTTTTATCTTGATGAAGAAGGAAAATACTATAGCAACCTACCTTGGCAGTTTTGAGAACTACACCCCTATCTTTTTTGGACTGTATGCATGTCTTCTAGCCCCAAGGCCTTAGATCCTGGCACAAAAATTTCCTAATGTGGCCATACCTTTTAAGGGTTATTTAATGAATTATACTGTCAAAGGCCCCAAAGAGAAGTCTCACTGAGAAACCTATGACAATCTACAAATATTTGAAGAACTACCACGTGGAAAAGGAAGTAGCCATTTTTTTTTTAATTGTTCTGTTACTGCGAAGCAAGAAGAAAAGCACTTCTATCAATCTTTCTAACCATAAAATTGATAAGTCTTCAAAATTAGTCAGCTATTCTCACTGGTACAGAGATTCTTAACGTGTGATGTAGACCCTTATGGAACCATGAAGATGTTCAGGAAGTCCTTGACATTATGCGCAAAATGGTGCAGTTGTGCATTTGTCCATTTTTCTGGGCTTAAGGGGAGTGGATTACATCAGCTTCTCAAAGGGGTTCAGGATATAAAAAAGTCTGCAAAAGAATGCATGAAATCAGCCTGCATGACCATTTGTCAGGAGTGCTAGAGAGAGGATAATCACTCTAAGGTCAATATTTATAATTCAGTGGTTACAGATAATGTAAGCAAAACTTTTATGCAGTGTGTGTTCAATCCTCTCATCATTCAGCAATTATTTACAGGTTGTTCATCAAATAATTTGCTCAGCCGTGGTGGGTTCGAGGGAGCATCTACTTTAACTCCCCCTTTATGGGCAGAGATAATGTGATGTACTTTTTTCCAGTGCTTTCTCACAGTGTTCCGTAGAAACTTCTACATGAAGTGGAGGCTCCATTAATAAACCGAATAAGAGGATGCAGTCTAGAGCAAAGAATGGCAGAGCCCACAACACATGAGAAGAACCTGGACCCCAGACGGCAACCCAAGTTGAAGATCAGAGGGCAGAGTGCAAGCGTGAGGCTGTGAGCTGAACTGCTCTCGGTGTCGATAAATATAGCAGTGAAGGGCAAACAGAACGGACACTTTGTAATTTGACCCTTGGAGATCTGGAGTGGATCCTTGGATGCTCTGTCCCCCACCCATACCCCAAACATTCAGACCCTGGGTAATGAGTTAGCATGCAAACTGTCCTTTTGGAGGACATATCAGTTAAGAGCTGAAACAAGCTTAGAGCTCTTTGCACTTATCTGATTTCTGCACAAATGCAGAGTTTGGCATTTAAAGTTGGTGTGTGCCCACTGGGAGAGCCCAGCCATTGTGTGCTGGCATCAAAACTTCTCCTTTGAAGTTAGGATAGTGTGTAAACTCATCCCTTAAGAGCTTTGTAGATCTCTTGCATTTGTTTCTGGGGCCTGTTTGAATTTGTTCTTTAAAAGAGGCTGCTTAGAGAAAATTCCCGGCACCAGTGTAATGAAAAGGGATATCATTCATTTCTTCCTTTAAAAAGGAAGTGTTCCTTTGGGACCACTGATCTTTGTGTATATTAGGTCAGACAAACCCAGCCTAATGTCTGGGTAGACTGGCTGTTCTAACTACCGACCGCCAAGCAGGCTTAACAGACCCTCTGCACTGCAGAGAAAGGAAATGGGGCTCTGAGTTGGTGGGAGCTCTAAATAGTCCTTATACCATTTAGGCGGATTACTGAAACATGACTCCTTCCCATTACACAAACTGCCACAGAAAATACCAACAAATTAGTCCCATGCTTTTTAAATGTGGTAAAGTTCCAAGGTGATAAACTCTTAAGACTCGTGGTGGCATCGAGAAAAAAACAAATGCAGTTTGTAGAAATCTTAGCACACTCCATAAGACTTGACAATTTGAAATAGAAGGAAGGAAGGAGTTGTTAACTTGAAAATTAAGTGCTTTCAGAAGTGATTCTCATTTCAGGAGGGAGAAATGGCAGCGGCAGCAGCTAAACATTTATTAGGTGCTTTACATATGCCAGGCTCTATTCTCATGCATTAAGCCCATAATCTGGCGTCTTATTTTTGAAGGACAAAGTTCTGACCCAGAGTTCCCTCAAAGCTGCCAGAGTGTCTTCAACACTCACACGCACACACGTGCACACACATGCACACACACGCACACACACACACACATCCTAGGAACACAGATCACAGAGCAGGAAAGTTCAGTGTAATAAAAGGCTTAAATACTAGCAAAGCAATGGAAATATGGGCAAAATGTGGGAGTGGACAGGTTTGGGGTGGTGGGCAGAGCTCAGGAAGGCTTTGGTTTAGGATAGAGTACAGTGACTTGCAGGTGATCAGGAGATCGCTGTGGACTGTTCTGAGTTGGGAGAAAATCTGTGGACTCATTTAATATCAATTGTTTATCTTGAACTTCTCCCTCCTGTCATTATCCCAACTTCATATTCACAGTTTTATAAAAAATTTATCTGTTCCCTTTTTTAAATCACAAGTAATTTTAATCTAAATCCAGCAGCAGTCTGAGCTAAACAAAACACTTACACCTAATGCCAATAATCCCCCAGGCATGGCTTTATGTCCCTTATTTTGCCTTTCTTGCCTTTGAGCCTAATCAGGATAGAGCCCATGAAGTCCTAAACTCTGGCCAGGAACAAACAGTCAAATAACTTGAGTGTAATGTAGCAGACTTCAGAGTCTACAACTGAACATACAGCTAAGTGTTCAGCCCCTTGAGGTTTCTATTTTTCTCTGTTCCTCTAAAGAGCAAAGAGAAAAATACATTTAAGAGGCTAAAATGGCCATCCAAAGTACCATCAAGAATGATCTGGGGGCTTCCCTGGTGGCGCAGTGGTTGAGAGTCCGCCTGCCGATGCAGGGGGACATGGGTTCGTGCCCCGGTCCGGGAGGATCCCACATGCCATGGAGCGGCTAGGCCCGTGAGCCATGGCCGCTGAGCCTGTGTGTCTGGAGCCTGTGCTCTGCAACGGGAGAGGCCACAACAGTGAGAGGCCCACATACCGCAAAAAAAAAAAAAAAAAAAAAAAAGAATGATCTGGGCCCTGAGAGATGATGGTCCAGAGGCATCACTTCCTTGATTTCTCCCTAGAACACAGCTTTGGGCTGGGTTCTAGCTCTGGGTTGACCAACTGGGACTCAGTTTTCTCATCTGTAAAATAAGAAGGTTGAGCAAAAGGATCTCAACCAGATGCCCAGTGACACAAGAATGGATTCATAAAATGGGATACTGTACAGCATTAAAAACAAACACATTAATCTTAAAATATTATGTTAAGAAAAAAAGAAGAAAAAGCTAGAAACCAAAGAATATATACTGTGTGATTCCGGTTATACAAAGCTGAAAAGCAGGCAAAATGAAACTATGATATTTAGGATGCATACTTAGGGGGTGACCTCTAGGGAGGAGGAGGAAAGTCATCATCAGGAAAGGGTAGCAGAAGGCTTCTGAGGTGCTGCAAGTTCTCTCTTCTGATCTCAGCTGTAATTGTGCAGGGACTTTATAATAATTCATTATGCTGTCCATCTCTTTTTTTTGTTTGTTTGCGGTACGCGGGCCTCTCACTGCTGTGGCCTCTCCCGTTGCGGAGCACAGGCTCCGGACACGCAGGCTCAGCGGCCACGGCTCACGGGCCCAGCCGCTCCGCGGCACGTGGGATCCTCCCGGACCGGGGCACGAACCCGTGTCCCCTGCATCGGCAGGCGGACTCTCAACCATTACGCCACCAGGGAAGCCCCATCTCTTTTTTTAAACCTTTTTTTTTCTGTCAGCATGTTACATTTCAGAATTTAAAACTAGGTTAAAAACAAAACAACCACAATCTGATATCTCTCATGTGTGAGCTTTTCCTGGTGTGAAGAGGGAACAGGCAGAGGGCCAGAAACATCTTTCACTCTTTGCCTGGCTGGTTCTTGATTCCCCTTCAGTTCTCAGCTTTGGTGTCAGCCCACTGACCCTTCTCTGCTCCCATGAGACCACGAAGGTATCCCTGTCATAGAACAACTCCAGGGGTCACCAAGGCTTGATCTTACTAACACCCTGGCCGAAGGAGATTTGATTTTAGGTTTACTTATCCATTTCTCCCTAGGAATGTAAACCCACAGGGCAAGCCTGGATCTTGCTGCATTATATACCACCAGCACCCAATATAGCACCCGCCACTTAATAACTGCTCAGTAAACATCAGCTGATTGAGTACCTGAATGAATAATAAAGGTACATTTCACTCTCTCCCAGCCCTCTTTGAACTTAAACCGACAATTTCTCTCTTGCTAAGTACAGTTTTTACTGGAAGCAGACAACCCCAGAATCATCCTGGTCATTCTAGGAGTTCTAGTTACTTAAAAGAGAGTCAAATAAAAATGAAAACAGAGAAAAATCTTACCATGGTTCTACAAACAGTTGTATAACCACAGTGTTTTCCCCCTCATTTAATTTTGGACTATGCCTCTCTTGCCTTCCTATAACACTTAGACTTGATTACATTTAATTTAGGGAACACACTCATGTCACGGTCCTCACATATTCAATTACTGAACAACCAATCACCTTGTTCCTCTCAGGCGGTTTCCTTTTCTGGGAAAGGGAGTGGGTACTATACTAAGATGAGAGCCAGGTTTATTTAAAAACGTTTTTCTCCCTGATTATATACATAAAAAATTCATTACTGCTCCACAAAACACACTGTTAAGAGAATGAAAAGACAAGCCCCAGACTGGGAGAAATATTTGCAAAACACATATCTCACACAGGATCGGTATCTGAAATATGCAAAGAACTCTTAAACCCTCCAAATAAGAAAACGAACACCACAATTTAAAAACAGGCAAAAGATGTGAACAGACACTTCACCAAAGAAGTTATACAGATAGCAAATAAGCATATGAAAAGATGCTCCACATCAGGGAAATACAAATAAAACCACAATGAGATACCACTGCACACCTATTAAAATGGCAAAAAGCCAGAACACTGACAGTACCAAATGCTGGCGAGGATGAGGAACAACAGGAACTCTCGTTCATTGCTGGTGGGAATGCAAAATGGTGTAGTCATTTTGGAAGACAGTTTGGCAGTTTCTTATAAAACTAAACAGGTACTCTTATCATATTATCTAGCAATCACACGTTTTGGTATTTACCCAAAGGAGTTGAAAACCTATGTCCACACAAAAAAGTTTATAACAGCTTTATTCATAATTGCCAAAACTTGGAAGCAACCAAGATGTCCTTCAGTAGGGGAATTGGTGAACAAATTGTGGTACGTCCATATAATAGATTATTTTCAGCAATAAAAAGAAATAAACTATCAAACCATGTAAAGACATGGAGGAATCTTAAACGCATGTTGCTAATGGAAAGAAGTCAATCAGAAAAGGCTATATACTGATGTATAATATGTGTGATTCCAACTTTATGACATTCTGGAAATGGCAAAACTATGAAGACAGTAAAAAAAAAAAAAAAGAAAAGAAATCAGTGGTTGCCAGGAGCCTAAGGAAAAAGAGGAAGGGATGAATAGGTGGAGCACAGGGGACTGTTAGGCAAATAAAACTATTCTGTTTGACACTGCAATGATGGATACATGTCATTACATATTTCTCAAAACTCACAGACTGTACGACACAAAGAGTGAAACTTAATGTGAATTATGGATCTTGCTAATAACAATAGATCAATACTGGCTCATCATTGTGAACAAACAAGCCACACTAATGCAAGATATTAATAATAGGGGAAACTGGGGGGAGAGGGAGAGGTAAGGGAGTGTATGGGAACTCAATACTTTGTGCTCAGTTTTTCTAAAAACCCAAAACTATTAAAGAACAGTATTAATTTTAAAAAAACTCAAAAAATTTATTACTCCCAATCTTGGAAAACAAATAAAAGTAAAAAAGAAAAATCACTCCATGCCTACTACACAACTATGTTTCATTTTAAAGTTGAAAAGAATCCTTTAAAATGAAAGAAATGAGGCAGCCAAGGTTAACAGTGAATTTGTGCTGTTTCAAATACATCGAGTAAGAAAAGAATGTAAAAATAAAATTCCTCTCGGCACATTTTACAGCCATGCCATCAACGTCCAATTCTGAAAGCCAAGCACCCTAACTTGACTCACATGTGCCCCCACCCCTGCCCTGCGTTGTTTGGCAGCTATGCTCCTGACATCCTGGGTCAATGCCAGAACCTAACTTGGCATCAGCAAAGAGGGCATCCTGACCTAATGCACTCAGGAAAGCACCGTAGAAGTTTCTGCTGACCCCTCCTCAGAAATGTTTGCAGTAACAATCTAAGCAGAAATAATGTCCCCAAACTATCCAACTTTGTAACAGGCTTTAATGAGCTGCAAGAATGAGAACAGGCTGTCACAAGGCTGTCCCTGAGGTATGTGACCTTAAGAATTGTGGCTGACAAATGACCTCATGGCTTCTACCTACCAGCCCTCACAGTGGCAGCCACTTTCCCCTCCAGCCTCAACTCCTCCAGTGGAGCCCAAATCTCACTGACTCAGCTGGCTGAGGGGTGGATGCAGTGCTGACCTATGTGGACTGCATCCCTTCTTCCTCATCCTCCACACCCCCAAATTTCAGGGAAAATGCTTTGCCAAAAGGAATCTTTGCCTCTTGGTAGGTACCGTATATGGTTCCTGTAGAAAGCCACAATTTTGCACAGAAGCCTCAGCTGGCGTAAATGGCCATGACTGCAATTGACGAGCCAAGCACTCTGCATTCTCCAAAATTACAAAATTAAGCAAGACACGGACAAGATCTAGTAAAATGAGGAAAGTCTTTTAAACAGAATAGGGAAGGTGTGTGATTAATATAAATGGGGCTATAGGTTAGAAATTAAATTTGGGATCAGGAGAACTATAGTCTCTCCTCTTTCTCCTTCCATTCCTCTGCCCTCATGCCTTCAAGCCTCAAACCATGCATTCCTTATGTTGGCCTTGCCTAAATTCTTTTGCAAAAAGCCAGGACACAAACACTATGGCAATGACATACATATTAGAGGTACAAGCAAATATTCAGATCTGGTAGTGTTTTGAGCACTTTTGCCTTGCAGGAGGCTAGTAGAGGCAGTAGAGTTTATAAAATAGAAATATCTTTTAAAGGCAGTAATTTCTAATAATTTTAGAAATTGAGACACTTTTAAAAGTCTGGAACACTCCCCTCTTCCTCCTCTATAGCAAAGTTACAAGTAAATGAAACTTTGTTCTTGACAACTTCCTGAGAATTTAATGAGACCACTTGAGACAAATGTGGACACATATGTTACCAAATTTGCTTCGGAAAATAACAGCTGCAAAGACCCAGCCATTAGAATTGCATTTGTCTCTTAAGTGTCTTACTTCACTGCCGGGGCTGTGTTTGGCATACAGTAGGTGCTTGATAAGTGTCTGTTAAGTGAAAGAATAGAAGGCCATATATATAAAGTTCACTTTTTCTGATTCAATACAGTATCATAGAGATAGGGGATGTGGTTCGCAAAGGGCAGTCCCCCAACGAGCAGCACTGCATCACCTGGGAACATGATAAAAATACAAATCCCCCCTCTCCCATACCCCACACAAAATCGGAAACTATGGAATGGGCCAGCAACTTGTGTTTTCACAAGTGCTCTGGGTGATACGGACATTTACTGAAGTTTGAGAATCACGGGCCTAAAAAAGATCCTTTAACAAAGAGGTGTGTTTTTCTACCGCCACCCCCCCCCCCCCCCCC
>NW_006786552.1:76944-84511 GCF_000442215.2 Lipotes vexillifer
CCCCCCCCCCCCGCGCACTAAAGGTAAGAATTCTAGGCCTGTAATTCCTTTACCATCTCACTGAGAAAAGTCCTGAGACCGAGGCTTCATGATGAGGGTTTATGGTGAATTCTGTGGCACCCAGGCAAGAAGAAAAGATGGATCAGCCATATGGGAGCCAAAAAGAGCAGGGATTCGAAACACCAGAGATGACCCATATATGAGGGCACAAGAGTGGCCTCTAAGCCTTGTGTGTGGCTTCCTGCCATGGCATTGGGCGCGGGACAGGGAGGCCCAGTAGCCTTGCCTCCATAGGGTCTGGCTTCCATGTGCTTTCCCGACAGGGATTATGTTGCCTTTGAGTCTCTGTTGTAGGAACACGCTCTCCCTGTCAAATGGGCGACATCTGAACCCTTTATGATCACAGTGGCTGTGGTTTGGCAAGCTGCTTGTATCCCCTTCCAAACACAGGCAGCAGTGTGAGGTGATTCTGTAGCACAGATCCAAGGCTCAGTCTTGCCTGATACAGTGATCTAATTAAAAAAATTAGTTCTCGGCCCAATCAAGTTCAACTTCCAGTATTATTATAGGATGACCAACTTGTCCCAGTTTGCCTGGAACAGTTCCGAAAATCCACATCTTGGAAACCCTTGGTCCTGGGAAAACTGAGATGTTTGGCCACCCTAAGGATTGAGTTCCAAGGATAAAATACAGCCCAAGTTTGCTTTCTGATAGCTGAACTTCTGCCAAGATCAACAAAATTTAGTGATGAGCAGTGAGGAAGGTAAAGGCAAATAACAAAGTAGATGGCATTAGAGAAGTAAGTGGGTAAAAGAGAGGGTGTGTGATTTGCTCAGCAAATCTGAAGAAAGATCTGAAACCAGATCACTAAAGCCCAAAATTAGACGCTCTGGCAGGGGCAGGGGGCTCCACCACACCCTGACACTGCACGCTGCCACTGTGACCCCCTTGGGAGGCTGGTACAATACCACCTGCTCCCCAGCTCCCTAAAAATGTACTAGGCTCCATCTTTAAAAAGCCATGTAGTTAAAGTTACTCTTAGCAAATGCAATGACTTTTTGACCTTCAAAAAAAATACAAATAATTTCTACTACCTGTAGACGGGAAGGTAACCAAGGGCAGGACTACCTCATGTAGGTGAGGCATCACAGGAAAGCCAGGGGCAGGCAATGACGGTCCTTGAACAAGCAGGTCACAAACTTAAACTAAACTTGTGTATGTCACACTAAGAAAATACAGGTAAAGCACCTAGCATGTGCCCAAAGTCAATACCTACTACATCTGTGGTAGTTCCTTTTCTTTCATTCATTGGGATTTCCTCACATCCCCCACTCAGATCCCTTTTTTTATTGATAAAATGCAGGAAAAAAATGCTTAAAACCTGTTTTTTTTAGGCCACAACCAAGCAGAAAAAGAGAGAAGGTGGAAGGAAAGTATGTTACAAAAAATGAGCACATTAACAATATCAGGAAACACCAGCTTCGTGTTGAGAGAGAAGAAAGTTAAAATAATTAGGCACATTAAGTAAAAATCATAATGGCTGAGGGTCATTTAATGCACGGGTAGGTGGTCCCATTTCACAATGGTCTCCAAGGATCTCTGCGTTACAGCCAGTGTGACAACTGTTGTTAATAATCATGTCCCGAGACACTGAGAATAAGGAGAACTGTCCAGTACACTTAATATGAAAGGGAGTTGTAGGTTTTAGAAAGTTTCAGCTGTCTGGAAATTGTAACTTATATAGAATATCTCATACATTGATAGTGTCTGTAGTCTATCCTCAACCCAGTCGCTCCCAATTCACTGAGTTTATACCCTTGCTACTCAAAATGTGGACAATAGCAGCAACACCTGGAAGCTCCTTAGCACTGAGGAATCTCAGGAGCCACCCAGACCTGCTGAATCAGAACCTTCATTTTAACCAGATCCCCAGGGTGTCTGTTAGGACCTGCATCAGCTGGCTCCTCACCCTCTATGATACTCTTCCTTGCTCTCAGCTCCAATCACCGGGGCTCCCTTCTACTCTTCACGTTCTCCACGCACGCTCTCTCCTCAGGGCATCTGCCTCGGCTGTTTCCTTTGCCTGTAATGCTCTTCTCTACATATCCACATGGCTAATTAGCTCACCACCTTCAAGTCTCTCAGTGCAGCCCACCCTGACCACCCTATTTAAAAGTAAACCGTCCTCCACACTTTGGCCACTCCCAATCTCTCTTGCTGTATTTTCTCCCCTGTAACACTTTGCCTTTCTAACATCCCATACAACTGACTCATGGATTATGCGTATTGTTTATTGTCCCTCTGCTAGAATGTAGCATCACAAGGACAGGACTTTTTGACCGTGTTGTTCCCTGATGTATTACACATGCCCAGAACAGTGCTACTGAAGTGTGGTCTGCAGGCTGACTCTTGCTACTGGTCCCAACTATCAATAGCTCACTAAGGAAATTTAGAGTAATTTAAGTTAGAGCAAGAAATTTTGAAAAGCTTAGATCAATTTGATACGGACACCACACCTACATGTGTGATTATTTACCTAGTAATTCCTTTTTACTATATTTCGCAAAAGTATCAGACTGTGCACATTGGAAATTAAAACACCCAACCCAAAACGGGTCTTTTAAAACTGTTTTGAGAGGCACTGGCCCAGGAAAGTTCCTGGCACTTAGTAAGTGTTAATAAATGTTTGCTGAATAAATAAATAGAAGAACAGATGGTTAAAGAATAAATTTTGGGGCTTCCCTGGTGGCGCAGTGGTTAAGAATCCGCCTGCCAATGCAGGGAACAAGGGTTCAAGCCCTGGTCCGGGAAGATCCCACATGCCGTGGAGCAGCTAAGCCCGTGCACCACAACTACTGAGCCTGCGCTCTAGTGCCCGCGAACCACAACTACTGAAGCCTGCAATCCTAGAAGCCTGTCCTCTACAAGAGAAGCCACCGCAATGAGAAGCCCGCGCACTGCAACGAAGAGTAGCCCCCTCTCGCCACGACTAGAGAAAGCCCGTGCACAGCAAGGAAGACCCAACACAGCCAAAAAATAAATAAGTAAGTAATTTTTTTAAAAAAAGAGGAAATTTTTACATAGTAAAGCCAGATCAGGTCTGTATATATGCCTGTGAGTACAATTAAATAATTTCTGCTTGGATTAGTGGCAAAGTGATTCGTACTATGAACTTCCTGGGTATACTCTGCTTTCCTCTCCCGTGTGAGGAATGAGTCGATCTCAAATGGATCCGTTAAGGACCCTCCTGAGATTCTCTGACAGAGAGCAGAAGACAGCCTTTGTCCAAGCCCCACATCTGCGCTCTTTCGCCTGCCTGCTCTAAGCAGAGATGGCCTGATTAAGCAACTTTAGATTTACTCCCTGCCTCCCCCCACCCCCATATGCCCCAGACCCCTTTATGAAACAGTGAAGTTAGCACTCACGGCCAGGTAGAAGACAAAATCGTTGGGTGTTGGTGTTTTCTTAAAACTGAAAAGGTCATAATATTCTCAGGCTTTCAGAGAAACATGGATTGAAATAACGGGTCATTTAAGGCAAAGAATTAAACATAAAGGTACAACTGGCTAAAATGTCTCTTGCAGAATAAATATACTCTAAGTTTTGCAGCTTATCACCTTGAAAACGTAAACAAAACTGGAAAACTTTTGTTCTTCAATCCATCTTTGTTGCCTTCTAAGGTCAGGAGGAATCTGATTTATAAATGCTTTTTCCTGCCCAAGCCTTCCTTCCCTCCCCGCCTGCTCAGAACAACAACAGCAACAAAATGAAACGACTTGGATCTTTTTAACTTTTTCCACCGGTATGCTCTACCCATTTGGGGGTGCCTAAAAGATCTTTTATTTTGTTCCAGGATTATTAAAAATACAGTTTAAAACTTTCTCTGACTCATTTACTCAAGAGTTTCATTTCATTCTTGCTTCCACTATACTTCATCACAGCTTTGGATGCTCAAGAATTCAATTTGGGAACCTAGGCTAGGTTGCGAGGAGAGAATTCAGGAATGAAAAGATAGGACCCCAGAGAGTTTAAAATCTTGTAGATGCATAAAAATAACTGTAGGGCTTCCCTGGTGGCACAGTGGTTGAGAGTCCGCCTGCCGACGCAGGGGACACAGGTTCGTGCCCCGGTCCCGGAGGATCCCACGTGTCGCAGAGCGGCTGGGCCCGTGAGCCGTGGCCGCTGAGCCTGCGCATCCGGAGCCTGTGCTCCGCAACGGGAGAGGCCACAGCAGCGAGGGGCCCGCGTACCACAAAAACAAATAAAAATTTAAAAAATAACTGTAATACAAGGCAGAATGCAGTAAGTACTAAAGGAAAGTCAAAGGGCTCAGAGGAAGCCATTGTGGACTCTGAAGAATGGAGAGGACTCAGAATGCACAGTAAAGGAGGATAGGTGGGGCACAGGGAGCAGCATGAACAAAATCACAGAGGACAGAAAGAACACACTGGGCATGCGTGGAGGATAGAGAGTAGTTTGGATACTCTGAAGCACAGAGTAAGGGAGAGAGATCAGTGGACAATAGAGCTAGAAAGGAAGATTAGGGCCAGAACAGAGACAGCCTTGTAGGTCATGCCAAGAAGTTTAGAGATGATGCTGGAACAATGGGGAGCCACTGATGATTATAGTGGAAGAGAATGTTATGATCAGGGTATGCTTTAGAAAAGCTCCTCAGGTATCTGTGCATGAGGGAAGTTAAAGGAGGAAAAGAATGGAAGCAGGAAGACCACTTAGGATACTGTTTACAAGAGTTTAAGGAGAAGTCATGGTAGTGGTGGCAGACCCGACAGAAAACCATCTAGATTGGAAGGAAGGAGCAACTGTGACAGGAAAGTGCATATGAACCATTTACAGCAAATCAGATGTGAAACTTATTAAAAAGTTTGACTTTTGGGGATACTTTTCTAAAGAGAGGGAAAGATGATTATAATCCAACAAGTCTCTTTAGTAGTTAATTAAAAATGCAATATATTTTTACTCCTCCTAAACTATACCACCAAACCTTAATGCTTTACAGTAAGAACTTTATTTCTCTACCCATTTTTTATACTTAATTTGCATTTATATAATATCAATGCAGTAAATACTACTGCAGCATCTGACACAATAATGTACCCTTACTATGAACCAGACACCATGCTGTGCCCTTTACACCTACTAGCTTATTTAATCCTCAGTACAACACTTTGGCTATGAACTACCATTTCCCTATTTTACATGTGTAGTTATTGAGGTAAGGAGTTGTTACATAGCTTTATTAACACTACACAAGAAAGCAGAGATTTGAATCCAGGCAGGTCTGACTCTAGAATCTGTGCCTTTGGCTACTCAACCATGCTTTAAAATTTTCTTTTTACGTGTACTTTAAAGTAGAATGCTAAAAGAGAACAAAGACCGGATGGGACACATGGAAAACAAATAGCAAGATGATGGATATAAACCAAAATATATCAACAATCTCATTAGATGTAAATGGTCTAAATATCCCAATTAAAAGGTAGAAATTGTCTGTTTGGATAGAGAAAAATGCCAACCAAATTCATGCATAATGGATTCTGTTCCACCCACGATCTTTTCCCTCAATTTTCTTTTTTGCACTACTCCTACCCGTACCTCATGTGGCCTTATTCCTAAACACTATCTGGCTGTGGGGAAATTAGTCCATTGGACAGTTTTATCATTTTTGGCATATTCATTTAAAAGGTTCTGCTGTAATACACTAATCCTCTCTCATCTCTCTTGAAGAATTTGCTGTGTAGGAACTGAAGGTCCTAACACATTTATTACGCATTTCCCACTTCATATTGTACTACTTTGCCACTGAAAAACAGACTAAGAAGAAAATTTGAGAAACCTAAGAAACTACTGCATATGTCAGAAAAATAAATGAGGTCAACAGTAAGTGTAATATTAGTATTTTAAGTTGAAAAGATTTTTTCCTTTGGAATGATCCACCTTGTGCTTAGTATTTCCTGGTTCATAAATATTTCTTATGATCATGCTTCTATTTTATCTTCTAGAAGTACTGATTATAGCCATACACATGGCCCCAAACTGACTTTTTACCATATTCTGTAGTGAATAATTTAGAAAAGGGGCCAAAAATTCTATTTTCCATAAGAGTGTGGCAAGATGTCTACATTCTTGCTGAAAGAGCAGCTGTGTTGCCAAAAGAGCAGAACTTCTCTCTAAATCCACAGTCTTTACCAAGCCCTAGGTTTTGACCCTGAACTACCTGGTCCACTGAAAGCTGGTCAATTGTTTATCTTTCCTTTAAGAAAATAAAGTTTTTTTAAACATATGGAATGCTTCACAAATTTGCGTGTCATCCTTGTGCAGGGGCCATGCTAATCTTCTCTCTACTGTTCCAATTTTAGTATATGTGCTGCCTAAGCAAGCACTAGAAAATAAAGTTTTAAAGCAGTTTCCTAATTTGAAGTTCTTACAAGTAAAGGGAAAAGTATGGCCTTTGATATTTATTTTCTTCCTTCAAAAAAGTAAACTTCAGTGGCACAGGTGGGTGATAAACTGCTACTTTTAATGCAAGTTTTGTTTCCAGTCTTTATGGCTTCCCAAACCTGAACTTTCTGCTAACATTAGGTTATATTACTATCTACCTTCTACACAGTCCTGCCTAAACAACTCATTAAAAAGTACAAAAGCATGCAAATAGTAGAAACAGCTTGCAATTCAAAATGTTCTTCTTACCAGATTTTGCAGGGGCTCCCCTCGAGGGACTCAGTCCTGGGCGATCTGGAGCAGCATGGCATGTCTGAGAAGACACAGACTCAGTCCTAGAAACTGAGTGCTTCAGAAAGACCCAGTAAAAGAAACATTATTTTTATCCTCTGATGAGGCAGCCTTAGAACTTGGCTTCCATTTAACTAAGGGACCCTTAACCTCAATGGTACTAGGGAAAAATCTAAGTATATTGGGATCATGTGGTTAGTTGCACGTGTCTTGCAGCAGAATTGAGTAGAGGTCCTCTCCTTGGGGCAATTAGCTGCCAAGTCTCAACACCTTTTGCTTCATCCATTTATTGCTTCCTCTGAACAAGCCAACCTAGCCCCCTCTTAAATTAATTATAGTCCATATAGAAAACAGCTATGTGCTGATTTTCTCCTATACTAATTTTTATCCCTAAGAAAGAAAAAAGAAAACCTATAGGAAGGTATTAATCTACTTAACATTTCTAAGTATATCATCCAAAGGATTTTGTTTTTTAATCTTACATATGCTCAGCAGAGTTACTGGCAAAAACTGTACATTTTCTTCATTTCATCCTTTCAACATCAAATAGTAGGCAGTAAAAATTGGATCAGACTTCAAAGCCTGCTGTGGGCTCCAAGTCACAGAGAGACGCCTCCATTTCACATATTGAATTCGAGCAGGATATCAAAGTGCTACCAAAGAACCTCAGGTCCTTACTCAAAAAGAGGCTCTAACATCTGTAGAGAGCGGAGTGCACAGACAAATCACCTCAGGGAGCAGCTAGCATTTATTCTCAGCAGCAAATTCCCAGGCTTTTGATTGTCTCTTCACTGCACCTCCCTGTCTCTCTGCTGAA
>NW_006786552.1:84572-113163 GCF_000442215.2 Lipotes vexillifer
TGCTGAACCAAAATTCTTTAGCAAGCTGAGCTTTTGTCTCAAAGCCTTCAAACTATCACTAACAGTTCATGTTTGGATGGCCTGACCAAGCTGCCATAGACAGGCACCACGACCATGGACTTGGATGAGTCTGTAATAAGGATACACAGTTACTTCAGAATCAAGATGTCCTTCTACCTTATTTGAATGTCCTGCGAAGACATCACACCCTTTTGAAGATCTCTGGGCTTGTGAATGCCTAAAAATAAAAACAATAATAATTTTTAGAAGGCCTGAAAATGATAATTAAACTTAAAGAGGGTTGCCTTCCTCCAAAAATGGATCAGAAAATACTCTTTAATTAAGATTCCATTGTTTTCCATTCCAGTCCTTGGTTAGAAGGATATGGTCAACTTAAGGAAATGCATCCTACCAGGTGCTGCTCATACACCCACAGTCAGCCTGAGATGCTAAGACCCAGGAAACTGCCCCTTTTAAAGTTGTGTGAGCCAATCTAGTTTACTATTGGCATTCACAGACTTTACCAAGTAGCCAACCAAGTTGATGCAAAGGCTCTACTTCCCACCCAGCACATTAATCATGTTGTTAAATAATTTAAAATAGATACTGTAGTCAAATAAGTTTGGGAAATGCTGAACTGTGCATAGTTTAAGAGGTTTCCTTACTGCAGAATGATCTTTCACAATCACAATAAGCATTTATGGGTTTCTAACGTAGGGTGTATGGGGGGAGAATTCAGTTTCCTAAACTACTGTGACCGAGAAATTTAAAAAGTGATAACCTATTAACATCTAGTAATGTTTCATGGAGCAAAGTTTGGAAAAATCAACTGTGCTGTGCCCCAATTTCCAGAAATTGGAACACACTGTATAGAAGTGTGATGGGGGCTTCCCTGGTGGCGCAGTGGTTGAGAGTCCGCCTGCCGATGCAGGGGACGCGGGTTCGTGCCCCGGTCCGGGAAGATCCCACATGCCATGGAGCGGCTGGGCCCGTGAGCCATGGCCGCTGAGCCTGCGCGTCCAGAGCCTGTGCTCCGCAACAGGAGAGGCCACAACAGTGAGAGGCCCGCGTACCGCAAAAAAAAAAAAAAAAAAAAAAAAGTGTGATGATTATAACTCACTGTTATATAAACAGACTCTTACAACTCTTACAACTCCTTTCATATGGAACCCAGGAATGTGGAAAGCACTGACTAGGGGAAGGGAAGTCTGGATTCTAACTCCTGCCTCAAGGTCCCTGATCTTCCTCTCTGGTCTCTCTGTCTCTGTCTCTCTTATACACACACATGCATGCGCGCACGCACGCACACACACACACACACACACAATTGGGTAAATTTCTGTAGTATTCTGGGTTCTAGTTTTCCTCATCTATAAAATGAAGGGATTGAAATAAGTTATTCCTAAGGGCTCTTCTAGTTCCACATTTAAAATCTTATTCTTGGGCTTCCCTGGTGGCGCAGTGGTTGGGGGTCCGCCTGCCGATGCAGGGGACACGGGTTCATGCCCCGGTCCGGGGGGGATCCCACGTGCCGCAGAGCAGCTGGGCCTGTGAGACATGGCCGCTGGGCCTGCGCGTCCGGGGCCTGTGCTCCGCGGCGGGAGAGGCCGCGGCAGTGAGGGGCCCACGTACCGCAAAAAAATAAATAAATAAATAAAAATAAAATCTTATTCTTTATTTAAACTGACAATTTCATTTTTTGAATTTCTGTGAATGGTTCATTGGTATTACCTTCAAAATGCATCTATATAGATTATAAACAATATACCCATTTAAAAAATATCACATCAGTACCTGGGGAGAGGAGACTATGATGAATATAAATATATATTTATTTGTGTGTGTATAATTGTTTATCATATGTCTCCCACTATGAAATGTAAGTTCCAAGAAGGCGGGGACTAGGTCTGCTTTATTCTGTACTCTATATTAGCACCTAACCCTGTGCCTGGTACACTGTAAGTGCTCAATAAATATTTGACAACTTGAATGAATGAAAGGGCTAGTGGACCCCCAAAATATGTGCCATGAAGAATACCCTTTACATTAAAATTAAATTAAGTAGCACTTATATAGCCCTTCATATTTAAAAAAATGCTTTTATATATCTAATAAGAATTTCACAACCATTTGAGCTAAGTGCTTTAACTGTCCCTATTATATAGCTGAATAAACTGTAGTTCAGAGAGGGCAAGGGATCTGCCCAGGGATCATGGCACATACCTGGCAGAGCTAAGACACTGACCCCTGTTAGTTTGACTCTAAATCCTCTGCTCTTCCTCTGAACAATGACACCCCCCTCTCCAATGCCCTTTGGTCTCTGTGCATTGGCCCAAGGAACTCATTCCTGTCAGCTTAGGCAGGTCTCAGTGGCAGTGGGACACCTACAGGACAGGCGGATTCAGTTCTTCTAGGAGTCCTGGTAGGCTTTGGAGACAATCTAAGGAAGAGAGTTTAGCTGTTGAATTACCATTACCATGGGGTCTCCAATTTCTGCCTTTCCTGCACCTACAAGAAAATGAAACCTCTTAAGAACTCCTCTTGCTTGCATGGCTTTTCAGGTCCAAAGGTCAGCGCAGATACCCTCCAACAATACACTGGCAGTCGGCTCATCAGTTTGACTACCTTCTTATTCAAGCCTTTGGGAGAATCTAAGGCATCTCAATATAATTTTTACATGTGTTACATGGTTTTAAAGGGTGGAGGCAGGATGGGTAGTGTCCAAAGGCAAATAGATGAGAAAATACTTAACTAAACAAAGTTAGGCAGGTTTCTTTCCTAAGATTATTTCCAGAACCTTTAACTTAATAATATGCACAGAGAAACATTAAGAGTGGGAGAGAACAGGCAGCATCCCCCAGACGTTATCCTAACAATGCAACCCTCCCCTGGAGCATGTCAGAGGCCCTGGTTCTTATAAAATGCCTTAGAAAACACTAATCTGAGCAGCCCTTATTTGAAACAAGTTCCAATTTGCCTTTCAAAAAAGGGTTAAGTCAATTTTCTTCAAAAAGTCTAACTGCCTCAACTCCTTTGCAGCAAATTTATCAGATATGTTGTCATTTGCCTCAGGGACTTGAGCCTGGCAACAAATGGATAATGCTTTTGCAAGCTGTCACCACCAAAATAAGGAAAAGCACAATGAAAAAATATCCGACGCTTATTGCCTGCACACGTGCCACCAGGCCATGGGCAAAGCATGGATACATGGTTATCTCATCTAATACTTCCAACAACCATGTGGATTGGTTCTATTTTTATCCCCGTTTTACAGGTGAGGAAATTAAGACTCAAGAAGCTAATGACTTGTTTCATGTCACAACTAGTAAATAGTGCAGCATAAAACCTGCCTACATAGAATAGGAGACTCCAAGGGAAATTATTGATTCAGATATGAATTATCAGTTACTGATAAAACCTTAGACAAATGATTGATGGTGAATAGGACATTCATATGGTGCCAAAGTACCACCATACAGATTCCTTCTTTAGGTCACAAGGGGAGCAAGGAAACTGCATATGGGAGAAATCAGGTTACCATCTTAATCCAGTACAAATCTTAGCACCACTAATGCCCAGACAACATTGTCTTGTGATTTGAGACAATATGAAATATTTGACATCACCCAGGATATTTATATTTTTTCTTTCAGTCAAAACATTTAACTTTAATCTAATCAAAGCTTTAGATCTAACTTATAGTTTACCCCAAACACAAGGTATAGAGGGGAAAAGCTAGGAGTGCAAAGAATCAAGCAGACAAATATAGAAGGTGAGTTATTTTATGGAATAATTGGCTCATTCTCTTAACAAGTCGGTGCCATGAAAAAAAGGGAGTATTGTTTATTAATAGAGATTTAGGGAAATAACAAGTTGATGTAATGTCCTCGATTAGATCTTGGCTTGGACAAACAGGTGTAAAGGACAATTCTTAGAACACTTGGGAAATTTTGATTGGCATTAGATGATATTAAGGAATTACTCATTTTAAAGCATGATATTATTATTTTGAACCTGCAGGAGAAATTTTTTGAAATAACACTGTTCTCAGCCTCTGTAAGGAATCTGATGCTAAACGACACAAGCAACACATTTGGTTATCAAAGGGTGGTGAATAGGAGGTAGTTGTCTCTCTAGAAATGATTCACTGCATATTTCTAGGGCTCCTGTAGTCTCTCAGAAGTCATGACTAAAGTCTTAAGCAGATTGCCTCCAGGGCTTGGCCACTCTGCTGCTTTACTGCAGTCATTGAATTGTGGGTTCTTGGGGAGACGAAAACTCTCCGTCACCACTGAAAACCCTTCTGCTGGGCCTCTGCCTGAAAAGCCCCCCAGACGAAAGTCACATTTAATTCCCTTTTCTTAACCCCCAATCCCAGTGCGACCGGATGAGAAGCAGGGGAAGGCTGGCTCCTGAGCACACGGCTGCCAAGAATGCCCCAGCATCTCTCTTGTGCAGCAAAGATCCATGGGGCCAGCTGGCTTAGTCATGCTGGGCTGGCAGCACTAGGTGAAGTCACCTTGTTCCAAAACTGGGTCTCAGCTTTGCAGCCTCCAAAAGTCAGTTTGCCAGTTTGTTGAGGGGTAATGATGTTTTCAAGAGCTGAGTTGTACTAACCAAACTCAGAAGAGTCATATTTGAAAGGTAGAATGCCAGTGTGTGATTTTACAGTGAATACAATAATCTGGACTATACTTTCCCCCTCACTAGTTGGCTGATACACTCTGGAGACCAAATTACACTAAGAATGAAAACAAAGGAAGCAGGGTGCTCTTCCAGGATCTGACCAATCAGGCTGGTCTTGTAACTGGCCTTTTTCAAGTTTAGGGTTAGAATCAGTAACTTTTTTCTTGGACAGGAATAGAGACATGCTACCCTTTGACTCTCCATTTTCTAAACTTCATTTAAATTTCTTTGCACAGTTTTTATTAACTTTGATAAAATTTGCAAGATTGTGTGTTATCTTTTATCAATTATAATTTAGAATGGCTTCTAGACAAACTGAGAAATCCATTAGTCATCCACAAGTGAAAGCCATTAGTCATTCACTTGCAAGCATAATCTAATTTCAAAACAGGATAGGTTGCAGCTTATTCACTGTGGATTGATTTTTCTTAGCTTCCCGCTGTGTCCAGATTTGGGAGTAGTTCTCATTGTAAACTCATGTCTTACTTGGTAGCCCTGGGAGAAAGGCTAATCAGCATAACCAAGCAAATTTGTTCCTGCCTCTTCAACAGCTCTGTAAAAAATCTTCTGTACTTGGAGCTTTTAATACAAAGAGGTCATTTCTTTTTCCCAAGAATCAGCAGCCAATCCACTCTGCAAGAGATATACTCAGACCAAGATATTTTAATAAAGTAGGAGGCCTATGAATCTTGAGGGAGGCAGGTTTCAGACAAATAAGTCATACAACTTCCCTTCTGGAAGTTATTACCATGAAAGATAATAGAAAACATAAACACCTTTAGAAATGGTTTCAATAAGTTCAAGCTCTGAAGGTAAATTAAGACATTTAAGGGATGATATCAGAGAAGAGGACACTGACCTGTGTAAAACATCCTGTGCTAACCTGAGTGCTAACAGGGTTTCTATATGAACTGGTCACAGGCTGAATTGGCAACTCAAGCATACTTACTTAGCTCTTATATGGAATCTGAATATTTTAAGGGTTGAGGGTATAATCGTGGAACAACACCCAGATCTGAATCTACCCACACTGTCACTATGTATCAACTCTTTCCTGATTTATATCAGCTAGGTGTCACTGCATATTCTTCTTACTGCTTATATTTATTTAAATAGCTTTGAAGGCACAGGAGATTGGAAGATAATGTTTTAAGAACACAGATTATTGTGTGAAGTTCGAAGGCACCCAAAGTGTATAAGTTAATGCATCTTTTATTACAAAAACTGAAAAGTTACGATTTCTAGAATGCTTTGTTGTTTTCTATTCACCACCACCACCTAAGTATTTGCCAAGCACACACTAAATCTCCCCAGGGTTGTATTCATACTTCTGTGCTTTTACCTGCAATGTCATCTCCCCTCTTGCCCACCTGGCCACTGCATCCGTACCCTTTAGCTCAGGGGGTCGGCTGCTCTGAAGAGCCTTTCCTGTCCCATCCCCATCGTGGTCACCTCTTCCACTCGAGGCAGAGTTGGAGGCTCCTTGGTGTGTTCCCACAGTCTACTGAGCATAACCATACTGAAAACTTGGTTCTGTAACTGACTCATCTGGTACCACATCTTGACCAATTAAAAATGCAAATCATCTACCAAAGGCAAACTTCATCAAATTTTGATCAAGGGAGGGAAAGCAAAGAGCAAGTACCATAATTCACTTGGCTTTTGAGATATCACAGTTCTTCTTATTCCTGTGCTCATCGGTGTTAGCTTTTCTTCTCTATTTTTTATTTGATGAAAATGCTCTAAACTCCCAAGAGGTCTGAATATTCACCCATCACTAATCAATGAAAGTGTAGCAATATCTGACTTTCTCCCCAAAGTAAATGACTAAAAGAACTGGTGGTAAAATGTTTCCCTTTTTTTCCCTCTGTCTGATTAAAGTTTTTTTCTGATTAAAAAATAATATATATTCACTGTTGTACTGTATAAAATACAAATATTCAAGGAGAAGAAAATAAAGTTCTGGGAGACTCTCTACACCCAGATATAATATCTTTCTGTATATATTTTCAGATGCTTTTCTATGTATATAATATACATTTAAAAAATAATGGCTCATGATATATTTGCTGCTTTAACTTAACTTTTGTATTATGAGCATCTTCCCACACATTTGTGTGGAATACGACATACGTAAGTGTGCACATACGTCATATTTATGGTTGTACAATATTACATTGGTTGATTATCATAAATGACTTAAGTAATCTCTTTTTTTGGATTTTTAAGTTGTTTCCAGTTTTATGATATTATAAATAATGGGTCATTAAAGATATGTGTATATAGTTATGAGTACCCAGCCAAATTTGACTAGGATAAATCTAAATTTATTTGTGTGTGTATAACTGTGTGTATAAATTTGTTAAAAGGTGAACAAATTTTCTGTTTTAAAGCTTTTGAATTGTATCATCAAATTCTCCTTTAAAAAGCAACAAAAATGAACACTCATGACCGTAAAACTATGAAAGGACCCATTTGCCATATCACTAACACTGGGTATTATCAGTCTTTTTAATCTTTGCTTACCTCTTTAGCCAAAAAAAAAAAAAAAAAGGGGAAACTCATGATTATTTTAATTGGCATTTCTTTATTTCTAAAGAGGGAAAACATTATTCCTGGGCTTTAATATATGGTATGAAGGAAATACAAAGAGTATAGGAGAAATGAAAGCAATAATCATGCAAAATAAGATCACCATCGCAGTAGGAAAAAAGGGAAACAAAAAGGAATGACGACAGCTTTTGTATTATTTTTTTCTCATTGGGTGTGGCTACTTGGTAACTTTTCTGTTTTGAGTGCATACCCTGTATCTCACCCCAAGTCAGTGTCATTACTGAATGAGTTGAATCCAAGTTATACTGAAAGTTATGGATATTTGTTTGCTCTTGGACACAATTATTCTAAGTTTTAGAACATGGCTCAAGGAGAAATTCATCAAAAGGGCTCAAAAAGGCTGATAAATGTTTCATAATGCCATTGCTGTAAGTTAGCACTACTAGTTTATGTACTTATGCTAATTTCCCAAATCCCACTGAGCCCTTTAAATTTGATCATATTTGTTTGCCTCATTGTTTTTCCCCAACCATGAGCCCATACAGCCTTAATTTGCCACTTCTTGTATCCTCATTTCTTTTTTTTTCTCCTTTACTATTTTATTGCAGGCAGCTGTCACTGTGTAAAGTCTAAAGTAAGAGCAGAAGGCTTTTCTTCATTCTGCTGAGAATGCTTGCCTTATTGGAAAAAAAGGACACTCAATGGAGAGCCCTTCAAGTAACCTAAACTTAAAGTAACCCACAAAGCTTATTTCAGTTCTTTGCCAGCAACCAAGGGAGCCAAGAGAAAACCCGGCCTCAGGGCTGGGGATGCAATTAAGATGCAGTAGTAAGGAAGAGCATGTGACCCAAAGGACTGCATGGCCATGGGCTGAGGGCCACAGCACAGCCGGAAGAGCTGACCATTCAATCCTCGCATCCACACTAGAAATGTAGATCCTACCAGGGTCTCCATTTCACAGCTGAAGCTTGGGCCGTGTGAGGAACCTGCCCAGGAGGTACCCAGATACGCAGATACAAACCCAGATCCTATGGACACAGAGCGTGTGCTCTCAGCCTCCAGTGCCATTTTGTTACTGGACTCTTCCAGATATTCACTCAATCATATTTAGGATCTTAATAAATGACACCTGGGGTGACAAACAGTTAACTCTAGAAAACCTACCAGGAGGCAGATTAAGTTAAATCCAGACTAGGTCTGGAGGTAATCCTTAGCCCCTGACCTGCTGACCTTTTACTCACCTTATGTCTATGGACTAATATTAAGATTATACACATCTGTGCCACACTCAAGGCTCTAATTTGGTGGCAAGCCTTCTTGAGATTCTCTATGATTATAAGAACGGATATTACATTGTGCAATATAGGGTCCTCGACAGCCTCCCAGACATCACTCATTCATTCCACAAATATTTATTGAGCCCCTTTAATCTGTCTCCTACTGTTTTGGAGGATACAGCAGTGAACAGGAAATCTAAGATGCCTATGCTCATAAGAACCTACATTCTAGCGGGGAAGGTAGATAATAAATGAAAAAATAAGTAAATATGTTAGCATGTTCAATAGAAGTAAGGAAATTACTTCTATTGAAGAAAGAAAGTTAAAGAAGAAGAAAATTAAAGCAGGGAAGGGGTATAGGAAGTGCTGGTGGCAGGCTCTGACATTTTAGATGAAGTGGGTACAGTAGGTGATATGTGAGTAAAGACCTTAGTAAATAAATGGGAATTGATGTCTTTGAACACGTTTTCAACTGAAAGCACCTAACAGGTAAAAAAACTCTATATGTTATGGCACATAGAGGTCAGAGGACTGATGTAAACACTTGGTAAAAGTTTAGCAACACACTTTATGATATATATATATTCATGATACATACATACATATTCGTGATATATTAGTTCCCAAGCACTTGGGCTAGTGTTGCCATATAAAATACAGGACACTCAGTTAAATGTGAATTCCAGGTACAAGGTGAATAGTTTTTTTAGCATAAAAATTTTCAAGTACTTCATGGGACATACTTATGCTAAAAAGAAATTTGTTGTTTATATAAAGTTCAAATTTCTGTGAGTATCCTGAATCTTCATTTGCCAAAAATGGCGACTCTAACTTGGGCAAATCAGCACCTCAGCTTCTTCACTGGCAAAATATGAATAAGAACTCTTGCCAGGGCTTCCCTGGAGGCGCAGTGGTTGAGACTGCCTGCTAGTGCAGGGGACACGGATTCGAGCCCTGGTCTGGGGGGATCCCACATGCCGCGGAGCGGCTGGGCCTGTGGGCCACAACTACTGAGTCTGTGCGTCTGGAGCCTGTGCTCCGCAACAAGAAGGGCTGCGACAGTGGGGGGCCCGCACACCGTGATGAAGGGTGGCTCCCGCTTGCCACAACTAGAGAAAGCCCTCGCACAGAAACGAAGACCCAACACAGCAAAAATAAATAAATTAATTAATAAACTGCTACCCCCAACATCTTCTTTAAAAAACAAACAAACAAAAAAAACTCTTGCCAAACTGGGGCAAAAAGACTAATTTGTCCTTTCTGGCAGAATAAAATGAAAATATAAGAACAGGATTTTGAGGATTAAATCGAGAGGTATACATGGTCAGAATTTAGAAATAAAATGCACACTCAGCAAAGTGTTATACTTATTGCACTTCTGAAAGACAAATCCCTGAACTTGGACACTTCAGCCTCGACAGGGTAGAGAATGACAATGACAGGTATCTGGAGTGGCTTCCATTCTGTAACCTTTGTCTCTCCTTTGGGCGGGGTCACAAGGTAACTTGTGGGTTGAGTTACAGTTTTAGCACTTTAAAGAGTGGATTAGGCCAGGCATAGATTTCTGGAGGCAAGGGAAACTTCAGAGACCGGTTACTACATATTTTTTTCATGTTGTAAGCAGGGAAACTGAGGCCCAGAGGGGTGACAGGACTTGCCCAGGTGAGTGAGAGGAAGAGATGGGTCTAACATCCACGTTTCTTGGATGATGCTCTTGTCGCCAGTGCAGCCCCCAAAGATAATATTTAATCCAGTTTTCCCCCTTTAATTCTGAAAGCAGTGTTCATTTCGGGGAAAGAGAAGCAAGAAGCCCTGATATGAAGTGCAGGATGAGCCTGGCACTAAGTGATGAGACCCAAAGACATATGAGGGCAGGGGTGTGAGGGTAGAGGAGGAACACTTTAGGGAGTTTTGAAAAAATAAAGTGAAAAAGCCTGAACAAGACTGTGTGCAGCAGGTGCTGACCAGTCAGTGAGGTCACAGGGGAGAAGCTCGAGGACAGACCCTGAGCAGTGCCATGCTGACGTGGACAGACATGGAGGTGTGGATGGGGAGGGATCAGTTTCTAAAGAGAAAGTGGCTGATGGACTGCCCTGTCTAAAGAAGGGAAGTAGCACTGTCTTACTTTTTTCATTTTAACATTTTATTTTGACCTAATTTCATCTTTATAGAAAAGATGCAAGAATAGTAGAAGGAATTCTGTATCTTCCTCAGCAGGTTCTCCAAATACTAGCAATGTATACATTTGCTTCATCCTCTCTCTGTGTCTCTCTCTGTCTTTCTTTTGGTACATGTATACTGATAACCACACACACATACAAATACATAAAATTTATTCTGAACCATTTGAGAGTCAGTTGCACCTGATACTCCTTTATCCCTAAATACTTCAGTGTGTGTTTCTTAAAAGCAAGAGCATTTGCCTATATGACGATAGTGCAATGATCAAAGTCAGGAAATTAATGTTACTATAATGCTATTATCCAATGTATAGATCATACTCAGATTTTGCCTATTGTCTCAATGATGTCTTCTACAGAAAAAGAAAATTCTGGATCATACATTGCATTCAGTTGTCCTGTTCCTTTAATCTCCTTTCATCTGGAACAGGTCCTCAGCCACCCTTTGCGTCTGACTTTGAAGCCCACAGGTCAGTCATTTTGGAAGAGGTCCCTTTGTTTGGTTTATCTGATGTTTCCTCATAATTAAATCAGGTTATGCATATTTGGCAGGAAATCCACAGAAGTGATGTTGTGTTCTTCTCAGTGCGTCCTATCAGGAGGCACGTGCTGTCAATTTGTCTGATTACTGGTGATGCTAACTTTCATCACTTGGTTAAGGTGGTGTCTGCCAGATTTCTCCCACTGACCTTTTGTAATTAATAAGAATCTTATGGAAATTTACTCTAAGACTATGCAAATAGCTTGTTACTCCTTGAGCTTTCACTACCAGTTGTAGCATCCATTAAAGATTCCTGCCTGAAACAATGATTATTTTGGTAGCTGCCAAATGGTGATTTTATGCCTTCATCATTCCTTTTACATTTATTATTTCACATCTTACTGCAAGGAAAAGCTTACTCTGTTTTTTTTCCTTCCTCCCCCACTTCCCTTCCTTCCTCTCTCTCTCCCTTCCTTCCTTTCTTCTTTCCTTCATTTCCTCCTTCCATCAATGTGGATTCATGAATTCTTACTGTATTCAATATATTATATTCTTTTATTATCATTATTTATTTTGATACTGAAATTGTCCTCAGTTTGGCACTTGCTTAATTTTAAAGGGTTGGGATTAACAGACTTCAAAATGAGGACTTTGGAAAGGAATGTATAATACTAGAGATTACATAAAGAAAGGTGAATGCCTCCGAAAGAACAATAGTAACTCTCCCTATTACTACTATTCATGAGTGCTTTTTGTGTGTCAGATGAAATGCCATGTGCTTTGTATGTGTTCTCTCATTTAACTTTCATGACCTGGTGAGGTAGTCATTATGCCATTTTTATCTTCCATTTAAAGACGAGGAAACAGAGGCTCTGAGAAAATAAGTAAGTTCATCAAGATCTTACCCTCAGTCGTAGCAGGTCTAGTGGAGTCCAGGGCCCCTGCTCTCAACCACCAGGCAACCCTACAAATAGGTGTGGAAACCTTCAGGAAAGGAAAAGGTCTTAGAAGCAAGGCTGCACTGTTACCGAGGGTAGCTGGACATTTGTTCCAGGATCTATAGAGTCATCTGAACTTTATGCATTTTTACAAATGGGGCATTTGGAAACTGCCTACAAGTCTGTCATTAGTCTAGAAACTTCCCTAACCTGCACTGTGTAAAGTATCCAACCCTGCCTAAAATCCAGGGAGGAAAGAATAAATAAAGTGCTCATTTGTGCCAATGTCAGCTGACACAGTTCAAGAAAGACATGAGTTGGCCAAGTCACCCAGGGAGGCAATTCCCATGGGTCAAGACAAGTGAAAGCCAAATTCAGGCAGAGAAGAGAAAACTAAGGGAAGAGTAGAGCAAGGATTCTTCAGAAATTAAGTATCTATTCATCTATGGAGATCCCAGGTGAAGACAGTGCTGTGGAGCCCTCTGCCCCAGGCTAACATACTAGATCCTTCTTCCTGCAACAATACCAGAACCTCTATCACCACCACACCACCACTTTTTTTTTTTTTTTTTTTTTTTTTTTTTTTTGCAGTACGCAGGCCTCTCACTGCTGTGGCCTCTCCCGTTGCGGAGCACAGGCTCCGGACGCGCAGGCCCAGCGGCCATGGCTCACGGGCCCAGCCGCTCCGCGGCACGTGGGATCTTCCCAGACCGGGGCACAAACCCGTGTCCCCTGCATCGGCAGGCGGACTCTCAACCACTGCGCCACCAGGGAAGCCCACACACCACCACTTTTATTATCACATTTCAGATTCTATGCAAATGAGCTTGGGTGAAAGAAATATGGTGCATGCTAGTGAAACTAATTCAAACAACCATCCTGCCCTAGAGGGAAAAGCACAACTGAATCTGAGAATAACACCCTTACCCTCCCAGGAGGAACAAACTAAAAATAAAAGACAACAAGGTGCTTCCTGCCAGTCAGTAAATCCAATAAGAAGATGCCTCAACCTGGCGCTGGGCAGTTAACAGTCAGCCCGACTCCCTCCACCGGAGAACGGCCATGTGGTTCTCAGAGCTGACAGCTGCCAAGCAGAACCCCTCAGATTAACCCATAGGTGGTGTTGAACCACTTCCCATTAAGATATTTGCAAAGCAAACAAAAACGATAGCCCCATTCTGAGTGCTGGGAGCCGGCCAGGAGCGCTGGCTGTTCTTGTTGACACAAAGAGCTCTCCTGGGAGGGTCTGGGCCAGAGCGCGGAAGGCCAGTCCTGCCTGCGTCTCCAGACTGTGTTGATCTTAGGCCATTAGAATCTTGGTATCAGGGACTGTTTATTATCTAATTTCCCAATCACAGCAGTTGCTAGAGCTCTGTTTCACCAGATCTCTCTATTCCTCTCTGTCTCCCTGACCTACACCATTCAGATGAAAAGAAAAAACTCAACTCTCCTTCTGTTATGTCTACTCATCAAGGAGACAAGTCTGAGAAGTTACTAAGATGCACACAGAGAGTGTGGCATTACCACTGTCAACAGCTTCTGTGGCAAACACTCATTCAGGTTCCTTCTGAATTTAAAGCGACCGGAGCTAATTGGAAATATGCTGGCATATTTGTGTCCTACAGGTAGGAGCAAATTGCTGTTTAGTTCACAAAATACACTTGGAACTGAAACACTAATATTTTTTCCTTCTAACCCAGAGAAGAAAATGAAATAAAGTTAAAGAGGCTATGGACATGTGCAAAGTTAATCTTCTTTCAACCTGAAGGATTACAGTCTCAGTTTCTTTAAGTGTTCATAATGAAGTGCTTTCATACAGAATTCATTTTTTATGCAGATGTTGTTTCCTGCAATATTTTCAACTTGAGCAAGTTTTCTTTTCTCAAGTTTCTTTCCTTTCAAAATAGCCTCAAAATGAAAAGGTATTTTTGTCAAAAATTCATTCTGAGCTTGAATATAGCAAAGGTCTTGATGAGGATACAAGCACAGTAGATACCAGAGATGTGCTGAAATTCTTTCTAGAATTTCCTACACTCACAAAAAGAGTAATGTAGGAAAGGAACAAGGGATGGCAAAATGGTCAGAAGAATTTGTCTGATTTTGTCACTACTGGAAATTGTCCTTTAGATTGGAAAGCAGAACTTTAGAGATAGAGGTATTAACTCTATAAGGAGGGAGATGAAGAAAGAGAGAGAGAGAAACAAGGAAAGACAGAAGGAAAGGGAGAGAGCTAAAGAGAGGTTGAGATTACTTTAGAAAAAGCAGAGGCATTAGCATACTAAAAATTGACTTTTTATAAATAAGAGAACTGCTTGACATTTACAGTATAAAGTTAGAAAGCAGTTTTTTAGACTATATCATTCAGTTTTAGATGATGTTTCTCCAAATAAAAGTAAATGTTGCTGGACCCAAGTTCTCTGTAAATGTGCAAGTTTTCCAGAGAGATAGTGAATCCAACCCTGCAGGTCAACTTCACAGGGCTCAAGCCATCATTTGCTGATGTCATCATCATTTGCTGATAGCAAACGTGTTTAGGGAGAGATTAACATACAAAAGTCTGTCCACAGGTGATCACGTTAAAGACCTTGGTGGAGTGGTATAGAAACCTCAGCTATGTATGAGATGTGTTGGACAGACTGGAAACCCGTTCTGACAGACTGTCCAAATTGTTTCTGGACATGCTCCATCTTTGAGGCACCAGACACAAAATCAGTGCCTTGAAGTAGGGATCTCACGTAGGGAGGAGGGTGGAGGTCGCCAGAGAACCCAAGTCAAACATGCATTCTAACATCATTTCTGCTCAAGTTCACTATGTGCTGATTCCTGGCAACTGACCTTTAAGTTAAGGAATTAACCATAGACAGCTACCTGCCAATAACTGAGCTTTTAAAGAAAATACATAATTAAACATCTTCCCAAACTTGGGGCAGGCTTATTTTTGACTTAGGAAAGCAGATCCATTACAGAAAAACTACACGGTATTAATAGCATCCCCCTTCACTTATTTTAACACTGTTGTTGGAGTTTTGAGAAAGCCAGCTTCCCACCTTATCAAAAATTAATTATTGTGTTCAAGTCAAACCCAAGATAAATAGGAAGCATTTCTTGAGGACAAAGTAATAAAATTTAGTTTGGGACCCAACTGAAATAAAAATTCAAGAGCACATATTCATTCATCCATTCATTAATTACTTTTATTTTATGCCTATAATGGCCAAAGATTCTAGATTCTAGATTTGGTGAGTCATACAGAAATATGTGACAGGTAGTTTAAGCCCTGGAGTTTACTATGTTATGTAGAATATAGTAATAACAGCTAATATTTTTTGTGTACTTACTACATGCTAGATAGTTCTCTAAAATTTTACTATGGCTTATTCTCACAACCGCCATATAAGGTAAATACCAGTGTTAGAAATATGCTTAACTTGCCCAAGGTCATTTAGCTAGTTGGACACAGACTTGGGCCTAGAAGAGAAGAAATTTGGCTCCAGAGTCTGCAGCCTAAACCATTTTCTCTACCTGCATGGAGCCCCTGTACACATAGGGCAGGAATCAGACTCAGATGCTGGTGGGGTCAGGCCATGAATTAAGCAGGCCAGTGGGTTGGTATCAATGGAAAACAGCCTCTCTTCAGTTCTAAGAGACTGCTGCTAGATACTCCCAACTTTTCAGGAGCCATCAGAAATCTGAATTGTTATATGAAATATTTCTATTTTTATATGTTGGAAACTAATTGAGAATTTCAAAACTATTGTTCAGGCCAAATTAAATGTCTGCAGACCATATTCTACCCAGTGACTGTGGGTGTGCATCTCTTGGCTTACAGAATAAAGTCCAAAACATTCATGCAGCTTTTAAGGCTTCCCAAATCCTGGCTCCCATCTACCTTATTCCCTATAGTAGCTCTCCCTGCATCACACCACTTCCACCCCATCCTCAGTCATTATCCCACCGGACATCTCACCCTCCCCAGAATGCCCCCCACCACATACATCCTGCCTCGGGGCCAGGGCCGACTCTATTCTGCCACCTGGGCTGCTCTTCTTTTGGCACTAGTCTGCTTCAAGGCCCTGCAGGAGGTGCCACATGGGTGAGACCTTGAAGGATGGTTAAATATCAACAGGTAAAGAAAGAACTGGCAAGGGATTTCTATTTAGAAGGAACAGCATTAACAGATATACAGAAATAGGAAAACAAAAGATGATGAAAACCACCAAACACCTCCAAATATTTTAAAAGGCCTCTGGCCTTTGGAATCTGGTCCTATAAAGAAAACTCTGATTTCTGACATTCTGGACATCCGCAGTCCTTCTAAAAGAGTCCTTTGCATAAGGATCACTGATGATTTAAGGTTTATTCAAACAGTCCAGATAAATATTTATGTATAGCCATAAGCAAATCCACAAGGAAAAATATAATTCAAAACAGATGTTTCGTTAAAGCTCCTTTCAGCTGGTGATAAGGTTTCTGGCTTCAAAAAGGTTTTGAAAATAAAGTGACCAATTAATATTTTAAACTCTAAGAAGGCTCTAACAATCAAGGAAGCTCTGAAAGTTATCATTTGACGGTGTTGCCAGTGAAACCTGGCCATATTGACAAGGGTGAGTCTTGGGCCCAAAGTCAATCTCAGATTTATCCCTGAGATAAGAGCCAGGAACACAGGAAAATAAAATTTGGCTCTCAGTTTAAAGCTGAGAGTAAGTATTGTTCTGAAGTGTTGGAATCCTCAATGTTTATTTTAGTCCACAGCTCTAGAGCTAAACCAGAGGGGTCTTGACTCTTCATATCAGGATAGCTTTACAGGAACCTTTTAAATACTACTATCGCTACTATTATTACTACTACTTCTATCACCATGACCAACAACTTGCCACCATCTTTAATTGGGCATTTATTATGTCTAGAACTGTGCTAGTTCCTTTGCATAGATTATATCTAATCTTTTTTTAAGCTCTAATCTCAGATAACTGATTTTTAAAAATTTTTTTCTCATTTTTAAAAAATTAAATGATATTGGAGTATAGTTGCTTTACAATGTTGTGTTAGTTTCTGCTTAAAGCAAAGTGAATCTACTATACATATACATATATCCACTCTTTTCTTAGATTCCTTTCCCATCTAGGTCACCACAGAGCACTGAGTAGAGTTCCCTGTGCTACACAGTAGGTTCTCATTAGTTACCTATTTCATATATACTAGTGTATATATGTCAATCCCAATCTCCCAATTCATCCCACCCCCACCTTTCCCCCCTTGGTAACCATAAGTTTGTTTTCTACAACTGTGACTCTATTTCTGCTTTGCAAATAAGTTCATCTGTAACATTTTTCTAGATTCCACATATGAGTGATATTATATATTTGTCTTTCTCTGACTTACTTCACTCTGTATGACAATCTCTAAGTCCATCCATGTCACTGCAAATGGCATTATTTTGATCCTTTTCTTGGCTGAGTAATATTCCACTGTGTATATATACCACATCTTCTTCTTCTTCTTCTTCTTTTTTTTAATACCACATCTTCTTTATCCATTCCTCTGCTGATGGACATTTAGGTTGCTTCCGTGTCCTGGCTACTGTAAATAGTGCTGCAATGAACTTTGGGGTGCATGTGTCTTTTTGAATTATGGTTTTCTCAGGGTATATGCCCAGTAGTGGGATTGCTGGGTCATATGGTAGTTCTGCTTTTAGTTTTTTAAGGAACCTCCATACTGTTCTCCATAGTGGCTGTATCAATTTACATTCCCACCAACAGTTTAAGAGGGTTCCCTTTTCTCCACACCTTCTCTAGCATTTACTACTTGTAGATTTTTTGATGATGGCCATTCTAACTGGTGTGAGGTGATACCTCATTGTAGTTTTGATTTGCATTTCTCTAGTAATTAGTGATGTTCAGCATCTTTTCATGTGTTTTTTGGCCATATGTATGCCTTCTTTGGAGAAATATCTATTTAGATCTTCCACCCATTTTTTGATTGGGTTGTTTGTTTTTTTGATATTGAGCTGCATATGCTGCTTGTATATTGTGGAGATTAATCCTTTGTCTGTTGTTTCATTTGCAAATATTTTCTCCCATTCTGAGGGTTGTCTTTTCATTCTGTTTATGGTTTCCCTTGCTGTGCAAAAGCTTTTAAGTTTCATGAGGTCCCATTTGTTTATTTTTGTTTTTATTTTCATTATTCTAGGTGGTGGATCAAAAAATATCACTGTGATTTATGTCAACGAGTGTTCTGCCTATGTTTTCCTCTAAGAGTTTTATAGTGTCTGGCCTTACATTTAGGTCTTTAATCCATTTTGAGTTTAATTTTGTGTATGGTGTTAGGGAGTGCTCTAATTTCATTCTTTTACATGTTGCTGTCCAGTTTTCCCAGCACCACTTATTGAAGAGACTGTCCTTTTTTTTTTTTAACAATTTTATTGGAGTATAATTGCTTTACATCGTTGTGTTAGTTTCTGCTATATAACAAAGTGAATCAGCTATACATATACTTATATCCCCATATCCCCTCCCTCTTGCATCTCCCTCCCACCCTCCCTATCCCACCCCTCTAGGTGGTCACAAAGCACTGAGCTGATCTCCCTGCACTATGCGGCTGCTTCCCACTAGCTACCTATTTTACATTTGGTAGTGTATATATGTCAATGCCACTCTCTCACTTCGTCCCAGCTTACCCTTCCCCCTCCCCATGTCCTTAGGTCCACTCTCCACGTGTGCGGAAGAGACTGTCTTTTCTCCATTGTATATTCTTGCCTCCTTTGTCACAGATTAGGTGACCATAGGTGTGTGGGTTTATCTGTGAACTTTCTATCCTGTTCCACTGATCTATATTTCTGTTTTTGTGCCAGTACCATACTGTCTTGATTACTGTAGCTTTGTAGTATAGTCTGAAGTCAGGGAGCCTGATTCCTCCAGCTCCATTCTTTCTCAAGGTTACTTTGGCTATTTGGGGTCTTTTGTGTTTCCAAACAAATAAAAAAAAATTTTGTTCTAATTCTGTGAAAAATGCCATTGGTAATTTGATAGGGATTGCACTGAATCTGTAGATTGCTTTGGGTAGTACAGTCATTTTCACAATATTGATTCCTCCAATCCAAGAACATGGTATACCTCTCCTTCTGTTTGTGTCATCTTTAATTTCTTTCATCAATATCTTATAGTTATCTGAGTACAGGTCTTTTGCTTCCTTAGGTAGGTTTATTCCTAGATATTTTATTCTTTCTGATGTGATGGTAAATGGGATTGTTTCCTTAATCTCTCTTTCTGATCTTTCATTGTTAGTGTATAGCAATGCAAGAGATTTCTGTGTATTAATTTTGTATCCTGCTACTTTACCAAATTCATTGATGAGCTCCAGTAGTTTTCTGGTAGCATCTTTAGGATTTTCTATGTATGGTATCATGTCATCCGCAAACAGTGACAGTTTTACGTCTTCTTTTCCAATTTGCATTCCTTTTATTTCTTTTTCTTCTCTGATAGCTGCAGCTAGGACTTCCAAAACTATGTTGAATAAAAGTGGTGACAGCGGACATCCTTGTCTTGTTTCTGATCTTAGAGGAAATGCTTTCAGCTTGTCCCATTGAGTATGATGTTAGCTGTAGGTTTGTCATGTATGGCCTTTATTATGTTGAGGTAGGTTCCCTCTAAGCCCACTTTCTGGAGAGTTTTTATCATAAATGGGTGTTGAATTCTGTCAAAAGCTTTTTCTGCATCTACTGAGATGATCATACTGTTTTTATTCTTCAATTTGTTAATGTGGTGTATCATATTGATTGATTTGCATATATTGAAGAATCCCTGCATCTCTGGGATAAATCCCACTTCATCAGGGTGTATGATCCTTTTAATGTGTTGTTGGATTCAGTTTGCTACTATTTTGTTCAGGAGTTTTCCATCTATGTTCATCAGTGATATTGGCCTGTAATTTTCTTTTTTTGTGTGCTATCTTTTTCTGATTTTGGTATCAGGGTGATGGTGGCCTCATAGAATGAGCTTGGGAGTATTCCTCCTGCCGCAATTTTTTGGAAGCGTTTCAGAAGGGTAGGTGTGAACTCTTCTCTAAATGTTTGATAGAATTCACCTGTGAAGCCATCTGGTCCTGGACTTTTGTTTGTTGGGAGTTTTTTAATCACACTTTCAATTTCATTACTTGTGATCGGTCTGTTCATATTTTCTATTTCTTCCTGGTTCAGTCTCGGAAGGTTGTACCTTTCTAGGAATTTGTCCATTTCTTCTAGGTTGTCCATTTTATTGGCGTGTAGGCTGCTTGCAGTAGTCTCTTATGATCCTTTGTATTTCTATCGTGTCCATTGTAACTTTTTCTTTTTCATTTCTAATTTTATTGATTTGAGTCTTCTCCCTTTTTTTCTTGATGAGTCTGGCAAAAGGTTTATCAATTTTGTTTATCTTCTCAAAGAACCAGCTTTTAGTTTCATTGATCTTTGCTATTGTCTTCTTTGCCTCTATTTCATTTATTTCTGCTCTGATCTTTATGATTTCTTTCCTTCTACTAAGTCTGGGTTTTGTTTGTTCTTCTTTCTCTAGTTGTTTTAGGTGTAAGGTTAGGTCGTTTATTTGAGATTTTTCTTGTTTCTTGAGGTAAGATTATATCTAATCTTTACAATTGTTCCCTTTTTCCAGCCTAGGATACTGCTGTCAGAAAGATGAAGGAACTTGCCCAAGTCTCATAGCTTGTAGACAGTTAAACTAAGATTCAAACCCAGGTCTGTCACCTGATTTTCTACCAGAAGAAGGTAACACATAGCATCATAGGCATCTCATGAAAGAAGGCCACCACCCCTACCTCCTCTTACACCTCCTGCCCTTTCCCCTCTGGTGCCATAGGGGGTCCTCTAATGCTTTAGTGCACTAACTTGGTCACAGGGGTGGGAAATTTGCTGGAGGGCACTAGCCCCCTGAGGGAGTGAAATGAAAGTGGAAGGAAAAATTAGCATGGGAATTGAAGGGTGGGAGAGGAAACCTCCTCCGGATACTGATATGGAAAGAAAAGTTTTGTTTTGTTGAATCTTCTTAGCACTGCCACGTATTTCTACAATGACCCACCACACAGTCTGTCAAGATATGTGGCAATCTGTACTTCACAGCCCACAGGAAAATCTGGCCCACAGTCGGCCCTAATAGGGAGGCTGTTTCTCTGGCTCATCAATTCTGAGGTCAGCCTGACTGGCTCCAAGCCCTGGGGCCGCAAGGATGACACACGGGAGAAATATGTGCTCATTTTCCCCTCTTGCGAGGTGCCAGGTCCCCTTGAGCTGCCTGAGTCACGAAGGTTCCGATCTCTCTGAGTCTGAATCCTCACTGAAGTGGCCCAGGATGAAGCAGCTTCTCTGGGGGTGTGTTAAAGCTGCTGGGTAAAAACATCTGCACTAGTACGATCAATCTCCTGCCTCCCTCATAGGGGCTTCTTTTTACACAACAACAGGCTAGCTGTGCTAAAGAATGTCAAATAAAAGCCTTGTGAGAGCTTTGCCATACGCAGGCCAAATTAAATTAGGGGCTAAGGAGCATAACCCTCACTATTGTACTTATCAGCATTAAAATGGAGGATTACCATCAAGGGAACAAAGGCCCCCCAACATAAAAGACTACTTCCATTCTGTCATTCACTGTACACAGTTATGGGCTCACACAGGAAGTGGAGCAGAGAAGCACCAGGCCAACCACTGACTTCGACTTGCAAAGTGAGGCTTCCTTCTCCCCAGCCAAGTGAGCCCTGCCCCACCATGCACCCATGGGAACACCTTTCCCATGAGGCCAGTGGCTTTCTCCCAAGATTTGGTGCTGGAATCTTCTCCACCAATCACAGGGTAAGAGTTTGACGCTGATCAGAGTTTACTCCTTAGCCGGCTGTGATTTAAGATGGGTACATATATACAATGGAATACTACTCAGCCACGAAAAGGAACGAAATTGGGTCATTTGTAGAGACGTGGATGAACATAGAGACAGTCATACAGAGTGAAGTAAGTCAGAAAGAGAAAAACAAATATTGTATATTGACGCATATATGTGGAATCTAGAAAAACGTACAGATGAACTGGTTTGCGAGGCAGAAATAGAGACACAGATGTAGGGAACAAACGTATGGACACCAAGGGGGGAAAGTGGTGGGCAGGGGGTGGTGGTTGTGGTGGGATGAACTGGGAGATTGGGATTGACATGTATACACTAATATGTATAAAATAGATAACTAATAAGAACCTGCTGTATAAAAAAAATAAAGAAAAAAAAAGTTTTGCTGCAATGACAGTTATAGAGAACATAGAATAGAAAAAGCCCTGGGCTAGGCATTTGGAACCCTAGAGAGGCAGCAGAATGTACTGGTTATAAGTGTGGGCCCTGGAGTTAGAAGACCTGTGTTCAAATCTTTACTCTGTCACTTTACTGACTAGGTGACAACTGCAAGTTCCTTGTACTCTCTAAATGTCAGAAATTATACTGGTAACATCTTACTGAAAAACTTGAACAAACTTTTTGGCCAATCCAATATAATATGCACTTCTCCCATAGGGTTGTTGTGAGGATTAAAAAGAATCATGCATGTGAAACACTTAGCATAGTGCCCAGGAAGTTGTTAACAAATATCAAATATTAGTTGTTATTATTGTTGGAGACAGAAGATCCAGATTCAGACCCCAGACCTGCCATTTACTCTCTGTGACACTGGGTGACCCCCATGCTAGCTGACTGGGGCAGGAGTAGGTAAATCTGATGCCTCCAACCCAGCGCTCATCTCTGGTCCAGCATTTGGGAGCTACTTGATTAGCCTTCCCCATGTTCAGTTTACTCATCAAGAACACCACCCAAAAGACCCGTGTGTGAGTTATGTGAGATAATTGTGGGAAAGACTTGCCATCGCCATAAATGTTGGGTGACCTCAACACGTCCCTGTCGTACTATCCTCACAGTATTTCTTGTCATGTCTGGGTCTTCCTTATAAACTCTTCCTCTGATTTTGCCTTCCCTCCATCATTCCCCAGTACTTATCTGCTCCTATCACTACCCCTTCAGGACTCTTCTGGAAAATTTTGTTGGTTGCTTCTCCAACCCCTTTATTCTTTGAGTACTTTCTCTTGCAGAAGCTGAAAATGCTCACTTTCCCAGCCTCCCTTGCAGCTCCCCTGTGGAGCCACCTCTGCAAATTCTGGCTGATGAGATGGGATGGGAATGTCCTGGGGACTTCTGGGAAAGGTCTCCCTCCTAACAAACAGAGAGAGATTCCTGAGGAGAGGCCCCTTTACATCCATCTCTTCTTTCCTGCTTTGGACAATGCTATGTGAACAAGTGATACTTAGCACACTGCTTCAGCCACCTTGTGCCCCAAAGTGGGGGTATCACTGACGTGCTGAGATAGCAGAGCAAAGAGATGGAAGAAGCCTGTGTCCACATCCCTGAGTGGCCAACCCAGCACTGGAACTTCTCTCTTTGGACCTCTTATCCTGAGGGATCCTTGAATCCACTGAGTTCTGTTACTTGCCGCTGAGAGCAACACCATTGGCATGACCCAGTTCTCTTCTCATTATGCTCTGCCTGCCCACCCCCCGCCCCCCAAGATTTCCTTCCTTTCAATCCCTGACTTGATCCATCCACAGGGCATTGAGGTGACTATCAAACACAGTGGGAAAAATGAGCCCCCAGCCCCCTGGGGCAGGGATGTCCTGAAACACTATCTGACGCGTTATTCTGGATCCTGTTGTTGCCACCACCACGTAAAGATTGAGGAGGAAGAACATTTCTTTCATAAAAATCTGAATTCTGAAGAGTGGTCTTGGAAGTCAGCTTGACTAACTTATTGAGACCCACTGCATGTACTGGAAATAGGAAGAATGAAGACTCAGCCCTCACCCTTGAGAAGCTGACCTGCTAGCACGTGGTCAACCACAACACCAGGCAAAAACAGGAAAAGCCACAGAGAGTGATACACCAAAGTGTGGTCTGAGGACACAGTCTGTGAATGTTACCACTCACAATGTCGTAAGGGCTAGCACCAGAATGCAAATCAATTCAATTCATTACCAAGTATCTTGTTTCATTTGGCTGAGATTACGTGTGTGTGTGTGTGTGTGTGTGTGTGTGTGTGTGTGTGTGTGTGTTTGGGGGGGGTTGGTGACAAAACTTTCTTGATGAAGAAAGCAGTGGATTGATTTACATTTGGACACAGCTCATTATTTTGTTGTGAACCAGCACGTTGGGTAGTACTGTCATAAATGGACTGTGACGGTTCAAGGAGTGTTAGAGAGAATTAAGGTCTCTGTGGAAGAAAGGGATATGATGATGTATCTTGATGAAATAGGTAAGAACTGAACAGAAAGGAGTGGGAAGAGAAAACGGAAGTAGGTACATTGGTGGGAACAATATGAAGTCTGACTCCAGGTAGCCAGAGGGTGCATATAGGGTCACACAGGAGGTGAGTGTGGAGGACAAATTGGAGCGAGACAGGGAGGGGCTCGCAATAGCAGACTGAGGAGTCTGAACCTCTTTTGGTCTAAAATGGGAAGCCATTAATGTTCTTTGAAAAGTCAGAGTAGCTTTAGGACAATTGATCAGGTGTCAGAAATGAGAGCTGGTCTGTAAAGAGGAGCGAGTGGAGAGAGAGACAGAGATAGACGTAGGCCTGGGCCAGGGAAGGATGATAAGAAAGTGACTGGAATGGGGTTAAGTGAGAGGTAGGGATCAAAAATGAGCACCAGGTTTGAAGACCAGGTCACAAGAGAGCACTGACAGAAGTGGCAAGGTCAGGTGAGCCAGAGGAGGTGCTTGGTGGACTTTTCTACTGAGGCTCTGGTATGTGGATCAGGAATCCATGGGCAACAGGAGGTGGGTGTAGGAGTGTGGAGCTCAGAACGGAGATCTGATAATCACACTCACTCATCTGAGAGTTGGCACCAGAATACACTAGTGAGAGAGGATATCACCCAGGGGAGAAGCAGAGAAAGAAGACAGTCAAGGATTGGGGGAACTGTCTACATTTCAAGGTGGGTGGAAGAGAAGGAGGATAAAGACGGAGTACATCTTGGAGAAAGAAGCTAAGGACCACGGTGCTGTAGAAACCCATGGAAGAGTCTGGTCCAAGGAAAGCACAGCACATGGCACTGAGAGCTGTAGAACCTGTTGAATATGAGGCTCCTGTGACTGGGAGCTGAGCTTCCCAAGGATTGTTTGAGGGATGTGGTGAGGGCACAGAACAGATTTCAGGTTTAGGGAGGGAGGGGTTGGTGAGGGAATGAGGCAACTGAGCTGGATGTCAGTCTGAGGAAGTCTGATGGTCAAATAAGAAGAGGGAGTGACAGGGCCAAGGGCAGGCTTTTGTTAGAATGGGGAGAGGAATCAGCAAAAGGGGAAGAGGCAGCAGAAAGAGAAGATGTGGCAGGAGGGGCTGGGCTACCTGATGATGGCAGGGCCTGGAGGGCAGGGACACCACAGAGGGGTGAGCCAGGGAGGGAACCTACGGTCTTTTGAGATGGGAGCAAAGGAAGAAAGGACAGCTGAACAGAAGGAGCGATTCTAAGGTGGAAAGAAGGGAAGTGGATGTTGCTCACAGCACTGTCCTGATATTCTGAGTAAAGTTAGTCATCAGCTGAGGTTGTCGGCAGTCAGGCTGGGGCTAGAGCCATTTCCCAAACTGGTTCACTGACGTGCCCAAGATCAAAGAACTGGAAAATGCTAGCTTTAGGAGCAGAACCCAAGTCTTCCACCTGCCAAGTTCAGTGGTCTTTCTGCTGCAACGGAAATTCTAAACTTTGTTATTCTAATATGAGATGTTAGGTCTATACTATTTCATCAAGTACCCTTAAGTAAGCTATTCTGACTATTTAGGAAAGGACAATCTGCCCTCCATATGCGTGGGTTTCATGCACATCCAAGGTTGGTTGAATTTGCGGTTGGGAAACCCATGGATATGGAGGGAAGACTCTACCGTGACATTTTATATGTAAGGGACTTGAGCATCTGCAAGTTTTGGTGTCCGTGGGGGCTCCTGGAACCAATGCCCACGGCTACCGAGAGACAACTTTAGTCTACTTTGAAAGCAGCTCGAGCAGTTTGAGACCACTAGTGAAGGACTGAGAATTTAATTTGTCAAGTTTCAAAAATATTAATAAGATATCTCAAAAAATTAAGAATTATTTTTAAAAGTTACAAATCAAGGCCACCTCTTTTTCCAGGTGAAAATATGCGAAGAACTTTCTAATGGCCTGCTAATTTCTCCAAAATCCTGGAGTAAACTTGTAATAAAAATGATACACCCTTTTTGCATTAGCTTAAGCCCACAGTTTTGTTTAACCTCAGGCCTACTGCCTTTTTAGGCTAGGCAATTCTTTGCTGTGGAGGCCTGTCCTATGTACTGTAGGATGTATAGCAGCATCCCTGGCCTCTACTCACTAGATGCCCTTAGCACAAGCCCCTCTGCGAAAAGTTGTGACAACCAGACATGTCCCCAGAAGGAGAGGGGGAGAGGGGCAAAACTGCCCCCAGTTGAGAACCACTGCTTTAACCTAATGAGGCCAAGTACAGGTTTCACCACGAGGAGAACCCATAAGAGAGGGTTGTAGTCAGGTTGCCCTGTGGAACAAAGACTTTTGCCCACAGAGTAATGACCTCTGACATGGAAGAATCTGATGGGCAACACTTTTTGGTTCCACTCTCTCCAACTCACCAAAAGAACACACTGTAAGAAATACTGTTGTGTCATTATCCATTGGAATGAAATATTATGGATAAGACTCACCGATCTTTCTCAGCGATAGCAGGAGAGTTGCTTGAAGTCTCTGCATGGCCATTGCTGGATTCTGCTTGTGGACTGCTTTTACGATCGATAGAGCCCCTCAGAACTGAAAGAAAAGCAAATGAGTACTTAGAGACTAAGGATAAACTCAGAAGTAGGCAGGGTTTACTCTCCACCGCACCTCTCTCCCCGTCCTCGTGCTGCTCCCTGACTTTCTGCAACCTTTGTCTAGGACACCTCATCAAAACTGACCTGTTCTGTGATTACAGGCCTTGCTCAGTACTCGGTCCCAGCCAGCAAATTGGATAAAATGACTCATCTATAGGAAAACAAGCTACCTCTCTTTGACAATAGATATAAAGAGTGGGCAGGTTGGAAGCCCCAAGGTGAGGTAGATGGTGAGGGCAGCTGCACGCAGTAGCTGGAATGGTGCAGTGCTAGACAGAGTTAGGAGACCAGCCTCCATTCCCGGCTGGGCAGGGCTGCCCGCTGATGAGGACAGTGGTCGAGAAACACTGTCACAACATGGCTAGGATTATGCTAACTAGGGAATCATTCCAGGAGGAACTCAGTTCTGTATTGTGATTGAGGACAGCTTACTGGTGAGTTTCTCAAGAGTCGGGGGTCACAAATACATGTCCTCCTTCCTGTGACCATGGCAGCCATGACTGACTAATCACGGCCCCTCTCTCTTGAACTTTCATTCGGCTTCAAGTTCCTTTCTAACACAACGTTTCACATCAGTGGTTCTCAAAGGATGGACCCCACATCATCACAGCTAATCGAGAACACATCTCATGAAGCATCAACATCGCCTAGAGACTTGTTAGAAGTGCAAATTCTTGGGTCCCAGCCCTGACCCAAGTGAACCAGAAAGTCCGAGGGTGGAGACTAGCAGTATGTGTTTTTAACAAGCCCTTGAGGTAATGAGGATCCATGTTGAAGTTTAGGAGACACTGCCCCAGATCAACAATTCTTAATCCTAGCTGTACATTAGAATCACCCAGAAAGATTTTAAATATGCCTGAACCCAACTCCCAGAGATTCTGAAACTGATCTGGCGTGGGGTTGGCATCATTTTTTAAAAGCTCTCTAGATAATTTTAAAGTGTGGCCAAGGCTGAGAACCATAGTTCCGTGTAGTCACCACCAATCCTTTAGGGTTGTAAAGAGACTCTACACCTATTTGCTATCCTTATTTCAGATCATCTAGAAACATCCAAACCAAAATACAACCAATGAAGATAATTTGTAAATTTACCAATTGTGACATATTGTGGAAGGTGCATAAAATATAAGAGGTTGATGTTATAATGATGAAACATATAACACAACAAAAATGGAGTACAGAAAAAGAAATATGGAAATCAATTGTTTTTTGTGTTGTCTATTCTGGAAAGCGTATGCTCTGATTCTACATTATTGGTTTGGTTCCTTAGGCATATTTATCTCTTGTGTAGAAGAAATGTAATGCTTTTTCGCTATCAGTGGTAGATAAGACCATCTGTTGTTGTTATTACTATTGCTATAAACACCAAAAGGATAAAGAGAAATTTTATATGGAACATTATTAATTTTTACTATTACACACACACACACACACACACACACACACACACAGACATTATGACCAAACAGTGAAACAACAATATTAAAAGAAGGGGAAAAAAAGGAGAAATCAAGAAAAATAGCCTTTTAGAATTTCATAAGCTGATTCCCCTCCCCTCCCCCC
>NW_006786552.1:113198-115746 GCF_000442215.2 Lipotes vexillifer
CCCCCACCCCACCCCGCCTTCTCTTGATAGATGAACTCCTCTGGTTAGAGGACCAGGCAGGTTTCCTCTCCCGGAGATTCTAAAACATTGTTTGGCCCAAGCTCACTTGTAATACTGTGATAAGCAGCATAAAATCAAGAACTGACACAAAAAAAAGAAGAGAAGCCCACTTCAGGGGCACAAATATCTGTTTCCTTATTAAGAAGGAAAACCGACACAACTCATTTTTAACCTTGTTCTCTGGCCCAGTTCAGCAGCACCAAGGGCTACCACTCACTGATCAAACCCTAGATGGTCTGGCCATGCGGGAAGTTGAGGTTGCTATTGTCTGCACCTACTTTGAGATCCTCAGTAATGAAAAGGAGCAATTCGGAGAAGCAGCCGCACAAGCGAAGCTAGGAAAGACCACCAACCCCTTTTGGTTTGGGGCTCTCCTTAGGAAGGTGCCCTTTCCACTACCAGGAAGAGAGGAGGCAGTAACACCTTTATTTGGAGCTTAGCAAAATGCCCCCAGTTACTTTGCCTGGGTTTTCAGTAACAACCCATAGAGTTTCTATTCGTGTAATTAAAGGGAAAACTCATTCCTTGTTTCTTATTCACTTGCACTTCAGTCATCAAAATATTGATTTTTTAGAGTTATTTGAAGTTTAAAAACCAAACAGAAACTTACAGAATATTCTTATTAAAGATTAGATGAGGTCTGCCCCTCCATCTCCCAGCTCTGCCAGAAGAGCAGGGATAAGGATTTGGGTCAGAGTAAAGAGATAAACTTAAATAAGAAGGAAGTAATCATCATGTTGTACACCTGACACAAACATAATGTTGTAGGTCAATTATACCTCAATTTTAAAAGTTTTTCTTTTAATGAATAAAAAATAAGAAGGAGGCTGTCAAACCATTGAGTTCAAAGCAAAATCCTAAATTATCAAATATTGTTAAATATATCTGGTGACAGTTGGAATCACCTGGCATCTCTCTGGCAAATTAATTGTTAAACAAGGAGATTGGAGAAATGGAGCTATGGAGAAAAACAGTAGAGTAAAATAGGGTTATTCATTCTAAGTGAGTAGATCAGGTTAAAGGAATTAGACCAATGACATGGCTGAGAAAACTAAATGATGAACTTCAATAGCAGAAACGTTCACAAAATATCAGATGTGAGGTATGTGCAGGTGTGACCACAGAGGCTCCTCCAGACATGGGTCTCCGGTCTTCAGGGAAGCATCCTTAAGTATTCTGGTTAAGTGGAATAAAGAAATACTGGGAGGGACTTCTCTGGAGGAGTTGAATCCTTCCAAAATCAGGCTGAACTCTAGAGCCATTCATATTTCCCAGGAAAATTGAGCCAATTCTCCACTGGACCATTTTGAAATAAGATGAAAAAGCATTTGACCATCAGGAGAAAAAAAAAAAAAAAAAGAAAGAAAGAAAACAACATAGCAGGTGTTGCAAACTCAAAATGCCTTTGGGGTCACTCAGGTAACACGAATATGTGCAGTGTCAGGCAGAGGGTGGGGAGTAGTGGGGTTTGTGGTGAGCCAGAGGACGTACACCCCATCTGAAGACGTTCGGGTTCAATGTTTTTGTAAAAAAACAAAACAAAAACTCTGTGTCTGGTCAAACAAAACATACCTGCGTGCTGATTGCAACAGGAAGACTCCTATTTCTGACTTCTGCTAGGGAGAAAGGGTCTAGACTGCAGGTCTGTAACAGCTAGACAGCCTTTTTTGAAAATGAAAAGTGTCTCACCGTCTCCACCTCCATGTCTCCTCAAGTTCAAGAAACACTGCTGCTCCTGGGGCTCTCCCTTTCCTTTTTTTCCCACACCCTAACCTCCTTGCCCCCGGGTAAAGCTCCAGTTGCGTATTTTCTTGAAACCTAGGCTGGGCAGCAGATTCCAAAGGAGCTGGAAGTGCCCAGAGCCTCGTTACTGGGCCTGGTGGAGAAACTAACTACAAACTCTACCGTGAGATCCAGGGCAACTCTGCTTCTCTTTCCATACAATGCTAGCATTAGCGTTAAAGGTTATATTTTTAAAAATCGTAGCTGCTTCTTCAAGCGAAGTGCAGGGAACTTCAAACTGAAAAATGGGAGGATTCTAATATTTTTTAAATGTTTGAAAATCACTGATTTAGTCCAATTCTCTCATTTTACAATGATGGTAATTAAGGGAAGGCTTAGACCAGATACCCAAGTTTTAACTTCTTGTCCACAGTGTTCCTTCCCACCATGAATGTTCTCAATATGTTCCAGTGTCAGGATCATAGAAAGATCTTCCTGAGAAGCTAAACTTTCAGAAGGTCTTAAGGTAAATCAGAGAGAAACATGTCAGCGTCTGCTCTAAGAGGATGGGCGGAAGGGAGACAGCTGGTACAGAGAGCTGCAACTAGACCAGTTTCCCCAGTGAACAGGTAACTGGGCACCCAGGACAGCTGCAGAGGGAGGGCTTGAGCTTATCTCTGTCTACTCTCTCCCCTTCTGTGAAATCACCTTGCAGGGTCCCCTGCAAGGCTGCCCCTGAATTTAATCAGCTGTCACCTGTAGGGAA
>NW_006786552.1:115756-127747 GCF_000442215.2 Lipotes vexillifer
AGGGAAAAAAAGAATGCCTGACAGAGAGTCCATATCAGGTGATCACTGCCAGCTCTGGAATCTTCTCTGGAGTGTCCACAAATACAGGACACCCATCCCAAACCTCTAATGACCTCACCTTTGTGGTCGCCAGGCTCACTGCAGTCTTGAACCTGGGTAGTTCCCCTGGTGCCCCCTGCAACAGTGGGGTGTAGATCACAGCTTTGGTCTGAAGGGCTCCCTGTGGAATGAAACACAACAGAATCTTCTCTGGGTTATGCCCTACACACCTAGACGAATTACCAAAGTGGGAGATACAGTGTGGCTAGGGAAACCCACACTTTTCTTATGGTTTGAGGCTCTGAGGTGATGAATCTCACCCATGGGTTTAGTGTTACTTTGAAGATTTAATACAGTGTGGTTGTGAAAGGGCACAACTATAGGGCACAGGAGAATTAGTAACTGTCTTGGCTGGACTCCCTACTAGCTTGGTGACATTGGGTAGGTTGGGTAACCTCTCTGTCTCACTGATTGCGTTAGTCAAATAGGGAGCTGGGAGACAAACAGAGGTCATGCGTGTACTAGGCCAGGGCTCCTGGTTTGACAACTGGATGGCTTTCCTGTTGCCTTTCAGTTTCCGCCTGAGAGTAAAAAGAGAGACAGGTCTCCTACTTCCCTCCAAACATCTGCTCTAGGGCAGGCCTCTTTCGTCATGCAGTCCTGTTCACTGACCTTTGTGGGTCAATGGTCAATTACTCTGCCATGGAGAAAACAGGCTACACACAATTCTTAGTCGAGGAAAGTCACCACTGCAGCTTTTCATCATCCAGTTTAGCTTACTTCGCGTTGATGAACACCTAAATACTTCTCTACCAAGACAGCTGATGGCTTGGGTGTAAAGGTGCTAAAGGGATGTTCCCAGCTGTCCCATGTCTTCTTCCATGCTCCACGACCCTCAAGGTCACAATGGGTTGAAGATGTCCCAACATCTCAGAACACCTCAGGTATCTGGAGAGACCAGGTCCTTTCCAACTGGATCCCTTGGCTTTAGAAGAAACCATCCTGCCAGCGGGGCCTCCTCTCCACAGAGGAGACCGTCTTCGGGCTCTTCCCTTAGGCATCAACCGAGCTCTGTCCCGTCTCCCTTCTCCCTGGCCTGTGATCTAGACCCTGTTTTCTCTCTCGTCTGCACCTCCTCCTAACTCTGGCTGTTTCCAGTTCTGCTGACAGTGCTTCTAGATATACCATATTAGAATATTTGGGATCTCTGATCTTTCTCCTTTTTTATTTCCTCAGATGTGGTTTTTTTTTCATGCCGTCTCTCTCCCTCTTTCTGGATGGCTCTCTTGCTTCAGGCATTGCTCTCCCACCCAGCCATGTCTCTCCATTCCTTTAAGGAGGCCCAGTAAACATTCCCGTGTTAACTAATGCCGGCTAACTCAGACTATACTTAAGGAGGCACACACAGTCCTTACCCTCATGGAGCTTGCATTCTGACACAGAGAGTGAGAATAAAAAGAGATATCTATCTGGAACCTCAGCATGTGTGACCTTACTTGGAAATAGGGTCTGTGCAGATGTAATTAGTTTAAAACGAGGCCCTACTGGATTAAGGTGGGTCTTAAATCCAGCGATTAGTACCCTTGTAAGAAGGCCGCGTGAAGACACAGGAAGACACAGGGAGAATGCATGTGACAACAGAAGCTGAGAGTGAAGTGATGGGCCTAACAAGCCAAGGGATGCCAAGGATTGCTAGGATCCAGAAGGAGCTAGGAGAGGGGTATGGAAAGGATTCTCCCTCAGAGCCTCCAGTGGAAACCAATCTCAGTGACACCTTGATTCTGGGTTTCTAGTCTCCTGAACTGTGAGAGAATAAATTTCCATTGTTTTAAACTACAAAGTTTGTGGTAAGTTGTAGCCCTAGGAAACTACAATAATATGAGAAGGGGGAGCTGATGGATGTTAAAGGTTTAACTAGAAGAAAGAGGAGAAAAAGATCAAGTATGTGCATTCAGCTTGAATTGGCTAGCAAGGTGGGGATGGGGTGGTGGGAGAAAAACTAGGAACAGGAGCTAGGGAAATGGCCATTATGTGTATTTGACAAACACAAATGTATGAATTACGATGTTCCATCCATTGTCCTAAGCCCTTTACAAAAATTAACTCATTTAATCCTCACAGGAACTGTAAAAGGCAGAGACCACTATTATTCCCATTTTACAGCTGAGGAAACTGAGGCACAGGGAGGTTAAATGATTTTCCCAAGGAAGTCACACACAGCTGGAGAATGGAAGACTCAGGGTTCAAACCTAAGCAGTTTTGCCCTAAAGTCTGAATTCCTAAATATTACAGGGTAGAGCCCATTTATTTAAACATTTAAAAATGATTAACCTCCACTGTCCTATTTTTTAACTTACAAATGGAAATAAAATTCAGACTATTTCATTCACATGCCTGGGCCTTTAAGGGTCCCACAGATTAGCCTCTGCAGAAGGAGGCTCTGGCCTGGTGTTTGATGACCCACCCAGAGGACAGACCCAGGCATTATTTCCAGCAGGGACACTGGGTAGGTTTCCTGGTTGGTGATCTAGGCTGGGTAAGCTTTCCTGCCTTCACCACGGACCTGGCAAAGGTGCCCACTGTACCTGGCAGAGAGGGCGCATAAAGATGAGGCACAGAAGCCCAGCCTTCCCCTCCTCACCACCGCGGGCCAATGGCGCGAGGACCCTGTGGTTTCTGGCTGGAGTGATGGCTGGTCAGCAGCCATCTTATCAGAATTTAAAGAGGCCAACTTGTTGGAGGTCCAACAGGCAAATGCCACCAAAAGCAGCACAAAGTCGAATTCTTAAAGAATAGAATCTCAATGACACTTTCTCCCCCCCTACAGCTGCATCAGAAACCCTGGCCTCCATCTCCACCACACAAAACAAGTCTAGTAATTTTAGGCCTATGAGAGCATTTTCCACTTTGATTCTTCACTACTTAATTCCAGTTATTATTCCAGTCAAACTTTGACAGAGTTCAAAGAAAGTCTTGTCTGGGAACTGCTTTCCCTAACTTGGAGGCTAAGGAGGGAGGCTTTCCCTCATCCTAGAGGTCAGTTACTTGCCTATCCTGGAGCATCACTGAGGAATTTCTCTTCCATTCCAGCTTCTAGGGACTGCCGCTCTCTTCTCTCCCGACTCCCAGCAGCCTCAGGTTGGATTCATTTCCTATAATTTATGCCCTGCCTGTTTCCAAAAAGGACTTGGGGGGGGGAGCGTCATAGATCATTTGCTCCTGTGGCTGTGTTAGTTGGCTCTAGCTTAGTACTCCTCTCAAGCCTGTGGTAGGCGTGTTGGTCTTGGTTCCATCTGAGACTGTCCCCCCTTGTTAAAAAGTGTGTATTTTTAGAGCAGTTTTAGGTTCACAGCAAAATGGAGGGGAAGGTACAGAGATCTCCTCTAACCCTCTGCCCCCATACATACACAGTCTCCCCATCATCAACATCCCCCATCAAGTGTACATTTGTTACAATCGATGAACCTACATTGACACATCATAAGTTCCCATAATTACCCAAATTGCATAGTTTACATTACAGCTCACTCCTGGTGCTGTACATTCTATGAGTTTGGACAAAAGTTTAAGGACATGTATCCATCATTATGGTACCATACAGAGTATTTTCACTGCCCTAAAAATCCTCTGTGTTCCGCCTATTCATCCCTTCCCACAGCTCCTCACCCCCTGACAACTACTGGTCTTTTTACTGTCTCCATAGTTTTGCCTTTTCCAGAATGTCATACGGTTGGGATCATATAGTATGTATCATTTTCAGGTTGGTTTATTTCACTCATTAATATGCATTTAAGATTACTTCATGTCTTTTTTGGCTTGATAGCTCACTTTCTTTCAGTGCTGAAAACTATCCCGTTGTATGGATGTGCCACGGTTTATCCATTCGCCTACAGAAGGACATCTTGGTCGCTTCCAAGTTTTGGCACTTAAGAGTAAAGCTGCCTAAATCTGTGCAGGTTTTTGTGTGGACACAAGTTTTCAACTCCTTTGGGAAAACACCAAGAAGAATGATTACTGGATCATACAGTAAGAGCATGTTTAGTTTTATAAGAAACCGCCACACTCTCTTCCAAAGTGGCTGCACCATTTTGCATTCCCACCAGCAATGAATGAGAGCTCCTACTGCTCCACATTCTCCCCAGCATTTGGTGCTGTCGGTGTTCCAGATTTTGGCTATTCTAACAGGTAAACAGTGGTATCTCACCAATGTTTTAATTTGTATTTCCCTGATGATGTATGATGTGGAGCATCAGACTGTCTTCCTCTCTTCTTAAGGGAAAAAAAGCCAATATTTTTATGTTGTTTTTGTGACCACCCCCAAAGCATCCAGCAGAGTGTTCTTTATAGACAGGATGTTCGGAATGTTTGGGGGGAAGGACAGCAGACCGGGAGTCAGGCAGTCTGAATTACGGGAGGTTTCTTAGCCACAATCTGTAAAATGGGATAAAATCCCTAACCTACCTCTCAGGGTTACTATGATAATTACAGGAATAAGGTTAGTGGAAGTCCTTTGCATGAATGTATGAATTGTAAATTGCCATGCAAAAAGTATAAGATGTTATAAAAATAAGCATTTCTATTGGTTAATCAAGAAGGAAACAACTCTTACCTGTTGGATCATTCTGGCTTCTTATAAAACAAAGTTATTTACTTTCCTCTAAATTTTTCTTAAAAAGACAAACTTCTGAAAGTTTATCGTAGCTTTATTCATAATTGCAGGAACTGGAAACAAGTGTCCTTTAGCTGGTAAATGGACACAACTGTGGTACAACCACAGACCAGAATTCAGCTCAGCAATGAAAAAGAACAAACTACTGATAAATGTAACAACACTGATGACTCTCAAAAGCATTATGATAAGTGAAAGAAGCCAGACTCAAATATCTACATACTATATGACTCCATTTATATGACATTTTGGAACATGTAAAATTACAGGGACAGGAAAACCATTAGTGGTCACCAGAAGCTGGGGGTGGGGAAGGGATGGACGACAGAAGGGGCATGAGAGAACTTTTGGAAACGTTCCTTTTCCTGATTGTGGAGGGGGTTACCTGACCCTATGTGTTCATCCAATTTTACCAAACTGAGTTCTACCCTGTATAAATTATACCTCAATAAATCTGACTTGCAAAAAGTTACCAGAATTTTTAAAAAATAAAAGGATAAGTCCTCCCTATCCTCAGACTGGACTGTTCCTGGACAGCAGGATGCAACTGCTTCTAACCCACGAGAAGGAGAGGCTGGTGAGGAAAGCCTTGCTGTTGACGAGGGGCCCTTCACAACCGTTTGCATCACTGACCATAGCTGGTTTTGACACTAAGCACTTGGCTCAAAGTCTGTGAAATTAGCAGGCTCTGGTCGCTTGTACATCTCACCCGTCACAACTTTATTGATGAGAATGGCTGCCAGCTGTCACCTCCGCCTCTGCCTCTGTGCTGGGTGATTCAGACTTCACGGCCACAGCAAATCAAGCCGTGATCCTGCAATGGCTCTTCATGTTGGGGTTTGAACTCCTGGCCAAATGGCTGTCGCTCAGTTGTTATGCTGCCAATCACCCGTCACTGTGGCTTAAATGTGACAGGCTCACCAACATCTTCCAACTCTTCAGACATCTGAAAGGCGACTTGCTTTCCATGCCAGCAGACAGCAAAACTGGGTGATACTGAACTCCTGGATTTTAGAATTTCTGACTTCTGGAAGGAGGTGAGGAGACTTGTTATTTCACAGAACAAGTTGCAGAAGGGCCTCAAACCCCTGAGTGGGAAAAATGATGTCAGGAGCACACCACCTAAGTCGGAACAATTTTGAGGTCACTGAAAAATGTATCCACACAAATGAACCAAGCTCTCAGCGTGATGGAGAGTAGCTCTTGATAAAAACAAAACCACCTGAAATCTTTCACATGCTACTGTTGTATTTTAATTTTTCCCTGTCAGATAAGCAAGACATAAGTTAAGATTTGGAAAATTCTCTCTTTTATAAAGGCTTTATTGTAACTGTATTTGAGATTTGACAGGTACTATTTTTTTTTCTCCAAAAGTGAGAGAAATAGTTTCATCTTTTTGAAGTTATAACATTATTATTCTAATCACAGAAGAGTATTTCACACACAATTTTTTTTTCCCCCTCAAGTTAAGTTCATACTTAGGAAGGGGGAACAGAGAGGAAACTAACACTTAATGAATATCTGCCATGTGCCGGGTCCCATGCAGGATGCTTTGTGTATTATCTGCTATCATCTTCACGACAGCCCTGAGAATTAGACCTTAACGAGCCTCACTTTATAGCTAAGGAAACTAAGGCTCAGAAGTTAAGTAATTTCCCCCAAACCATATGACAAATGGTGGTATAGCCAGGATTTGAAGTCAGTAGTTCTGACTCCAAAGTCCACATGCTTAGGATGGTATATAAAACTCTCCCCAGAGTTTTGACTGGTACTCTATGTTCATGTGCCATATCCAAGATGGAAACCATCTAGTAGAGCATGTTCTACTACAAAGAGCACTGGGTAAAGACTCAGAAGAGGGCTCTGATACCAGTCATTAGGCTCACATAACACCTAAGGGGAGACAACTTATGTGGACTCTCTGTGCTTCTGTTTCATCTATTTAGGGGGAAACAAAATCTGCCTTTGTACACACAGGAGTCTTTTGAGGAAAAAAGCCTGATAATTCTTGCCATAGCACAGTTAGCTTTTCCCCTGAATGTTTCTTTACTGTAACTTGGATAGAGCCCGATAACTAGTAAGGGTTAGAAAACGTGATACCACGTTTTATGATTCTATGTGAAAAAACATGAAAAGACATAAAGGCAACTCGAGTGTGTTTTTGACACCATTATTAATCAATTATTACTGATCATAAAGTTGTTGCTTCACTCAATGTTGAGGTGGTAAGGATACCATTTTGGGCACTGCCTTTTTGCAGCCAGATTCTACAGCTCTACATGAGGTCCATAAAGGAGGAAGCAATTCCAAACTGAAGAGGTTCTACCCATGGGCTTGCTCTGAAATTTAATCTTGAGTCCTGGGGTGCCAACTGCTGCACCAAAGTTTCATCTTGAGCATTTCCATGCCATGTCAGTATGATATCAGGCACAAGTGGACGTCAAACCCACTTTGGCTTTGCAGCTTCTTCTCTGTGCATTAGGTGAATAGTATCCTGCCCTCTGGGTGTTTAATTCTAACATAGACAATACTTTGATTCCATAGCAAAGGACATGCCTTTGCATCACAGGTTATTTCATGGCAAGAATTCTACTGCTTGTGCCCCTTGAGGTTTGGCAGATCCCATTTCTCGACAGAAACCTTGAAGCTACGGCCAGGCCTCCTCTCCGCTATAAACCACTTTCTTGAAGCCATGCTTCCAGGGCTCTCTGTATGTCCTGACCCTGCTCACAGACAAGGCACATTTTCCCAAAGTAAATCACAATGCTTGTCCCCCCAAACATTTTCCCCTCCAAAACGTTATGCCTGTGGTTGCCAGACACCAGCTACAGACCTTTATCTACAGAGAGTTAGAGAAAGCTAGACAGTGCAAGTGGACTCAGCAGGACCCTTGTGTAAGCCTGAAGGGCACCCTGCCTTTGGTTAAGCAGAGCTTTAGAAGACAGTGGAGCTAGTGTGAGTTGACAGTTCACCTCAAGCTCAGATGCTCCAGTTAATTCTTTCCCCTAGATGCTGCTTTACTGTTGTGTGGAAATGGCCTAAAACACCAGAAAGGGATAGGCAGCTAGCTCCTGCCAAGAAGAGTTAGCAATCTATCTTCTCTCACATTTTGAGGGGTTATATTTTTTTGTGCAAAATGACCAGGAATCTTTCTAAGAGATAGAAACGGAGTGAGTAAAGAAACATTGGAATAGAGGTAGAATGACAAATAGAGATGCATAAAGGGGTGACAAAGGGCAGCTTGTTTTCCTTCTGTCTGTTCAAAGTGGACCTTTTCTCTCGATGGTACATTTGCTTGACTTTCCTCTACTGTTTGGCTTGTGATCAACAACCTGCTTATGCACAGAGTCGACAGACTGAAAAATATCTACCTAATTATTTTCACCTTCAAGCAGCATGGTCCATTTTCAGTGTATATCCTCAGCTATATTTTATAATGATTTTGACTCTTTGGAGTTTTACACAACTCCCTTCCATTGAACGTTGACATAATATAGAGGACCTGATTAATCAAACAGCATCCATTTGAGGGAGAAAATGTTTTTTAGCCCTCTGTATTGAAGATGGAAAATTTGAGGCCCCAGATGAAATCCTGTTGCTCATCTTGGTAGTAGCTCCAACATAAAGCAGGTACTTAAACAGTAGTTGAATAAGTGAATGAAAGAAAGACATTTCCGAATTTAAAATATAGTTGTCCTGCGCACCTAGGGATATTTCTGGAAATCTCATTCTAGGAAATTATTGCAACCACCTAGTCATTGCCAACCCACCAACAATGCTAAAGGAACCAGCCTTTCAAAGTTAGAAAAGACCAGGAGGAGGCCTTACCCTGAGAGAGATTGAAAAGTTCAGGCAGTTTTAAACACTAAAAACTTGGTTCCGACGTGATGTAGGGGTCGGGTTTCTAAAAGAAGTTAACCTGGAGGAGGGGCAGAGCCTGTCTGGATTCTCTGCTTGCTTTCCTCTCTGGAAACTGCATTTAAAGCAACTCTCATTGGCCGGAGTCACATGATGCGCTGCCCAGAGGTTCCAGCTGCAGCTGGTTTAAAATGCCTGCTCACAGGCTAAGGAAGAGGCCCCCTCAGCCTCCGCACGGTTGAGGCTGCCGCTCCAAAAAGCACTCCCCCCAAAAGGCATCAGAGGGAGAAACGGCCATGGATTTTAGTGCTGTTATCTCCCGGAGGACCGAGGAGGGGAGTAAGTAGGAAACTGACCAGAGGACAGAGAGAAAGAGAAAAGGACAATTTCCACAGCACTGAAGCAATTAGATGAAAAAGTGCTATCAACCAATGGGTTCTTCCTGCTCCAGGGGTGGCTGCGGGGGACAGGCTGGAAGGGAGGCTGGAAAAGCCAGCTCCTCCTGGAAACACTCTTTGCAGTTCCTTCCCAGCCTCTAGGGCTCCACTGTCACCTACTTGAGGCTTTTCCCCTGTGACATGGGGAGCCCAGCACTTTGCTCTCGCTTAAAAAAAGATTTTGAATTAGAGGGGCAATTTTTTTTAAACTGTGCTTTCAAAAACTTAAAAGACTGAGACACTGTAGATATTTTCTTAAATTCCCTGCAGGTTGTTTGTTTTGATAGTATTTACTGAGGAAGGTATGCAATTTTAGTTGACAAAATCTAGTTATATCCACTTTCTGAAACTTAAGAATTCATTTAAAAAAATAATGGATTAGTTAGATGACTAATAAGGACCTACTGTATAGCACAGAGAACTACTCAATACTGTCGAATGACCTATATGGGAAAAGAATCTAAAAAAGAGTGAATATATGTATATGTATAACCGATTCACTTTGCTGTACACCTGAAACTAACACAACATTGTAAATCAACTGTACTCCAATAAAAATTAAAAAAGATAAACACTAGAAACTCGAAAAAAAAAAACAGATTAGTGATGGGATGACATACAACTATTAGTTTTTACTTAGAATACCCCATGTATCTGAACACTAATAGGTGCTCAATTATTTTTCTGATTAAAAAAGGACATTTTTAAAATTCTTTGGTGTTTAAAGGAGTGTGTTTTCCTATGGTAAGAGCCTATCATCAGCATTCATCAATAATAAAAACACAACAAAGCATGCCACTTCTCACCAAGGCGACATTCAAAGTGGTTTCCCTCCCCGCCAAAAAAAGAAACTGATAAAGGATACTTTTGCCCAGATCCCCAGCTAGCTCTCTCCCTGCGACCCCACATCTCACAAAGGCCCATTATTGCCGGCATAATGTTCTGCGCACAGGAAACGTGTGCGCATGTGCCAGGCGTGTTTTTCCGTTTGTTTTCTCTTCCAGCATTGCTCCCTGGCTGGTGAACAGTTTCAGGCCCACAGAGATCTCGAGACCACCAGCTCATGTATTTGAAAGGCATCTGTTTATTTTGAAAATGCAAATGTGGCCTACCTCAAAGACTGACAGGCAAGAAAAGACCCACGGAGCAAAGGGAGAGGTTTCCAATCTGGAGCCCTGTCCCTCCCTGTATCACACCCAGATCACTAGCTGTCAGAACCACTTAACAAGCTCCAGGAATCTGAGTGAAGGGCCCACAATTCAAATGAGAAGGCTCATCTCTCCCAAGACTAGCTAGGCGGATCGTTCCTCACCTGCTTTTAAGTACTGATGAGGTCACTTCCAAAAGGACCCTGAGCCTTTGAGATGGCGGCTCCTAGGCCGAGGACTGCCTGGAGGAGGGCCCGTAACAGGGACACCGGCCTCCTAACAACAGCAGCCCCGTCCTGGGGATGGATTCCTGGAGAAAGCCCGGGAAGGTTAATACCTCGACTTTGATCTCTGTCAAGGCATACCAGCAAGAATTAATTTACATTTCAGATGAAAAAGGTTGACAGCATGAAAAGGCATCTTGTTTCTGGTATGTGAATGTGCCGTAATAGATCGGGAATTCTGAAAGGAAGTTCTGAGGAAGCTAAAGGGATAAGCCGCGCGGCTGCTTTTATTGGGAAGGAGATGAAAGGAAAACAAATTTCAATATGTGCTGCTCTGTAGCAACATGTAGGCCAAATGCTTCCTAAATTTCAAGGGCTGTTCTCTTAAAACTATATAACATAGCTCAGCAACACGATTTAAAAAAAAAAAAAAAAAAAAAAACCATGTAGGCCAAATGCTTCCTAAATTTCAAGGGCTGTTCTCTTAAAACTATATAACATAGCTCAGCAACACGATTTAAAAAAAAAAAAAAAAAAAAAGACTATCGGCCAGAACTTGAAATATAAACAAACACATAGCACAGAATCTAAATTTCAAATGAAATGATTTGTTGAAAAAATAATAAATTACAGAATAAGCTTAGAAAATATCCAGAAACGGCTGTGTTATGATAACATCCCTGAGCCACTTCTGCGGGCTTCTAAAGTAAGGGCACCCCTATGTTTGGGGCTTGTTCTACTTGAAATGTCTTAGTGGCACGAAGAAGAGCTTGGAATGAGAGGATTATGCTTTGGGAAGAGCACACCCCGAAACAGAGACTTTGGAATGAGTTGCTTTGCTTTTTAGATCAACACATTGCCTTTGACTCTAAAGATAAGGAAAACATAATCAAGTAAAAGTAAACTGCCCATAAAATTGCAAATGTTGTTACTCTATCTAAGTATCTTTACCACTAACACTGAACCAGCACCTCAGTTCCTGTCTATGGTGTTGGCTGAAGGGCAAAATGACACTGCCTGCTTTTGCTCTGGCTGCCACACTCTCCTGCCAAGAGGGCAAGGTGGTGTGAGTACCACCCTCAATGACTACATGCCCGCCTAGGCCCCTGCGGACTCAGAAGCTCCCAATGCCACTTGATAAGCAGGAACGATGGCTGTCAGGCTAAGAAGGGGGGTGCTTGCAAGGCTAAAAGAAAAAAAGAAACAACAAGAGGAAGCTCCTTAAAGAAATGTGTTCTCTGTGGTCCCATGAAACAAAAGTACCCTCCCATGGTACCTAACCCATAGGTGTAAACTGAAGAGATGAAATCCTGACTGTCCTGATGTGATGAGGCTGACCACTTGTCTGTTTTTATGCAGTGTTCACTTGGCAATAACAGAGTGCAAACAGGGAGCCCTCTAAAGATGATTTTCAGAGAGAGAAAATTTGATTTATGATCCCACATACTTTATTTATGATCAGTGGCTCAACAATATACAAGCTCAAAGTTTATATCTGAAAATGTATGTTGGGCTTTGGGCCCAACGGCAAGATTAGTCCAGCATCCTCTCTTAATGGCGGGGGCAGGGGTGGGGAGTAGTGTGTGTGTGTGTGTGTGTGTGTGTGTGTGTGTGTG
>NW_006786552.1:127776-149052 GCF_000442215.2 Lipotes vexillifer
TGTGTGTGTGTGTGTGTGTGTGTGTGTGTGTGTGTGTGTGTGTGTGTGTGTGTTGGGCAGTGAGGAGGTAGAGAAAAAAATGCACTTTGAGTTGTGTCTTTCTTAAGCTGCAACTAGAATTGCATCCTTCTTCCTGATGCTTTGAAGTTGTAGAGCTTAGAATTCCTAGGGGATAGTGTTAAAAGTTACACATTTGGATTTAAATGACACCCCTTCCTCCCAGATACTTTGGTTTTGAATGAAGTCGTCAGGTCTTTACCAGGCCAGAGAGTTCTGAGAAGTGTCCCTGGAGCCAGGCTCTGGGCAGGGACCTCCTCGAAAAGGTTGCAGCTGTTTTATTTAAACGTTTGCTTCATGCGTGGCAGTATCTGAAACCCTCTCCCTCTCCCTGCTGCTGAGTCCACTGGACTGGCCACTTCTCTCTCATTCTGTCTCCGATTTCTTGTGCTCTAGGAGCTCCTGGTGTGCTCTGTGGCCTGTTTCTTCCAGAGCCTCAATTAGTCACATGCAGCTCTAAATGACAGAGGGAGCCGGGCCTCGCAGCCACCATGGGTACTGCCATTTGCAGAAGAGCAGAATGACCTGGAAGCCAGGCACCAGAGCTAGAGGTGCTCAGGCAGCCACAAGCTGAGCCACAGTGCCCTCACCATGTAGGGCCCAAAGGACTGCCTTAGCCACATACAGGTCTGGGTGTGGGAAACTCAGTTAGCCAGGAAAGTCCCTGAGCTGTTCCTATTTCTGTGATACCAAGAGAAAGGTCAAGCATATAATCAGAGAATTCCAAGGTTGGAAGACGTCTTTTAGACCTTTTTAGCCAATGCTCTTGTTCACAGATGAGGGACGGGTGACTCCAAGAGGGAAAGGGATTTGTTCAGTTGGCAGTATGCAAAGTGGAATCTATCCAAACTGCCTGTGAACGAATTCTGGCTCTGTCACTGACTGGCTGTATGATCATGGACAAGTTATTTCACTTCTCTGTGCCTCATTTTCCCTCTCTTGTAGTCCATAAAATTTGGAATACAAGGGTACCTACTTAGAGCATCCTTAGCCAAGTATGGCATGCAGCCAGTTCTCACAATTATCACATGCAGGGGTGTGTGTGCATCAGAACAAGCACTAGAGCCCTCCCTCACTAGAACTCTTGACTCCTATTCCAGTGCTCCTGAATTATTAACATTTCAGCTTTCTGAAACTCATATGAACTTAATCACAGAATATTTCCAAGTGGACACTATGAAAATGATGTTTTAATTACCTGCTTGAATATGAACAGCAGACTCTCTCCTTCTGTTGCTTATTTTCTTAAATTTCCTCCGAGCATCATATCCTCTCCAGGCTAAAAATATAAAACCATGTGCTAGGAATGACATTAATTTAAGAATGTGCCAGAGAATTGATATAAGCTGTTTTCCCTCCAATCTATTACCCCTCTCCTACTCCCTCCTACTTTCTCACTGAACAAAATAAGCAGAGCTACGTGAGTGATGGTCGGGAAGAGGGGCCTCTCTGTACTCTCAGCTTGGCCTCCAAGATGCTTCTTGATAAGGAGTTATTTTGGTTCAGGCAGTGAGTTTCCAGAACCCTCTGGATTCCACTTATGAATCACTTGGGACCCCTATATAGGTGAGGTGGGTCCCTGTCATTCCAATCCATGGAGGAAGCTCTGTCTTCAGGACTTGCGGGGTGGGAGAGGACTGAAATAGCCCAACCCACTCCCTATTTTTTACTGGGAGGAAGGAATAAACATGAAAGCTGAAGGAGAGAAAAATAAATAATAATGATTAGTAGCATCACAGTTACATTTGGTGAGGGCGGACTATGTACAGAACTGTGCTCAGGGAGGGAATGCATGTGACAGGAAGGGAAAAGGCACGGGAAATGGATACAGAAAAGAAGAGAAAGGAAAAGGGAACCTGGGGGCAGGGGGTGGGGTGTTAAGTTCTTCAGACAGAGAACCAGGGCACTGAGCCACCACCAGGAGCATGACCGGCTCTCCTTTTCGTTCCCGCCCTGAGCACCACAGATCTCCAGTCGCTGAGTGAGGTCATGAAGTCCGGAGGGGACATTCTGATGCTGGGTTATGAGAGCACAAAGGAATTCATCTACTGTGCTCAAGGCCTGGGGCTTTCACAACCACTTGAGATAGCACAGGAACTCAAATGCTGTTTGTAGCACAAATGACACACGTGTATGTAAAGAGGCACTGACTGGGCTGGGCGTATGACAGAGCCTAGTGATTTGTTCCCTTGGTTTACAAGCTCTGTCTGGGGTAGAAAAGCCTCCTGGACGTGGCAGTAGCAATTCTGATCTTGAAAACCTGGTAATGGACCTGAAGTGTATATGATGTGGTTCATCTGGGAGCTGAGGCACACGTCTGTGTGATTCGGGTTTTACATCCATCCACTGCTACCGCCTCTATCTTGCCTCAGGTAGGGATGGCTTGTTTGCTTACCTGGAGGTTAGGGACCATGGCGGTCTTGCTCACGGCTATATCCCCAGGACCTAGCACAAGGTTTGGCCTGCAGTAGATACTCGATAAATATCTGCTGAAGCCAGGAAGAAAGGAAAGAAGAAGGAAGGAACGGAGGGAGAAGGAGGAACCACCGAGAAGTACTTAATGAAATGCCAAGATTCAGGACCGTTTACCTGACTGGATGGCAACGGCCCCCTTCTCTCTCTTCTCTCTGACTCTTTTGTATCTCCTGGCTCCAAGCCACCCCTTGACATAGGCCTGCAGCACAGCCACTCTGCCTATGACTTCCCGCAGTAGCAAATTTAACTGCTCAACATGGTAGTACTTGAGAAAAACCTGAAATGAGACATCAGTTTTAGCATTACGTGTGGGCTCCCAAACAGAAATTCACTCTGCTCCAACATATTCTTAACGTAAATATTAAAAGCATCATCTAAATAAAGTTTACAGTGACTGGATTTATGCTAACATTACTGACTTCTTGGAAGCAAATACAATTCCCCTTCTAAGGTTGAGCCTATGTGGGACTATTGATATAAACAGACGATGAAGTTAACAGGGTTTTAGGAGCTCCTAAATGCTCTCCAGGCCAGCCTCAGTTTTGCCATGAATTCCATTTTCTCAGCTTGACGTCTTTCTCCACAGCTCTGATGGAGGTGCTAACCAACGAAACTGACCCTCGGCCAACAGAAGTTCAGAGGGATTGGGGCCTGGATGACCCACAGTGATCTAATTATTTCTGCTGAGGGGCAGCAGTGTTGCCATCCACACTCAGGCGAAGGCTGGCTTTGTAGGGCAATTCAGAACAGACCATAAAAACCTGGGAGCCTGCAGGGACATGATGTTCCCCTGAATGAAAAGCTAGACATGATGAGACTACTAATCAGAGTGGGCAGGAAATATCACGAGTCTAAAAAAAATGGACAAAACTATAAAAGATACTCATTGTCATTCGTATAATTTGTGTATTTGCCTGCGGGGCTGGAATAAGCAGCATTGAAAAAGGGACATTTGAAAATGAGCTCAAAGATCTCATTCTAGAAATGCTAAATGGTTCTCACTACATGCAGAACAGGAGGCAAACTCTCCTCTGGTCCCTGAGGTCCTGGGACTCCTGACCCAAGACGGCAAAAATCACCGTTAGCTCAGGGTCTGGTCTGCTAAGCTACACAAATTTACAGAGCTATTCAAATCACTGATAAGAGACAAAAGTTCACAGCAGAGCAACTGGACTGACAATCTAAACAGCAAAGAAAGAACTACCTTTGTTTTTCCCAGCAGCCAGTGATCTAATCTGGACTTTTCCAAGATAGCGACACAGCTCTCTTTGCTAGCAAGAGGTGTTTGATGTGCTCTGAATGCCAAATAATAATACCTACAAAATAAAAGAGTGAAATAAAGCATTTTTAGTCACCATTTGATTCAGTATAGTAGAATTACTCTGGGCCCACTGACATATCTTGTTTTTTAATATCAAATATTTCTTGAGCATCAATAATAGTGTACTAGGTAGTGGAATATATACAATTCATGCTTATTGGCTCTTACCTACTTTCATATTTTCTGCTATGTGTAATTCCCTTTTCATATTGCTTTGTAATTCATATTCAATACATACTTGGCATCTTTTGCATGCAAAATCAAAGTATCTAATCCTTTAAAAAACTGAAATTTAGACAGCTCTCCTAGTAAAAGTCATCATTTTAAATGTAAGTATTACTATCATAAAAATAATTTGTCATCTCATTGTATAAAATTTGACTCTGCTTTGAAAATCCCATCTGAAGCATTATGTAGATAGCAAAAATGATCATAGCCTAATACGACCAATTTTGTCTGTTAAGCTACATGTCTCTCTCAAGGTAAAAAGTTGGCGTGTTTTCTTGAGACAATCACCAAAACCACATTTGTCTTCCTAAATTACTCATTTTAATGAACTTCCATACTTCCAGATGAGTTTCTGGGTAGATTCAAAGAACACCACCAAAAGGGTTTTTCTCTCCTTTTCTTTCCTCTTTCTTCTCCGTGTGTGTGTGTGTGTGTGTGTGTGTGTGTGTGTGTGTGTGTGTGTGTGTGTGTGTGTGTGTGTGTGTGTGTGTGTGTGTGTGTGTATGTCCATATATATGTCTATGTCTATGCATATATATATATATATATATAAAATGTTGAATACATTATCCTTTAGAAAACTTTACCTTAGTTTTCCTTTTTTTAAGGATCTTTCCTCTGCTCTTTGCTACCATATATAATTAAATTCAGCTGCTTGGAAGTTTAAAAATAAACTTAATTTCCTTGTCAGAGGATTTTCCTGTCATTCCTGAGAAAGGGTGATCTGTTATTTTAGAATTGCTTTAAAATATAGAGTTGTTTTTACTTTTTAAGAAAATCACCAAAACATAAAATATGTCCCTTCCTCCTGCCAAATATTCCCACATCTTTCTGTTTATGGCAAAATAAACACACCCGATTAACACTTGAGCCATTTAAATTTATCTTAGTGCTACAAGACTGTTTCACAAGTTAGGATTGAATGCTGAATTTGCTGAAAACATTTGCATTCAGAGATCCTGGGAATGATTCCAAGGCTCTGGGTCTCTGTCTCCACCTTTGAGGAGGAGGCGCAGTGCTCTCTCAGAAGCCCTGAATGGTGGCCAGGACCATGCTAGGTCATTTGGCCAAGTCCAGGAACTTGCTCGCAGCAGTTGTCTTCTGGAGCTAAGCCGGAGGAGGGACAACCGGGAGTCAGGCTTAGGTCTGGGCAGTTTGTGGCATCAGCACAATTCTTCAGCCTAGTTTCTTCAGTCTAGTTTCTCCAGGACTGTAGTTTCAGTCATGGCTTCTTGGATTTGGATTTGACCAAAGCAAAAAGATTGTGTCCTAGAGTGCATGGGGTTGGTGGGAATAGATGGCAAATCTATAGGGGTGAATGTCTTGGGAAAGCTGAAGTATAGGTAGCTTAAGATGTAAAAGTCAGTGGTAACACCAGGACTTCCTACTCTCTTTCCTTTAGGCCTGGCCATTTAGAACATGGGCTCCCTTGGCTTTAATCAGCCAGGCTTGCTCAGTATGACTGCTCAACACTACTGGTGATGAAGTATTTAGAGAGAATCTAATGAATGACCAGCACTGTGCAAGATATAAGAAGACTGCAAGATCTTCTTGCAATATGTTCTAGCTCTCCATTCAAGGATTTATACTTGTTTTTTGAGCAACCGTGGATGCTTCTTAGCAATTTCTAATTTCTAAATAAGCAGAATGTATCTTGAACTAACATAAATACTAGAAATTAACTTTGATTTTTGACTCTTCAACCCAAATCTTTTAATTTATGATGATGATAACATTCATATCTGGCTTAGTTCAGAAAGAGATGGATAACAGTTATTGCAAAGATGTGAAGGTTTCAAAAAATATTGAGGGAACATGTAAGTGATATGCTTACAGGAATCAGGTCAGAGAAAATACACTGTGTTTTCTCCACAGAGTAATTCTGTATTCTAGCAGATACCATGGTGGGGGGTGTGGGTGGGGGATGAATTTGGCTGAGCTTCTCTGCGCTTCAATATAAGGGCAAAATTGAACGGCACCAAGATAAACGATCTGCCAGCAAGGGGACATCTTTTGGAGAAGATCCATTCCACCCCCTTCTTGAAGCAGCTTGATGAGTTAAACAAGCGGGAGATGTGCAACAGCAAAATAATACATGTAAACATTTGTCTTGAGGGTCTGGGCACTTGAGAGCATTGTAAAGACCAGTTCTGCTCTGAGCTGTCTCTGGTGGGTAGAATTCATCTCTCAGATTGGAGTTTGAGTCCTGAGTTAAGAATGAGAAAGTCTCTGTTTCTAACCGTAGGTAACTCACTTACCTCTCTGTACTTGAATTCTCATAGGTGGCAATGGGAACCAAATAAGTGGTTCTTAACTCTTGTTTTTGATGTGGGGGGTAAGACCCTGTGAAAATCTGGTAAAAGCTATACACATTCTTTCTTAGGAAGATGCTCTTGACACAACACATTGCATACACTGCCAAGGGGTCCACATAGCTCCTGTTGGCCCTCCAAGGACCTAAGAGCTCTTCTCTCCTTCAGAACTCTATGGCAAGTGTTAAATTTCCCAAGGCCTCATCTTTTTTTAAGAATTATTTATTATTATTATTATTGTTATTATTATTTTGGCCATGCTGTGTGGCTTGTGGGATCTTAGTTCCCCAACCAGGGATTGAACCCAGGCCCACTGCAGTGAAAGCATGGAGTCCTAACCACTGGACTGCCAGGAAATTCCCACATTATTGTTTATTAATAAAACACATTTCTGTTCTTGATCTGGTGGTAGATGTGGGTAGTGTGTTCACTTTGTAATCATTCATTGACTGGGTAAGGCCTCATCTTTTTTTTTTTTTTTTTTACTATTCATTTGGTTGCGCCGGGTCTTAGTTGTGGCAGGCAGGCTCCGTAGTTGCAGCTCACCAGCTCCTTAGTTGCAGCAAGCATGTGGGATCTAGTTCCCTGAACAGGGATCAAACCCAGGCCCCCTGCACCGGGAGTGCAGAGTCCTATCCACTGCGCCACCAGGGAAGTCCCAGGCCTCATCTTATTAAATCACATAAGCTATTAAAATAGTAAATATCCAGTTGAAAAATATCTCTATTCAAAATGTTATTTAACTTTCTGCCTAAAATGTCTTGTTGTATGGAATGCAGACTTTTCAAGGAAAAGTTTTAAAATACAACAGGCAAAGCGGTTTGTAAAGTGCTAGTAAAAGCAACAGGCAACTAAGAGACACATCCTTCTTCACTTAAACGCTAGAATCATAAACTGGAAGGATCTGTACGATACTAGGATATGTGCTAGCTTTCTACTGCTACATAACAAATTTAATGGCCTAAAAAGTAGACATTTATCATCTCATAGTTTGTGAGGGTCAGGAATTTAGGAGCAGCTTATCTGGCAATTCTGGCTCAGGGTCTTTCATGAGATTACAGTCAAGATGTCGGCCAAGGGTACAGTCATCTAAAGGCTTGACTAAGGCTGGAGGATCTATTTTCAAGATGGTGCAGCCACAAGGCTAAGGGTAGAAAGCCTTAGTTCCTTACTGGCTATTGTCAGGATGCCTCTCAGTTCCTTGGCACATGGGCCTCTCCAGAGGACTGTTTGAGTATCTTCATAACATAGAACATGGCTTCCACCAGAACAAGGGATCCCAGAGAGAGAGCAAGAAGGAATTTGCAATGACATTTATGACCAAGGCTTAGAAGTGATACATCATCACTTCTTCCATATTCTTCTATTCATTAGAAGCAAGTCACTAAGTCCAGACTGCATAAAATGAGAGAGAATTTAAGTTCTACCTCTTAAAGGGAGGAGCATCAAGTGATTTGTGGACATATCTTTAAACCACCACAAAGAATCTCTCTAGATCACCAAGTCTTACCCCAAAATGCACAATATAAAGATAAAATAAGTTAAAAGTAAAAGAATAAGATATACCATGCTAACACCAGTCAAATTAAAACTGGACTGGCTATATTAATATCAAACAAAGTAGATTTCAGAGCAAAAATATATTACCAGGGATTAAGAAGTTTATTTCATAGTAATAAAGAGGTCAATTCATCAGAAGAACCTAAAAATTTGAAGCATTTTTGCACTTAAAAACAAAGCTTGAAAATACATGAACCTAAAATTGTTAATACTGCAAAAGAGAAATAAACAAATACACAATTACAGTCAGAGAATTCAATATCCTCTTCCAATAATTGATAGAACAAGTAGGCAAAAAAAAAAAAATCATCAAGGATATGGAAGGTATGAACAACCAATTTAACCTAATGGACATTTATAGAAAATTCCAGCCAACAATAACAGAATACATATTCTTTTCAATTACATATGAAACATTTACCGCAACAGGCCATATTCTGGGCCATAAAACGTGACTTAATAAATTAAAAATATTCAAGTCACGCAAGGTATGTTGTCTGACCAGAGTGGAATTAGATTAGAAATTAACAAGAAGGTATCTGGAAAATTCCCAAACATTTATGAACAGACTTCTAAATAAGCCATATTAACAAAGAAGAAATCAAAAGAGAAATTAAATTTGATCCAATGAAAATGAAAACACAACCTGTCAAAATTTGTGGGAGATTGCTAACTAAAGTAGTGCTTAGAAATGTATACCATGAAACACCTATAATAGAGAAAAAGAATGGTCTCAAATACATGATCTCAATCTCCACCATAAATTAGGAAACAAAAAGAAAATTAAACCCAAAGTAAGCAGAAGAAAGGAAATAATAAAGATCATAGTGAAAAATCATTGAAATAGAAAAGAGACAATGAATGAAATTAAAAGCTGTTCTATGAGAAGGTTCATAAAATTGATAAGCCTCTAGCCATACAGATCAGGAAAAGGAAAGGAAAGGGAAGGGAAGGGAAGGGAGGGTAAAGGAAGGGAAGAAAAGAAAACAAAGGTATGAGATTAGTGATATTCTATAGATTCTATGGATATTAAAAGTATAAGGGAATATTACAAACAACTTTATGCCATGTTAACAAGCTAGAAGAGAAAAAGCATATTATCTGAATAAATGAGGAAAAGGATTCGACAAAATTCAATATCCAACACTGCCTTTTAAAAAACAAAAATTTTCAATAGGCTCATGCTACAAGGGGATTTCCTCAACCTGAAAAAATAAACTATCTATGACAAACCTACAGCTAACACCATATTCAATGGTGGAAGACTGAATGCTATCCCCCTAAGCTTAGGAACAAGTCATGTAGGCGTACTATCACCACTTCTATTCAACACTGAAGAGGTTCTAGCCAGCGCAAACAAGAGAAAGAAATAAAAAGCATCTATATAAGAATGGAATAAGTAGAACTGTCTTAATTTGAAGACGACACAATCGTCTATGTAGAAAAGCCAATGAAATCTACAAAACAAAAAATACCCCTACCAGAACTAATAAGTGAATTTAGTAATATTATAGGTTAAAGATCAATATACAAAAATTATTGTATTTCTATATACTAGCAACAATTGAAAATTGAAATTGAAAAAACAATAACATTTATAACATTTAAAAATGTAAAATACATAGGGATAAATCTGACAATAAATACGCAAGACCTGTGCACTGAAAATTATAAAACATTTGTTAAGAAAAATGAAAGAAGACCTAAATAGATGGAGAGAGATACTACGTTTCTGGGTCAGAAGAATTAATATTGTTAATATTTGAGTAAAGCAGGTTACCCTCCATAATGCAGTGAGCCTCAACCAAGCAGTTGAAAGCCTTAAGAGAAAAGTCTACAGTCCCTGAAAAGAAAGGAATTTTATCACCACACTGCCTTTGGACACAAGACTACAACATCAACTCCTGCTGGAATTTCCAGTCTCACAGCCTTCTCTGCAGATTTCTGACTTGCCAGCCTCCACAATCACATGAGCCAATTCCTTAAAATAAATCAATTTCTCTGAGAGCGAGAGAGAGCGAAAGAGAGAGAGAGACATCTACATCTATACCTATATCTGTACATATAAATACATACACACACACACACACACACACACACACACACACACACACACACACACATCCTATTGGTCCATTTCTCTGGAGAACCCTAATACAGTTCCAGTTCCCCTTTGCTGTTATTTAAGCACAGACAAAAGACAGAGCCAACCCTGGTGATAAACTTCTTACAATGTCACTAATGGTAGAGGCAAGTCTTGTGCAAAACCATGAGTTGGTGGAAGGTTGTTTTTTGATAACTTCCTTTCCTCTCTCTCACTTCTCCCTTTGTCACTGAACTTCCCAAGTTTCCCACAGATGTTGGGTTTGTGTACTGTACACTGGGGGTCCAGGACATCCAAATCCAGCTGTTCCTCCTCATGTTTTCACAAACAGATCTTCCCTGTCCTATGTCAAAACTCTCTGTGCCTGGGCATTGTTGCAGGGCCATCTGTGCAGGGGATTAGCTGGCTCATCTAATAAACATTTGGATCCTGAAGGGAATTTACAGTCATCAATAAAAATTCTTACTTTGTTTAGAGGAGAAAGCCTGAGAGAAAGCCAGAGAGCCAGAGCAACTGGCTCAAGGTCACAAACTTAGTAAGAAGAGCTGAGACTTCCCCAGGTCTTCTAATCCCAAATTCAGGCCTCTTTACACTCATCAAACCTACGTCTACTCTTAGCTCTTAGTGTATACACCTTATGTATTGTATATACTGGGTAGTATCTTTGACTCTCTAACAGGTACCTTTGATCCTCCAGCAATTTCTAGCTAACTGGAGTGTCTACAGTGATCTGGAATATTGGGCTTTTGACTTAGGAGAAGTGTTGATTTCCTACACCTGAACATCAGCTGTCAGGCCCTCCTTGACACATGTGTGAGAGATCCAAACAATACTTGCACTAGTGTATCAGTAAGGTGTTGGTGTTTCAATGGAAAACAACAGACATTGTCTTTAGCGTACCCGCCAGGGTTGTCAGATTCTAGCCCCATTCATCTTCTTTGAGCTATTTTGCAGTTCTTTCTAAATTGTGGGTGACTGATAGATACATAAATTCTGTCCATTCTGGTGATGATTTTAATTGACTTCCTCTTCACTGTGGAAAAATCAGTTTTGTCTCTATTCACAATTCATCTCAACATTCCTTTACTTCATATAAGCCTCTGCTTAGTTTGACTTTTCCTTTGAACCAATTATTACATCTGCTTGGTTCCCTCATATCATGTGAATAAATTAAATTCCTTAAACACATTCATCTTTACATCTGTATGTAAGTCATGATTTTACCTTCTTCTGAAAATTATCTTTAAACAAGACAAAGAAAGAAATTGAAAAATTCAGGCTATGGAGGTTTGACCCAAAGGAGCACAAACACATGGGCAGGTGGAAGCAGGAAGTCCTCACACTTAGGTAGACCCGGTGCTACCAAGCAGTCTAAAAGCCTAGTGTGCTCAGAAACACTGCCACTCTTCTACTTATAACCTTTGAAGTGGAAATATTGGTTAGTGTAATATGTTCATGTCAGAGTTTACCAAAAAAGTCAAGCTGTTTTCCAAAGTGATCATGCCAATTTATAGCCTCACCAGTGGAGTATGAGAGTCCTGCTTCCCTCTATCCATGGCAACCCTAGGAATTGTCAGACACACCGATTACTGCCAAAATAGGTGTAAAATGGTATTTAATTGTGGTTTTAATTTGCATTTCCTTAATTAGATGTGGCTGAACTTCCCTTTTGTTTTCAGCAAAGTCTTCTGACAATGACGTCCTCCGACAATGGACAATATATAGTACAATCAATTTAATTCCTCTATTTTTTCCCTAATGATTACCCATACTCCTGGAAGGGGAAAGGAAAAGAAGAGAGAGAGAGAGCTAAGAGGTATTTATTTTAGGTAAAAATTGTATTAGCATTGGAGATTGCTTATATTTTTGTAATGCCTGACATTTTAAATTTGTGCCTCTTATCTTAGTTATTCTGCTCCTGCATTTTTATGTTGTTTGGGAAGGATCTGCCTCCTTCAAAGATGTTTTTGAAATCCCAACCTATAATGAATGAGCTCTGCTTTGATTCATCCCTCCAGTTTGAGTTTTGCACTCAAACACATGCAAAACATCTATACCTCTAAATGGAGATGTGCACAGACCTAAGTCAATAGTGAGACTTTTAAAAAAAGGTTAATTATATTTTTATTTTCCTTTTTTTTTTTTTTTAAAACAAAACAAAACAAAACAAAACAACCTTAAGCAAATAACTTCCTTTAGGATGGATCATTCATTCTGTACAGTTTTAGGGCTCTGATATAACCACGCTGTTCCCATTCATCACTTTCTAAATTAAATTGACTTTTCATTCCCACTCTACTCATTTGCTTATTAAATAAAACTTCATTTAGGACCTATTAATGTGCCAGATACTGATGGAAGTGCTGGTATGACATGAGTGAGCAAGGCAGACAATTTCCCCACCCTCATAAAGCTTACATTCTAGTGGGGGAGACAAACATTAAAAAAGTACATAAAGGACATCATGTTGAGTAGGGACAAGTGCTATGAAGAATAACAAATCAGGGTAGAGGGGGTTAATGAGTATAGCTGGGGGTGTATTTTGGCAGGCAGCCTTTAGCAGCTGGGATGGTGAGGGAACTCAAGCCACATTATCTGAGAACTGGTGAAGACATTGGGGGCATTGAACTTAAGAGACAAAAGTACTTAACAGGGTCTTGTACGGGAGGGTGAAGTTTTCTTTGACTCTCTTAGGGTCCTTCCCTGTCTGGGTCTGAGAATTAGACTTTCACAGACAGATTTACAGAAGAAAAGCACACAAATTTATTCAATATAAGTTTTATGTGACACAGGAGCCTTCATAAGGAAATGAAGACCCAAAGAAATGATTAAACTTGAGTGTTTTTATGCTAGGTGTGATGAAGGGTAGAGAGCTGTGGAAATGTGAGATAAACAAGGAGTGTGAGCTAAGTATAGTAAACTGGGGGAAACTGAACAAGGCCTGTTTGTTCAGATTCCTCTCTGTGTCCCTTTGTCTTCAGAGATAAGGATGCTCCTTTCCTCTAGGTGTACGGAGGGCACCATTCACAAGACAGTTGTTGTTTTTTTTTTTACAGGTACTCAAATATGTCTCAAATTTTAGTAAGATCCTCCATACCTACATTTATTTACTACTGAAAATTGAAATAGCACATAAAAATTTTTTATTACAATTCAAATTTTTGAAAACCAGAAAATTTAGTTAATGCACCTTGCTCTAATTATGCTCTAGCCAAACTACCCAATGTTTCCTTTACATTCCTTCCACACAAGTTAATTTGTTTCAAATTCTTGATATTGGGTTTCATCTTACTGACTTCAGGCTGCTAAAACAGGCAATACTTGAGACCGATTAGTGCTTCTTTGTGTCAAATCAAGAAGTGGAACTAAAGTATATTCAAGTTATTCAAATGCAAGCTATCAATATATAGATTCCTCATAAGTTACCTGTATCAAGATAGAAAAGAGATGCAAGAAAAAAACACATCACAGAACTTATAGGTTATCAAAATATTGGTACACAGTCTCTCCTAGAGTAGAGGAGCTTTCCCAAGCTGCTTCATAATGATCCTAAAATTATTAGCAAGAAAAAAACAGTACACGAATAAAGTTTATGGCTCAATCGACTCTGTGTCATAATTATTCTCCGTGATAGTATCCTCAGAAGGATCTCTATGACACAGGCAATAATGACAGCTACATCTAAATCTTTCCATGTTTGACTAAGTCTCAACTTCCTTCTGCCACGGTTCTCTTTGAGTCAGAGGAAATTGGTTGCCCTAGTGGTATTTAATAACTTGAATCATCCTTTCTATCCTTTCTTCCCAAGCAGTTAACAATGTCCTCAGTCCTCTCCTCCTATAGAGCATGCCTTCGCCAAGTCTCTGTCCACCCTGCTGAGGTGGATATTCTGGTAGAAGGGAAGGGAATTTGGCACTAGGGCTGAGAGTCAAGTTACGAAGGTTTTTTATTAACACTTCAGGGACAGGTTGAGAGACAGCTGGAACTTCCTGGGAATTTTCTTCGATGGACATCTGAGGAGACTCCAGGGTTGAGGTTGGGTTAAACTCTGATGAGTCCATTGGAAGTCTAGTCACAGCTTTAAGTTCCTTTGGGTTCCAGGGGAAGGTGATGCTTAAGATTCTCAAACTGCTACAAAGAAACAAGGAAGAACTACAGATCCGAGAAAGAGTGAGAAACATCCAAACTCCGACTAACTGTGGTGAGAGAAAAATCTCACACAGGACAGTTTTATGGCCTGCTTCATGGAAGGTCAGAAAGTCCTTCCTACACACGTCATTTCTCAAATTCCTTCAGTTTGAAATACTCAGTATGCCAAGGTGTCATATTTTGGGGTAGTGTGTCCTGAACATAGTTAGTCTCTTAAACTGTCATGTGCAGACCACTTGCATCAGAGTCACCTGGAGATTTCATAAAAGATGTGGATTTCTGGGTCACACTCCAGATACAGAATCAGAATCTCTGTGGTCAGGGCTCAAGAATCTATATTTTAACAAGCTCCTATGGTGATTTTGATGCACTGTAGAGTCTGAGAACCACTGACTGAGGGGAACATAATAGCTGACTGCCATCAAGTGGAGAAGGGAGCTGATTTGTTGTCTGAAGCCCAGAGAGTAGAACTGGGCTGAATGTATAGGAGTTTCTGAAGGTTGGTTTTGGTCAAGGTTAGGAAGGACTTGGCTGTGATCAAACATCTGAAACATGGAATGAGCTGCCTCAGGAGCCAGAGAGTAAATTCTTAGACTCAGAGCTGTTCAATAGGAATCAGACTGACAAGGTCAAGCATGTTGCCAAAGAAATTCTAGTTTTAGCTAGGTAGTTGAATTGGATGACCCTTTAAGATTCCTTCCAACAAAGATGCCATATGCTGACATGTCCCTTGGCCTAAATAATTACTTCTGTGATTTTAAAACTGATGTTTATCATTAACCTAGTTATCATTAACCCAGTACTGTTACTATCACAAATCTTGGGTGATTGTTATTACATTTGGGTAAGTTGGAAGTCCCCTACAGCAGCATCACCTGGAAACTTGCACAGACACCTCCCTGCTGAATCGGAGACTCTGAGGGCAGGGCTCAGCAATCTGTGTTTGAACAGATTAGCCCCCCCAGGATAGTCTCATGTGTGAGAAAGTCAAAAAACCACTGTCTTGGACAAACGGAATCCCACAGAAGTGAAGTGACTTGTCTACAGTGATCCAGTCTATCTCAGGAAAGAAACTGGCTCCCATGTCTCTCTGTCATCCTTTTTCTTTGTTAGGTCCAAATGACTTTCCGGAGCACATCATTTTCCCTTGGAAAGGGCAACTGTTCAAAATCTACCCTCAAAAAATTCTCACACATGTTTAATATTTAGGATTGTTTATTGAGCCTTGCTGGCAAACAATTGGACACAATGTCAATATCCACCAGGAGAGGGATGGCTAAATAAATATCACAGGTTTCAATGAGGGATTTAAAAGGAATCTGTTACAGCCATGGAACAACATGGATTTATCTCTAATACATATTGTTAAATAGGAAAGCAAGTTGCCAAACGGTATAAAATGTGTGATTCAAGCTGAAAATTTAGGAGTTTTTCCCTTTCTCAGTCTCTCTCTCTCTCTCTCTCTCTCTCTCTCCGTGTGTGTGTGTGTCTGTATTCTGAAAGGATAAAACTACCCCAAAAATAACAGTGGATACTCTAGAGAGGGGCCATGATGGGGATGCTGGGAAATGGAATTAGAGATGTAGAAAGAAAGACTTTAGCCTAACATATAATATTTTAAAATTTTAGAGGAAATGGTATTCATACATTATTTTTCAATTTGAAAATTAATTTCAAACATTAAGTAAAAATTGTTATGGTTTAATTACGATGGTCCCAAATCCTGGTCAAAGAATCCTGTATACTAGTTTGATTAATATCTCCTGCATCGAAGTAGAAATATCCCCAATCACGTGAAGAGTAGCAATCCTTTCCCTATTTTAAAATATCCCTTGAGGGACCCTATATCTGTATCAGTGACCACCCAGATTGTCTACTCAGACACCTGAAATTCAGGACAATTATCTGAACAATTAAATCCATATAAATAATTTTCTCTTATGTAGATAATGGAGGGAACTGAGCTATTTTGGCTTGGATAATTTGATAATTACCACCAATTGCCCATTTCCCTTCAGTGTGTATAAAAATCCAGATTTAGTTTATTAACTTCTTTCTCATATTTACCATGGGGCCTTTTATTTTAATTTTTTTTCCCTTCATGTTTGGCCTTTAATAAAGACAGAACAGCTGGCCACCATCTGCTACCAAAAAAAAAAAAAAGTCATTATATCCGTTATATCCTTAAGAAGACTCTTCAAATTTGGACCTTGGGATAAAAAGTCACGTTGATCTATGCTATTAGATTGTGGAAGTCCTGAGATTGTAAATTCTAATTCCGTAGTGCTCACTACAGCACTTGGCACACACAATAGGTGCTTAATAAATGTTTCTGATGCTGTTGCTGCCTCCTCATATGCTCTAAATGGGAGACTTTCTAAAGAAGAAAAACAGAATTAGAGATTTGGGGCTGAGTTTATTCACAAATTAATTTGTAATAGAAAGTTAAGCTTTAAACTGATCATTCTATTTCACAATTAGTAAAATTATGAATGTATTTTTTTCTGCCTGAATTCTACAGATTGATTTTGCAATGAATATTTGGATGTGTTCAACTGTGACATTTATGTATTTTGAGGATGGGCTATGAAATCAGATTGACTCTCATTTCATACCCTGAGTCTACTACAGACTATCTGTGTGACTTTAACCAGTTTCCTCATTTGTAAAAGTGGAATCATTTTATCTATTTGGGGGTCTAGTGCCAGTAGTAAGTGAGATGTATATGTAAAGCACTAACATGAAGCCTGCCTTAAGCAGATGGTCAATAAATGCTCCTCTCTCCTTTCTTCTCTTCCTTTCTTTGACAAAAATTTATTTTTCTCTTCCCCAACCCAAACGTCTATGAAAAAGCAGCTAGTGGGGCTTCCCTGGTGGCGCAGTGGTTGAGAATCCGCCTGCCGATGCAGGGGACACGGGTTTGTGCCCCAGTCCGGGAGGATCCCACATACCGCGGAGCGGCTGGGCCCGTGAGCCATGGCCGCTGGGCCTGCGCGTCCGGAGCCTGTGCTCCGCAATGGGAGAGGCCACAACGGTGAGCTGGGCCCGTGAGCCATGGCCGCTGAGCCTGCGGTGGCCGGAGCCTGTGCTTTGCAGCGGGAGAGGCCACAACAGGGAGAGGCCCCCGGACTGCAAAAAAACAAAAAAAAAAAAAAAAAAAAAGCAGCTAGCAATTTTTCCTGAGTCATCCCTAAACCATGGTTTTCAGGGTTGGACAGATATGCACTGTAAAGTGAATAGAACATGCTAGAACAGGAATGACTAAGAGGTCAACTGTGGGTCAGCTGATGGACTGGGCAGCGGTTTCTTAGAGCACCATATTGGAGGGAATTCCAAAGCCCTATCTGGGCTCTGGAGGAAATGTGCCTTGACTGAGAAGCCAGGTCTGCAGCTGGGGCTGGAGAGCAAAGTGGCGCCCATTTGCCATCTCTGTGCCAGGAGGTTTCCTCACATACTCCTCCTCTTCCACCTTTTCTCTTCTTTGTCCATTATTTTCTTCATTCTGTCTTCCTTCTGTTGCTTCATTGTTATTATCCAACATAAGCTAGTCCCACTGAAATTTGTTTAAGGAATCTCCAAGCAGGGACATAGAGTTTTACATCTACTGATTTTCATAGAATAAGCCAGGCAGCCAGTTCAAAAGTCCAGGGTGGCAGTCTTCTCAACTGCACTGATACTGTCTCACATCTTCATAGCATCTTTCTTCTTGTTTTCCTTTATTATTTCTTCATATACTGTTTCCATAGCATGGCCACTGTTCCCTGTGTTTCTTTACTACATGGATTCCTCCCTGTAACTGAATTAGCTCATGAGGCTGCCCACAGAGCAGACATTAAGGAAATTGGGAAAGACAGCCTGCGCTTATTACTGCTGCTACTCAGTATCTTTGGAGAGTAGTGTGATTGATATTACCTCTTATATCCACTTTTCAAATCACCACTATAGATTTCAGTCTCAATTTTCAGAGCTATCAGCTACAAAAATGATTTTTCTGATACTTGAATAGATAAGAAACAGCTGTCAGCAGTTTGGGCTCTGTGAGAAAGGGAGGGTCTTAAAAGAATAAGTTTTGGGATTGTGAATCATCTATAGGCAAGTTGGGAGGGATCTTCAGGCCAGGCCAGGCCAAGGTGAACCCATACTGCACCCTAAGAATGGAGAGAGGTGGTCACAGAAATTCTCTTCAGTCCATAGTAACCTGGAGAGTTACTGATACTGTCACCTCCTTAGAGATGGGACCTTGGCAAAGCTACATCATCCCTCTGGCCTCAGTCTTCTCATCTGTGAAATCGGAAAGTTGGACCAGGCCATCTCTTAGAGTTTTTCAATGATATCTTAAAAGGTAGTTTTAGAATGTTTCTTGTTTATTGCACTAATCAAAGTTATAACAATGGTAATATAAGAGTTAAGGGAGAAAAGAAGTCATCCAAGGTCTCACCTATATAAAAGGCATCAATGCACACACAGTTGGGGAGCGGTGAGCAACTCACTCTCTCAAAACAACAACAACAACAAAAGGGTGGGAATGACAGTATACAAGAACAGCAGTTTTTAGAGATTCCTCCCAGAGGATGCCACCACTCAATTGCTGCCCCTAGAAGCTAAATGCAGAGACTGTTCACATAAGCATGCAATATATTTTACTCACAATGCTGAAGCTGTCCATTATCCTCCCTAAGTATTATCTCTTACATATCTCTCACAACTGAGGATTCTGTTCACTTAGCTGCAGATATAGTAACTTATCTAAATAGCACATTAAGATCTATTTTATGTCAGGCTCTCACCTGTGCGGTTATAGGTGAAAAGAAAAAAACCGCAGGGATGTCCTCGGAGAGATAAGGCATGGCATCGCCATCCTAGCTGCTGGAGGATTTGTGTTTCCCTATTCACTGCTCACTACCCAGAGAAGAAAGTAGCAGCTTTATTTTTTGAAAATTGAAATTTGGATTTCAGTCTTTCTTGAGATGTCTGGATTCTTCTGTGATGCTGATTTTTCTCTCAACTCCTGTTCTGTGAGCCAGTACTAACCCTGGGGCTCTGTAAGAGAATATCAGGGACCCTGTCCTTATAGATAAAGTTTTCACAGTGATAACTGATGACATTCAGTTCACTCTGCAAGAGCTAAAAGAATTTCTTGCAGGCTTAAAACTGCAAAAACATCTTTCCATGGCAATGGGATTAAAGGGTCCTCAATATCTTGCCTGCTTCCACTCAGGCACTTCTGCACTTTTTAATTCTTAAACTACAATCCTGAGGAAGAAGCTGGTAGCAAGGAGTAAGAAATGAGCGGGTTGTGAGGAACTGAAAGTATTTATTCAAGTTCATTCAGCCCCTTAGTCGTTCAGTCACTCCTTCATTCAATTAATAAACATTAGATTTCTTTTCTGTGACAAGCATAATTAGTGCCTCTCCCATTACAATTCCCACTTCTTCCTAGCTAACTAAACACCAGTTTTTCTTTGGGTCACAATGCACCCAGCCCCAGACCTGTTCCCCACTTTCTAAGGCCCTCTTTGTAGCTAGGAATGGTCATGTGACTCAGTCCAGGCCAATGAGAGGTTATGCGAAATGGTTTCTGGGAAAATGTTTTCTTTCCTAATAAAAGCTGGGCAAATGTAGCTGACTTAGCTATTCATCCTGCCCCTTCCCTTTCTTCCTGCCTTGAATGCAGACATAATGCCTGGAGAGGTAGCAGCTACATTGTAACCACGAGACTATAAGCTAACCCATACACACTAAAGATGGTAAAAAGAAACGAACGGAGGTCAGAAGATACACAGGCCCCGATAACATCATTGAACAGCTAACATAACATTAAAAATAGCTTACCTCTCAATTTCTTTTTGTGAGAAACAAACAAACAAACCAATCTATTTGGCAATGGTTCTCAGTTTGGGCAATTTTGCTCCCCAGGGGACATTTGCCAATATCTGGAGACAATATTTATTGTTACAATTTAAGGTGGGGGGGTGTTGCTATTCGCATCTTAAAAGGTAGAAGCCAGGGATGCTGCTGTACACCTTACAAGGCACAGGGATAGCCTTCCACAACAAAGAAGTACCTGGTCCAAAATGTCAGCAGTGCTGAGACTGAGAAACTCTGGGTTAAGCCACTAAAAATATTTATTGTTTGTTATTCACAGTCAAATGCATTCCTAATTGATAGATTCCCTCATCTGAGAAATACTAAACATACACCATGGGCTAGACACCATACCATGCAAGATGCTAGAGATACAAAAATAAGTAAGAAGTCAACGGTCAAAGTCCAAATATGAAAGACTTGAAAACAAAGGTCGACTCCAAAAATGTCTGGATGTCTAGAGTTGCTCCAGACAATCCACTGGCAAAAGTATGTGGATCTCAAAGAATTGCTCTAGAATCCAAGAAAGTCAGTTGGTCAACTGTGGAGATGTCCTCAGTGAGGAGTTTTATGGGTTTTCTCTCTTAGAGTATAAATTGAAACAGAAAGAAGGCTTTGTTAAGGGAGTATTAAATCATGGCAAGAATTCTGCAGTATAAAAGGGAAGAAGCAGCCTTCCTGAGCAAAGTAATTACTGAAGACTATTCTTAGAGTGCAAATAGAGGCCAGGTGAGAGACCCTGACAAAGAAAAGTGACATCCAACACAGTCCTAGATAGGACAAGGCTATCATGACCCATACTGATAAAGAGAAAAGTGTCAAAAATGCAAGAAGATGAATTCAAACTGGGCCAGAATAGATTATAAGTTTTTTCTAATCCCTTGGTGAAGCAGAGCTGGAAACTGCTTTCAGAAACCTGCTGTATAGTAGAGCGGTGGCTCAAAAGACAAAGATCCCAAAAAACAAAAAGCCAACTACGCTTAGGCTAACTTAGTAAACTGTATATAGTTCTCATTCCAGAGTTAACACTGTTATTGTCAACAGAACTTTTATTCTTCTTAGAAAATTCTAAATTAAAGATCTCCTCTAGCTACCCAGGTTGGGGTAGACCTTTTGGCACTGTTACAGTTGATTCCAGGGTATGTATTGGTCAGATAAGGGGTAATGAATGCCTATGGTTTTAGCCTATCCACGCTCTTTTTCTT
>NW_006786552.1:149103-175727 GCF_000442215.2 Lipotes vexillifer
CGCTCTTCCTCTCCTTCCTTTAACAGAGCCCCTCAGACCATGGTTCACATGGGGCTGACTCCATGCCCTGGCACTTGACCAAAGACCCTGCCAATCATCCCCCTGGGAACAGTTACTGGTATAAGCACCGGCACATGACCCAGGCTGGGACAACCAGAGAGTTCCTTGTATGGGAACTCTCAGGAACCTGCCTGCTGCTGACGTTGCTAAGCCTTTAGGATGCTTCCTACTGGAGCTTCCAGGGACTGTCTCTGCCAGCGTGTGAGGAAGAACTGCCTAGCTGACAAGAAACTCAAAAGAGGGGAAGCAAAGCTGCTGAAAAGAAGACAGTGGTGTGGTAAAATTGCTTGATGTCCTGTATCCAGACATATCTTTGAGCTTCCTAGTTATGTAAGCCAATATATCATCCCCTTTTAAATTTTGCTTCAATTCACTTCAGTTTCAGTCACTTGTTACTAAAAGATTCCTGACTAATACACCAAGTAAGCAGCCTGCTTTTAGAGGCTCTTGCCTTAATAGGGCATATGTTGTGCTATGTTAGGGAGCTCTAATCTAAGATTCCTTCTTTTCTGGAATGTGAGCTAAGAGGTGGGAAGATGAGAAAAGAGTCTAGAAAGGAGCCAGAGCAGAGAATCTCCCTTGTCCTGTGAAGTCTGTCTCTTCTAGGAAAAAAAAAAAAAAAAATCAGCGTTTATTGTAGAGAGAAGGAAGGAAAGTTTGTTTAAAAGTCACCTTTTTGAAGATGGCGGCGCTCAGGCGGGCCGCGCCGAGAAACAGCAGGCTTTTCTTGGAGAACTGCCAGATAATGACATCCTGCCTCCTCACTGGCCCCGGGGAAAAGTCGCCCAGGGACTGAACTCCAGTAAATCAGGGGTGTCCAGAGAAGGTAACTACTCTGACCACGTCCTAAACTGAGCCGAGTGGATGAAAGGCTCTTGCTGCTCCAGCCAGGAGTCAGGACTCTGCCTCTGAGGTGGGAGAGCCAACTTCAGAACACTCGTCAAGAAGAGACCTCCCAGCCCCACATAATATCAAACGGCAAAAATCTCCCAGAGATCTCCATCTCAACACCAGCACCCAGCTTCACTCAACGACCAGCAAGCTACAGTGCTGGACAACCTATGCCAACCATACAGCAAAACAGGAACACACCCCCACCCACTAGCAGAGAGGCTGCCTAAAATCATAATAAGTACACAGACACCCCAAAACACACCACCAGACGTGGACCTGCCCACTAGAGAGACAAGATCTAGCCTCATACACCACAACACAGCCACTAGTCCCCTCCACCAGGAAGCCTACACAACCCACTGAACCAACCTTAGCCACTGAACCAACCTTAGCCACAAAAACAACGGGAGCTATGAACTTGCAGCCTGCAAAAAGGTGAACCCAATCACAGTAAGATAAGCAAAATGAGAAGACAGAAAAACACACAGCAGATGAAGGAGCAGGATAAAAACCCACCAGACCTAACAAATGAAGAGTAGGCAGTCTACCTGAAAAAGAGTTCAGAATAATGATAGTAAAGATGATCCAAAATCTTGGAAATAGAATGGACAAAATGCAAGAAGCAGTTAACAAGGACCTAGAAGAAATAAAGATGAAACAGACAATGATGAACAACACAATAAATGAAATGAAAAATACTCTAGATGGGATCAATAGCAGAATAAATGAGGCAGAAGAACGGATAAGTGACCTGGAAGATAAAATAGTGGAAATAACTACTGCAGAGCAGAATAAAGAAAAAAGAATGAAAAGAACTGAGGACAGTCTCAGAGACCTCTGGGACAACATTAAACGCACCAACATTCGAATTATAGGGGTTCCAGAAGAAGAAGAGAAAAAGAAAGGGACTGAGAAAATATTTGAAGAGATTATAGTTGAAAACTTCCCTAATATGGGAAAGGAAATCGTTAATCAAGTCCAGGAAGCACAGAGAGTCCCATACAGGATAAATTCAAGGAGAAATACGCCAAGACACATATTAATCAAACTGTCAAAAACTAAATACAAAGAAAGCATATTAAAAGCAGCAAGGGAAAAACAACAAATAACACACAAGGGAATCCCCATAAGGTTAACAGCTGATCTCTCAGCAGAAACTCTACAAGCCAGAAGGGAGTGGCAGGACATACTGAAAGTGATGAAGGAGAAAAACCTGCAACCAAGATTACTCTACCCAGCAAGGATCTCATTCAGATTTGATGGAGAAATTAAAACCTTTACAGACAAGCAAAAGCTGAGAGAGTTCAGCACCACCAAACCAGCTTTACAACAAATGCTAAAGGAACTGCTCTAGACAAAAACACAAGAGAAGGAAAAGTCCTATAATAACGAACCCAAAACAATTTAGAAAATGGGAATAGGAACATACATATCGATAATTACCTTAAATGTAAATGGACTAAATGCTCCCACCAAAAGACACAGATTGGCTGAATGGATACAAAAACAAGACCCATATATATGCTGTCTACAAGAGACCCACTTCAGACCTAGAGACACATACAGACTGAAAGTAAGGGGATGGAAAAAGATATTCCATGCAAATGGAAACCAAAAGAAAGCTGGAGTAGCAATTCTCATATCAGACAAAATAGACTTTAAAATAAGGACTATCAGAAGAGACAAAGAAGGACACTACATAATGATTAAGGGATCGATCCAAGAAGAAGATATAACAATTGTAAATACTTATGCCCCCAACATAGGAGCACCTCAATACATAAGGCAAATACTAACAACCATACAAGAGAAGCCACCACAATGAGAAGCCCGCGCATAGCAACGAAGAGTAGCCGCCGCTCGCCGCAACTAGAGAAAGCCGCGTGCAGCAACGAAGACCCAACGCAGCCAAAAATAAATAAACTAATTTAAAAAAAGAAAAAAAGCAATTAGGGCCCTGAATGAGAAGTTCAGTTATAGACAAAGATAAAAGATCAAATTTTAATTAGCTATGGAAATATTATTTTATTAAAGATAGAGTAATTATAAATTATTATAAAGTTATTTTATAAATTGAAAAGAAAAACAAAACCTTTCATTTTATGGGCTCTGTCTATATTTTGCCTTTACCTCATCATTTCACTTAATTCTCTCAAACACTGAGTTGAACGCTCTTATTCCTGTGTAAGGTATTTGCAATTGTGCTACAAATAGGTGACCAACTAGGGCTGAGGGGTTTCTTGGGATGTGGGACTGGCAGCTAAAAGTGGGCAAGTCCCAGGCAAACTGGGACAAATTGGTCACCCTAGAAACTACCCATCTATTTAGTAGCCTAAAACAGAATGATCATTTCTCACAGTTCTGTGGGCTGAATGGGTGGTGGTTCTGCTGTTTTCACCGGAACTCTCCATATGGCTGCTTGGCTGAGGCTGGATGGGATAAGATGTCTGGGGCCTCACCAGAGATGGCTGGCCCTCTTCCTCCATGGAATCTTTCATCACAGCACGGGGGCCTCAGGGTTCCACAGGGTAAGTGTGGAAGCTGCAGGGCCTCTTGAAACCATGCTCAAAAGTTAAGTATTGCCGCTTCGACCACATAGAGTGATGCAGACTCAGCGCCAGCCCAATTCAAGACATGAGAAAATAGACTTCAACTTTCAAAAAATCTTATTGAAAGATTCATTATTGATGAATTGGGAGATTGGGACTGACGTATATACACTAATATGTATAAAATGAATAAGTAATAAGAATTTGCTGTATAAAAAAATAAATAAAATTCAAAAATTCAAAAAAAAGGTAGAATATATACATTATGTGTAAGGAGTGAAAAAATATCACTAGAGATCTACATCATTAGAAGGATTAAGAGAATATAATAAACAACTTTGCTAAAAAATTTGATTACTTTCTTGAAATGGGCAAATTCCTTGAAGACAAAAACTCCAAAGCTCACTCAAGAAGGAGATTACTTGAATTAGCTCTATGTGTGTTAAATAAATTTAATTAATTAAAAAAAATCTTATTGAAAGATAGTGGACATACAATATTATGTTAGTTTCATGTGTACTACATAGAGATTTGACTTGCATACATTATGAAATGATCACACGAGAAATCTAGTAACCATCTGTCCACATACAAAGTTATGACAGTATTATTGACCATTATTGTGCTATACATTCCATCCTCAGGCTTATTTATTTTATAACTGGAGGTTTATACCTCTTAATCCTCTTCAGCTATTTCACCCACCCTCCCCTCTGGCAGCCATCCATTTATTCTCTGTATCTATGAGTCTGTTTTCATTTTGTTTAGTTTTTTAGATTCTGCATATAAGTGAGATCACATGTGGTATTTGTCTTTGTCTGACTTATTTAGTATAATGCCCTCTAGATTCATCCATGTTATTGCAAATGGTAAGGTTTCTTTTTTATGGCTGAGTAGTATTCCATTGCATTCCACACTTTTGATGGGAGGAGTTGCAGAGAATATGGTCATTTTTAGTCCATCACAATCCCCATCATATACATGAGATTCAGTAAATTTAAGTAACTTTTCCAAGACTACATAGCTCTTAAGTGGCAATTCGAGCCTTTGAACCCAGGTCTGTGTGTTTGAAAAACCCATGAGTTTTTCTGGGTTTGAGTCACCATGCCCTGGTGGGGTATAACTACAACATTCGATAATCCAGAGAGCAAATGGGTATTTTCCTGCAGTGCTGGTGTGGAGTGGTGGAGAACGGAGAAAGAGACATAGAAGCAGTGATCTGTGATGTCTGGATTACTGGCATCACAAGTTTGTCCAGTCTGTTTGGAGAATATATTTGCCTGATACTTGCCTGATTCTGTAAATATGTTCGGGCTCCTGCTGTTCTCCTGCCCCGTACTTGAGTACAAGCTTATTTCTAAAAGTAAATTCTTCAGTGGGACTCAGATATTCTATATTCTTGGCCTTGATGTTTCTCTTTCTCTTATGCATTGTAACATTCTTTTTCTACATAAGCCTTTGGATCATCTACAGTTTGAGAGTTTGAAAGACAGTTGTCCCAAGTCGGTTGTTTTCAAAGAGTGGGGGGTCCCTGAGTCCCTTTCAGGGAGTCCATGAGGTCAAAACTATTTTTATAATGCCAAGGTATTATTTGCTTTTCTCTGCTTTCATTCCATCTAGGGTGTAAAGTGGAGTTTTCCAGAAGCTAAGTAATGTGTGATACTGCAACAGATTTTAGTGGAAGCAGATATGAGAATTCCACTCCTTCCTACTAAGACATTAAAGGGACTTGAAAAAAAAAAACTAATGAAGTCTTCTCTTTTGTTCCTTTTTTTAAAAAAAGTTACTTTTTATTAAAAATGTATTTTTATGTTAGCATATTAAGAGTTTGCTGTGATTTTTAAATTAATACACAAATATTTTTAAAGTTTCTCATTTTGTTTCTCATAGTAATAAAATAAATTTTAACTTACTTTTAATTAAAAATTAATAATAGTCACAGAAGCTCTTTGGAGTCCTCAATTTAAGATAGAGTTCTGAAAGCAAAAAGTTTTCATTATTTTATTAGCTGCCATTTGCAAAGCTTGGGCAATTTGCTCTCTTTTAATCCTCCCAGCAAACCTATCAGGAAGGTACCCCATTAATCTCCTCCCAGAGGCATAAACTAGGGCTCAAAATCATTAGCCACACAGCTTGCATGCTGTGCAGCTAGAATTTGAAGCTAGTTCTATCTGACCCCAAAATCAAACTTGAAGGAATCAGTAACCTCCTTGCATGCAATATACCTGTTGCTTTCCTGGACAGAGAGGTTGAAGCAGAGGTCAAGAAGACTGGATGAATTATTTGAGATGGCTCAGGCAGCTAAAAGCCAAGACCTTCTGCTGTCTGTTCTACTCCTCATAGGGACTTGTCCTTTCAAATGGCAATTCCTTTTGTGAGAAAGGAATGCCTTCAAATTCAAATGATACTATGAACCTGGTGGAGGTCTGTTCCCCTTATAACAGGCATTTCTAATAGCACAGTATGCAGACTTTGCTGAGCACTCAACAAGGAAGAAACGTTTGTCCAGTTATCACATTCTAAACTGCCAAAATACATGTGCATTGCCTTAAGTTTTTCAATTATGTTACAGGTCAGCTTGTGCATTTTATCTGTTCGACTCTCTTTTGTAAAACAATTACAATGGTAAAAACAAAGAAACTATTGAGTACTTAACTATGCGTCGGTCACCGAGAGGAAGACTTGATACCAAGGTCTCTCTGAATCCTCACAAGAATACTCCCAGGCTGGCAGTGGGGTGTCCTACCTGCTTTACAGATAAGGAGATGGGCTTGCCGAGGGGAAGCTACTTGCCTGAGGTCACCCAGCTAGTAAGTAGGCGGTGAGTCAAGTATCAGACCCAGGTCCGGGTGGTTCCCAGGCTAAGATTCTTAACCAGCATGCATTGCAAGATCCTAAAAGGCAATGTCAATCTGTCTGTGGAAAGGAGTTCCCCAAAGTAAACTTGAAGTAGCCCAGGTAAATTAGGAAAGGGTCACAATTTTATGGTCAGAGATTTTAAGGAAAAACCAAGTGATGCAACCTCTTCATGTAATAAGAAAACAGATACAATTCTTTAATTTTGTCCTTAGCTTAACCCTTCACTAACATCCAGCAGCTCGGAGTGTACAGAGAAAGGCAGTAAATTCCTCATCTGTATCCCAGTGTGCCAACTGTTTTGGTTTTAATTGTGTCAGGTGTGTCTTCCTTCTGCCTGGAGGTCCTTCCTTAGGTTTGAAAATATCATGATCACATCAACAGTGTGAGAGGTGGTGGGAGAGCTGAGGTTCCACATGTGTCAACAACAGATGTGCACGTCTCCTGGAGCACTGGAAAAAAGAGTAATAGGAGTTCCCTTAGGGCTGTGCTCCACGTGCCCCAGGAGGGGATAAGGACGAAAGCCTCTGTAATTTATATTGACTGCTGAGGTAACCAGGTGCTTTCAGCAAGCATTCCAGTTGCAAATTTGGGTTTTAACAACCTTCCCAACAACCTCTGGGGAGGGAGGGAGACAAAGAGGGAAGAGATATGGGAACATATATATATGTATAACTGACTCACTCTGTTATAAAGCAGAAACTAACACACCATTGTAAAGCAATTATACCCCAATAAAGATGTTAAAAAAAAAAATGCGTTAAACACTAAATAATAAACCTTAAACCTCAGTGGAGCAACAACAAAAAAAAAAATAAAAAAAAAATAAAAGTCACCTTTTTAATGTATCAAACTCTAATAATAGCATTTTCAAGCTGGGTAGAGACTTTTTATTAACTTTTTATGGTTCCTTATCTTTTCTTGATAGAGAGCTACTTATCACTTACCTGAAATCTTATGCTCTAACAATCTAGATTCTACTTTATAATGCAGATTAAACTTAACCTCAACAAAGCCAGGTCCATATTCTTGTCATGTACTTCAGAACTGCAAGGACCAAAGAGTCAGTCAAGAGATGGTAAAAGAAGATAGTGATGAAGGGGAAGGAGTAAAAGTTTGATTCAATTCAATAAATATTTATTAAACACGTAATTTGTATCAGGGACAGTGCTGAACAGTGCTGGACAGTACAGATACAAAGTTGGCTGCAAAATATTCCTGCCTCCCAGGTGGTTAATGTCAAGGTAAGAGACCGGCAGCTAGTTTCTACCTCAATGTAGTAAGTGCTACTGATGAAGCTCATTAGAGGGGCTCTTAACTCAGCCTGGGAGAGTGAAGGAGGGTGTTGCAGGGAAGAAAATGCCTGTTCAAAGTCCTGAGGAATGAGCAGGGGTTAGCCAGGTTAAGTCAGCTGACTGAAAACTTGGAGAAGGGGGATTCAGGCACCAAAGCATGAGCACAACATGAGCAAAAGCAGGGAAGCATGGAATGACATGGGGTGTTCATAGAACTCTTAAGTAGTTTGTTTTTTGCTGGAATGTGAGCTGAGAGGTGGGAAGACAAGAAAGAAGAGACTGCAAAGGTGGGCAGGATCCAGACAGGGAGACTCCCCGTATCAGGCAGAGGGGTTGATGCTCACCCAGTGAGGTCTGGGATGGCCATTTCAATTAAGGATTTTAATCAAGGAAGCGGCATGATTAGATAGGAATTTTAGGTAAATTGTACTCTGTGGCTCTTTGGAGAACAGAACGGGCATGAAGTCCATTTTGGAAGTTAAGTCAAGAGGGTGGACAAAAGAGCCTCAAAAGGTTTGGAATAGGTATTGATCAGTGGGATAGAATTGAGGAGTCAGAAATAACTTATGACCAATTTATGGTCAATTGATTTTTAACAAGGATGCCAAGACAATTCAACAGGGGAAAGAATAGTCTTTTCAACAAACAGTGCTAGGAGAAGCTCGATACCTATGAACAAATGAATTAAGCTGGACCTGTACTTCACACCATACATAAAGATAATTCAAAATGGACCACTGATCTAAATATAAGACCTAAAACTATAAAAGTCTTAGAAGAAAACATAGGAATAAAGCTTCAGGACCTTGGATTAAGCATGGTTTCTTAGATATGACACCAAGAGCATTACTAACAAAAGAAAACAGAAAAATTTGGCTTCATCAAAAATTTAAACTTTAATTCATGAAAAGATACCATCATGAAATTGAAAAGACAGCCCACAGAATAAGAGAGAACATTTGCAAATCATATATCTGATAATGGGCTAGTATCCAGAGTATATAAAAATCAATAATTAAATGGGTGAAGGATTTGAATAAACCTTTCTTCAAAGGAAATAATACAAATGACCAGTAAGCACATAAAAAGCTGTTCAGATTAGATAGTGGTTATTGTTGTACAACTTGTGAATATACTAAAACCTTAGAACTGTGTACTTTAAAAGGGTGATTTTTATCATATATGAATTATACCTCAAGCTGTTGCTTTATTATTATTATTATTATTGTTATTGTTATTATTATTAAAAGGCCTTGGGAGAAGGGATGGGGGATTAATAAAGCCTTGGGAGAAGGGAATCGGGAAATTCCCGAGGGAAACTTTTTGAGAAACTTGAGCAGGTAAAGTTGGCAGGACTTTTGATGGATTGTTTGGAGAAAGTGAGAAGACAGAGGTGACCCTCGATTTCTGGAGGAGAGGGAGTAGAGGAACAGAAGGCAGAAGGAGATGAAGGAGATGCCAGGGCGCACACAGCTCTCATGCCGTCATGAGAAGAAATGGAAGTGGCTGATGAAGGAGAAGAGGTAAGGTTTCACTTTGTTCGACAGACACTGATTTAACAACTGTTATGAATTGGGTCCTGGGAATGCAGTTCTCCCTCCTGTGAGCTCAACTGGGAGAGGCGGGCCTTTCTGGAGGACTCAGAGGCTAAGGCCCCGGAACCTGCATGTAATCTCTGAAAATCTTCAGGATGTGGGCTCTGTGTATTCCTGACTTCTTACCATGCAAATGATGAAACACCTTTTACAGAAATATTAGGTTACTTGCCAAATACTATATCCAAGAGGAGACGAGAACTCCGATCTCCTCACTAAATTATATTATTTACTACAAGACTTTAAGAAACAATCCATAAGACTTTGAACTGAATGTGCTGTGCTACCCTTGAGACATTGGCCAGAACACATCCCAATATGTGCAGTCATATGTGTGTATCCCAGTACAGACCTTCTGCCAGACCATACTTCAGAGCCCATTGACCACAAAGCCAATGAGTGTGCATAATCATTTTCTGTGATGTCTCAACAGCATGACTTCCAGGAGGTTTCAGCCAGCTGCCCAGCACTGTCAGGTGGCCTTTCTCACGCCTACCTGAGACTAGATAAATGAATGCTTCCAATCCACCTGGCCCCAGTGATGAGAGGATGTTGGAAGTAACCCTTTCTTTGAAGGCTCCATGAATGGAAAATAGGAAGGGCACTTCTAAGTCATTTTGCCAGAAAATTCAAGGATGATGGGGCAAAGAAATGTTTTAGGTTTGGCCATGTCTGCAGACTTGGGTGACTTGGGGAGGTCCTTCTGCATTTGGGAACCCGACAACATAATCCTCAAAACACAGCCTTTCAGGTGTGCACGTCAGGCTTCAGTCCTGAGTGCCAGAAAATACAAAAACGTAAAGAGTAACATTAAACAAGTCTTTATCTTTTATTTACCACCACCTGATAAGCCCTGCCTTTGATTGTTTTGTCTGCATATTTCCTGCTAAGAGTTTACAAAACAGCACTCCTGAACAGGAAGATAAGAGGCGCACCTATTTGTTGAATAACATCAAGGGGGGAAACTGTTAACTCATCCATTTTGTTGTTAAGTTGCTCAAAAGGATCAAAATACCAATTAACCTGCTGGCTCAGAAATCTTTGATACCCTCAGATTTACTGACATTTTGAAACTCTTGTTCATACTTGCCTATTGGTTTTCTGCTTACGAACAAAGAAGTGCCAATCTGTTTAGCATTTGACCTGTTTTCTTAAATATTTTTATGTATTCAACACTTAGTGGCTAAAAATACTTGACTAGTCACATTCATGCGCTAAAATAATCTTTTTTTGCTTGTTTGTTCCACCTCCAGATTTAAGAGGGAAAAAGAGGTTCAAAGACACTTCGTTTTAAAAAGCCATTTCGTTCTTATTTTTAATTTAAAAGCTCTCATTGCAAGGAACTTTTTTTTTGCCCTTTTGTCTCCATGGAATTTAGTGGCATTGGGAAGACCTGATGAAGCGACCTGCCATATTAGGATCCATTCTTCCATGAGGAAAAAATGTAAAAATGACCTTGGGCATAAGTTTCAGAATGGTGGTAAAAAGAAACAGATTTTATAATTAATATTAATTTTCCTCTCTGGATATCCTCAGACAGTAAGTGTTCCTCAGAGATGATTTTTTGTTATTCTTTTTTTTTTTTTTTTTTTTTTTTGCAGTTATGCAGGCCTCTCACTGCTGTGGCCTCTCCCATTGCGGAGCACAGGCTCCGGACGCGCAGGCCCAGCGGCCACAGCTCACGGGCCCAGCTGCCCCGCGGCATGTGGGATCTTCCCGGACCGGGGCACGAACCTGTGTCCCCTGCATCGGCAGGTGGACTCTCAACCACTGCGCCACCAGGGAAGCCCCTGTTATTCTTGTTCCTTATTTCTTCACGGAAAGTTTTGTGAAAATCCTACCTGTAATCATATGCATGTGTAAGGCATACCTATGGCAGCTGTTCAGAAAAGAGCAGCATTTCACTCTTAGGTAAAGGCAGTTTCTGGGTTTAGAAAGCTCTACAGCAATTTTTGCAATAAACATTTATGGAATGCAGTAGACCGAGGAGATTAAAAGTGTGGTTGCTATAGCCAGACTGCCTGGGTTCAAATTTTGGCTCAACCATTTACTAGCATGGGATCTTGGTAAAATCACTTAACTTCCTTCTGTGCTTCAATTTCCTCAACTGTAAAGGGGAATAATAATAAAAGGGGATAATAATAAAGCCTAGCTTACAGGGCGGTTGTATGGATCAAAGGAGATTATATATTTGGGACAATTCAGGTGCTATGTAGATGTTAGCTATCACATTATATCGTGCCAGATGCTGGGAGAGGAGTGGATGCCTGGGTGCACTTACATTTGCCAGAATCTTGACCCATTTAGGGAGGGATACTTTTGTCATAGCAATTAAATATCTGGAGATTTTGAAACCTAAGGATATATAACAGATAAATATCTATGGACATTTCTATTTTTCAAATGTGATCAGGAGGGAGCTTAACCTGTCCTCCAGATGACTGTATAATTTAGTTGGAGCACAAGAGAAACACAACATTGAAGCAAGTAAATGCTAGCTGGTAACCAGCCAATGACATGTTTGGAGGCAAGTGGGCAGGAGGCGTGATCCCAGGGGACAGAATGGCCTTGGCAGAGCTGTGTTTAACATAATGTAGTTCCCAAGATACCAGACTGACCTTTTCACAAACTCTTCAAAGAGGATACGGTGGGAATAACCCTGCTGGCGGATGCTGACCGTCTCTAGGATGCCTGTGGAGCGGAGCTGGGTCCGCACTCTGTCTCGGGTGAACTTCAGTGCCTCTCGGTCATCGTTGGGCTTGATGCAGCGTACAAAGTGGGGCTGTCCCACCACCATTTTGGAGAGCAGATCCATCAGAGAAAACTACCAGGGAGAAAAACACACATGAAATGAGGTTACCACAAACATAATAGATAATTACGACACGGGCCTGCTGGGCCTCCAGGGCAGTTTGTTGGCTTGTAAACAACTCATGGAACCTTTGAGGCCACACAAGAATCCAGCAAAAAGAAATAACAATATAAGTTCTGACGAGTACTTATCACTGCCCACAGATTCAAAAGCATTCTTTAAACATCACCTGGTGCCAGGCAATATCCAATTTGGCAGAAACTCAGCCGTCTAAGAACTTGCTTAGGTTACCTCGTAACTCCATCACCAGAACTAGCTTGTCTCTGGTATGCCAAGGTGATGTTCATAAACTGCATCCATAATTTAAAATATCCAGCTTTGGCTCCCTAACTCAGGGGTTAGAGCGCTGGTCTCATAAAATGTCCAGCTTTCAGGAAGGGGTCAGTTGCTTCTTCAACCCAACAATCACCAGAAAGTCTAAGCAGATCTTACCAATGTCATTGTTAATACGGCAGAGGAAAAACAAGAAAAATAAAGAGGGCAAAGAAAACAAGAAAATCAGTGGGAAAACAGAGATTATAATGAAGCTGAACTAACATACAGCGAGTGTCTGGCAGGGGCGCTCGCAGAGAGAGAGCACACGGAAAAGCTGAGCAGTGCTCACTGCTCCTCACGGGCATCCACTGTGGCAGCTCCTCTTTTGGACATGCCTTCAGGGGCAATTACAAGCCACATGTAAAATCAGTCCCATTATTTCATAATCCTACCTCCTACTAATCCAATACATGGTTACCTAGCTTGGCAATGTGCCTTTTTTTTAGCATTTGGGGACCAGTATTTTGAGGACACCCAACTGGTTGTTATGGATGTATTTCTGAAAATTGTAAGCCAGAGGCTTCTTTTGCTGAAAGAGGGACTCTAGGATCTTGAGGATGACCTCACAGAGTCAGTCAGAGCCTCCAAATCCCATGGGATACACACACACACACACACACACACACACACACACACACACACACACACACTAGGAGGATACAGTCAAGTCACTAAAGGGGCATGATCAGGGTAGGTCTCAGATAAGAAATAAGTGGCAATTAGAAATGTCCAACCATGAGGGACGAAGCAGGGGCTGAAAACCCACCTGCTGGAGAAGGGATCGTTGCACAGATGGAGTGCGAGAACCCATCTGCTGGAGAAGGGATCACTGCACAGATGGAGTGCTGGACCCAAAGTCCTCTAGGCCCTTACAATCCATACCCCTGAGGCCAATTCTAGTCTTCCTCTAAAGCACAGCTGGGTAAGTCAGACTTCTTAGCTTTACATCTTTCTTGAACCTGCTAGCTTTTGGTGGAACCTTCTCTGCACGGTGCTGGCTCCCAGGCCCTACCCTTCAGCCTGCCTGGCAACTCCAACTCATGATCCACTTGACTTACCATTCCCGCCAAACCCCTTCCTGTGGCCAACCCCAACTTACAACCTTATTTCGTTGTCCCTGAGTTCAGTAGTTCCATCTTTGGCTTAAGAGCATGTCCGTCGTGAAGCTGCCTGGACCTCAGCTCCCCGTAGTCAATGATCTAAAAGGGGCTTCTAACCCCAATGCTTCATAATTTGAAGACAAACAAATCTGTTCAAATTAGTACAAAGTGACAGTGTCTTATCTTTCCTATCTAATGTGCATTTGACAGAGTCCCTCTAGAGACGACGTTTTTACTCAAAGGAGTCATTTCACCAGATGAAACATGAGGAATTGTGGTAACAGAGATGGGAAATAATTGGGCTCAGGCAAATGGGTCTTGCAGTGGGTCAATTCAGTCTAGGAAAAGAAAGTCGAAGCTAAGACATAGCCTCTCATGAACTTGATAAACCACCTTTGGGAATTGTATTAACTACTTTACTTCTCAGTAAATATGCTGGAAAAGTGGCTGACTCCAGTAGTTTTAAGGCCAAGAAGCAGCTGAAATGCTAACAGAATCAGCACATTCAATGGACAGGGCTATGTGCCAGTGGCAGAGAGGGCCTTCTGTAGACACTTGAGGGTTCATCTGGTCTTTCTGAGATCAGAGAACACTGTACTCAGAGGGGGGTTCCCTGTTATAATTTTCCTCTCCCTACACACCACCACCTTTCTTAACTGACTCTTCAGCTTTGCTCTTATTTCCGTGACTCTGTGGTATCTGGGCCTCTTGTGGGAAGGGTTGGCAAGTCTTTTCTGGAAACAGGCAGAATAGAGATCAAGAACACTCCATACCCGGAAGTAAGAAGCCATGGTCTGCCCCTTCATGTTGGTGGTTTCTTCTGGATGCCGTATCACCTCCAGAGTGTCCACCTGAAACACAGGCAGAGGTGAGTGGTTTGAGGATATAGACAATTTATTTTCCCCAAATCTGAAAGGTTATTTGGTCAAATATCTGAGGGGCCTTGATGTTTAGGACACACCTGTACAGACCATGGGGGAGGATTTTAAAGACATCTAAAAGAAAAACAGAATTCGCACTGTTCTACTCTCTTGACAATGACCACACTCTGTGACATACTATATGGTCTCAGTACAGACCCCCATCAGTGTTATTTCTGTATTTCTCCATGCTCTAATGGGCCACTATTAAGTTCTCCAATAATGTCACATGAGACCAAATTATTTCTTAAAAGAAAACTGGGCAAAACCCATGAGGCTGGGTGATTACAAAGCCCCGGTCGCACCACAGAGCATTAGGGGAGCCCTTTCGCCTTCCAGCCATCAGATACTAACCCTGCCACACCCCTCCTGCCGCCCAGAGTTACCACGTGCTCACTGCGGACCAGAGCTTGGGATACACCTGTTCCCAATCATCTGCCCCCAACTACCTGGGCGGACTGGAAGGAATTTAGAATGAAAACAACTGTAGCAAACAGTTGTGGCACCCTGTGTTCCATCGTTTTATCACAACAATAAAATCCCTGCTCCCGCACACACAAAGCTATTTGGTTTGCAGAGCACATGAGCGGCATTTCAGCACCAGCCTCCTCTGTGGCAGCCTCCCATCTGCTCGGAACAGGTGGCAAGGGTATGAAGCACAGACATTTGAACTGGAAGATGCTGCTGTCAGCACGTGTGTTCCACTCAGTGGATTGCTGTCCAGGCAGCCACCTCCCCATGGGCTGAGAATGTCTGCAGCCTTGTTCAACAACAGTGAGAAGTGGGTGCTAGAAGGGACGGGGCCATGGGGAGGTGGGTGAATAATGAGGCATTTAGGAGACTGTGTGCAAAATGGAAAGGCTTCAGCTGGCTTGGATAAAGAAAACAGGTCTGTTTAAGAAGGGGAATAAATGTGGAGCTAAGTTTTCAAAAACTAGAAAAGCAACCTAAATAGTGAGCAGGAATATAAGGGTAACTCTGAGAGAAGTGATGTCAGGGGGCGGGGGGCGGGGGGCGGTCCGCGGTGCAGCTTGCATTCTCTAGGTTGCAGATTGGATCTGTTCCCAAAGCCATCATTTCATTTGGATGCAGCTGAAGCAATGGTACAATTGCCTGTAGGTCTGACTTTTTAATATTTTTAATGAGAAAGGAGGAAATGAAAGCTCTGTGTTGAGAAGGAAGGCTGCTCTCATAGAAAAAAGAGAAAAACACAAACACACCCACCCCACCTGCAGAGGTCCTATGGTGTTATCTGCAGGGACCACATGGAAGGTTTCTTCCCCATCTCACCCCCACTTGGAGGATAGAGCTCAGCACTGGTGAGGTTTGGGGAAAGCTAGTTAGGACTGAAGGAAGCAAGATCTTGTCTAGGGTCTGCCTTTGGCCAAATTGTAAATTCTGAGAGTTTTCCTAAACATTCTTTCTCCCCACCTGACCTTCATGTGCACACAACTTTTGGGAATTTCCCACTATTTCTTTTATTCAGAGATCCTCTCTGAAGAACCACAGCTTGCTTTGAACCCTGCTTTTCCTCCTTCCTTTCCCTCCCTTTTCATTCAAATTAGTCAGCGAGTGCCAGCCTCTCAAGCTGTAATTCACTGTGAAAGGGCAGCTGAAAAGTTCATCCATATTTCTCTTACTAGTAGCATTTACCTGTTACCCTTCCTCAGAACATACAGTGGACCCTTGGCATTTGAGAATTTAACAGTTTAGTGATCAGAAAAATCTTTGATGTATATTAATTCTGCTAAGACATAATTTAAAAAGTGTGATATGTATTGTTTTCAAGATCAGTACCCATCCCCTGCAGCAAATTGGAAAAATACAGAACGAAGCACTAATTTGCAATCCAAGTTATAGGGCTGGTGTGCTCCTGTAGCCACCCAGCACGACTTTAGTTCTGTCCTTATACTCACATACAGAGTAACTCTTGTAAAGTAAGTAAAAACCTATTCTGTGTTACATGTAACTTGGAAATGTTAACGGTTGTCTACAGTTCATCACCTACATATTTAGTACTATATTTTAAAGAATAAATAATATACTATTGGGGTACCTTCTAGTTTAAGAATTTGGAATTTGGGTTGGTCAAGGGTCTCTTGCATATTTGCGTAGTCATGAAGTTCTCCTGTGCATGGAGTAGATCTAAAAGAGGGAATTTCACTTCGGACGAGGGACATAACCAGAAGTTGCCTCTCTTGACCTTTCAAAGTAGGAGACCTCTGTCTGCACTGGGCCTGCCATGACCTCCACAGAATTCAAAAAAACTCAGGGGAAAAAAAAAAAAAAAAAGAGGTGAGAAGGTTGTTGTCTAACCTAAGAGCTTGTCTTTCTGAATTAATTTAGTTAATCGTAGCCTCATTTAATTAAAAAAAAAAATGTCTCTTAGAAACAATCCAGAAAGTAGGTTCTATTGAGGTCATCATCTAACAAATAGTTCTTTCCAAAGGTGGGGATTTCACAACAAAAAACCAGTCCTCTCCATAGCATCTTATAAGTTTTTACCTCAGATAGGAGGAAGAGACAGGAAAGGCTTCCTAGGCTCAGGGGGTATGTGCTACAGGGCACAGGGTTTGGAACTGGACACACCTGCTTCAAATTCTGGCTCCTCCGCTTAATAGCTGTATGGACTTGGACTTGTTAACTTCCCAAAGCCTGTGTTATTTAAAAACCACTGTCTTGCACACACGCAAGAGGCCAGTCAGTTCCCCTTCCTTCATTACCATGTTGGATTCAGTCTTAGCTCAGTGATCAATACTAAGGATGCAGGGTTTTGTTCCATGGAATAAGGTGAGTACTAGCGCCCATGCAACACAGCAAGGACATCTTTTTATTTATTGGCAGAGAAAATACTTCCAATGAAAACAATTTCAAAATGATCAGTAGAACTGATATTCTGGATAAAAACATTGTCTTTCTAACCCAGTATACCCTTCTTCTACACCACCAATTGCTACAACAATATAAGCCAACTGGAGCTAAGCAAGCTTGTTTTTTGCCCACGTGACAAATGTCCTACCCCATTCCTTGTGAGCAGTGCTGGTTAGCCTTCAAAGTAGTCATGAGTAAGCTTTACAAATTGTGGTACAGACCCCAAGCCCACAGGAAATGAGCAAGCTTCTGTATACATATGGACTACACACATGGAATTTTAGATGGTTATCAAAATGTGAGTAATAAAACATTTACTGTTTCCGATGTGAAATCACTATGCTAAACACTTTGCCTACACTATGTCAATGAATTCTCAAAAGGACCCTATGAGGTAAACACTATTATCACTCCTATTCTACATATAAAGAAGTTAAGGCTCAAAGACTTTAGGTAAATTTCCCAGAGTCCTGCAGCTAGTAACTGGCCATGCCTAGATCTGAACCCAGTTCTGATTCCAAAACCTACTCCTTAAACATTACATACTGCCTTTCTATGTGGTTTGTTACAACTTATAGAATCGGTCTGAAAGCATGGTATTATTAAAAAGATTTGCCTCATCTGTCAACTAAATTTACTTTAGGATAAAGACATAGACTCCAAAAAGTCTCACAAACCATCTAGATCTCAGCAATAAATGAAAAACTGAAGGATTTCTTTTCCCCCTTGGTCTCCGTAAGTACCTACTATCTGCATCCCAAAACCTCAGAAGTATTTATATTTAGGTTCTTGACAAGGCCTTTGGTCAAGAATTTTTACGGCTATCAAGTGATCCATCCCTCTCTCAAGGAAACAGTCCCTACGGCATCACTGCCCTCAAAAGTCTCCACAGCACTGAATGAGGAAGCAAGGCTGGCCTTGACACCGGCCCAGTGTGAGGGTGCTGAATGTGGTGGAGGTCAGCTTTCTGCAAGGCCACCTGTGCTATTTCATCCTGGAGAAGGCAGAGAGGAACTGATGGAATTTTTTATTGCTGTTGTTACCCTTCATATTTTCTGATGCCTTAATTAGAACTTTCAGCTCATATTCTTTCCCAGGGACAATAAATCTCTAGTCATTTTCATCTCACCTGTATTTATTATAGTGATGTAAATATACGCCACACACTTGAGGGCACATTTCTCATGTAGGCAGGGCAGGGAGGGAGATAACAACGTGCTGATACCGAATGTGGAAGGCAGGGGGACAGGTCCTGGCAGAGTCCAGCAGTCAAAACATCAAATTGAGGAAAGGAGGGGAATATGAGTTGACAGAGACTATTACACAGGAGTCTTTCATCTTTTTGAAAGGAATGTGTCACGATCCTTTTTAGAATCTGGTGGAAGCCAATGACTGCAAAAAAACACATATACAGTTGATCCTCATTATTTGTGGATGCTGTATTTGTGAATTTGCCTACTTGCTGAAATGTATTTGTAATCTCCAAATCAATCAGTGCTCACACGCTTTCACGGTCATTTGCAGACATGCAGAGCAGTGGAAACTTTGACATCTGATGTGCACGCTTCCAGCTGAGGTTGAACAAGGTGACGCTCTGTCTTCTTGTTCCAGCTCTCATGCTGTAAACAAGTGTCTTTTTCAAGGTCTACTTAAGTGCCACGATTTTTGTGCCGCATTTTTGTGCTTTTGGCTGGTGATTTTACTGTTTAAAATAGCCCCTGGGGCTTCCCTGGTGGCGCAGTGGTTAAGAATCCGCCTGCCAATGCAGGGGACACGGGTTTGAGCCCTGGCCCAGGAAGATCCCACATGCCGTGGAGCAACTAAGCCCATGCGCCACAACTACTGAGCCTGTGCTCTAGAGCTCGCGTGCCACAACTACTGAGCCTGCATGCCACAACTACTGAGCCTGCGTGCCTCAACTACTGAAGCCCATGCGCCTAGAGCCCATGCTCCACAATAAGAGAAGCCACTGCAATGAGAAGCCCATGCACCGCAACGAAGAGTAGTCCCCACTTGCCACAACCAGAGAAAGCCCGTGCACAGCAACAAAAACCCAACGCAGCCAAAAATAAAAATAAAACATAAATAAATTTATTAAAAATAAATAAATAAATATAAAATAGCCCCTAATGATAGTGCTGAAGTGCTGTCTAGTGTTCCTAAGTGGAAGGAGGCTGTCAAGTGCCTGTTGGAGAACATTTGTGTGTTAGATTAGCTTTGTTCAAGGCATGAGTTATAGTGTCGTTGGCCTTGAGTTCAATGATACAAATACTGTACTTGAGATATTGTTTTATACAAAGCAATACTACATATAATTAATTATTTATAAGAAGTATCTAGTTGACCTGAGCAACACAGGTTTGAACTGCATGGATGTACTTACACACATATATTTTTCAATGGTAAATACAGTACTACTACACGATCCATAGTTGGTTGAATCTGCATCTGTGGAACCGTGGATACAGACAGCCCTCTATAAAGTTATATGTGGGTTTTTGACTGTGTGGAGAGTTGGTGCCCCGACCCCCATGTTGTTCAAGGGTCAATTGTATTAAATAAAGTGTCTTTAAATAGAAACACACATAATACAAGATTATGTATTAATCAGTTGACAAAAGTGTTGTAACCAGAGGCTTGCAGGAACCTAACCGTGTATTTCCTCTAGGAGCAATGCTCAGGATTTGCTGATTCAGTGTTCACAGTAACTTTACAGAACATAAGTCTTGTGAATAATGAGAATCAACTGTATTTAACACAAACAACATTTTACATGTAATATCAAGAGGCTCTCATAACCACTGAAACTTCTCTGTAAATCTCATTGAGGGGCCCATATAACTCATGTTAAATAGCCCTAACATCTTGCCACAAATTCACAAGGTTGAAAAGTAGAATATTCCACAAGATTGTACTAACAATGTGGGTGTAAAAATTATTGTTAACAAAGATGATCTGAATCCCTATTTATGTGCAGGTCTTTTATTCTCAGAGGGAGTAAGTATAGATATGTACACCTCTATCAATTTGGGGGTAATAGTCAATGGCATTATGTGCAGCTGTATTGATCATTCTTTATTAAATGAATTATTTAATATTCAATGTAAACAAAAAGGTAAGAAAATTCAGAGATGTGACCTGTTTATTACTCCATCACCTTTAACATTATTGTTTCTTGGTGTTAGTATTAGTATATACAATGCGCATTAACCAGCCAGTCCTTGAGATTTGTGCTAAGCATTATCAGGAAGGATGGAAGAGTTTAAAATATTTTACAGCGGGATATTTGGGAACCCTTCTAACACCGCTTTTGCATGGACAAGTGCACCGCTCATTTTTCAGAGAGCAAAGCAGAGAAGTAGGAAAGGGCATGGTCTCTTTCCTCCCTGCTGACTCCTTTTGTTATCCTCCTCTGTAGGTTGGTGATAGCTTCAAGGAAAAGTGCTTTATCTCTTCCTAGATGGACTTTATTTTCAAGTGTCAACAATTTTCAAGTGTCATTGTTCTGTATCTTAAGTGATATTTCTGAAAATCAGGTGAAGGGGTCTAGATATGCCACAGTGGCATAAGGATTATTTTGAACTGAAGACATGTAAGAATCAACAGTTGCAAGAAGAAGCTTTTTGGAACTCCCGTTATCTGCCTAAAAGCAAAGCCTCCCAAAAGAATTCAGCTGTCTCAAATCCCCTCCGAGAGGGGAGCTTTGCAATCAGAGAAGATTGACTCCTATCACCAGAGATGAGAAGTCAGCACTGGGGTAAGAAATTACCTAAATAGACATTGTCATAAAACTGCTATACCTCCCATCTATTCTCCTAAAGGACCATTTATTTTTCCCAAAAGTCATTTGTTGTCCCACAAACGTCCTTCTTCCTCTCTTCATCTCCTATTAAGATGGTATATAAGCCCCGAAATCTAACTGGCCCTTTGAGTCACTTACTTGGTGAACTACTGTATGTATATGATTAAAGCATTTTTTTCTTCTCTTGCTAATATGTCAGTTTATTTCACATTCCCCCAAATATTGAACTTAAGAGGGTAGAGGAAAAGTTTTTTTTCCCTGACACAGGATTGCAAAGGATTCCATGGTGCTGTTTCAAATTTCCTAACCCGATTCCTAAATCCGTTCAATCTCTCTTCCAGACTGCCCAGGTAGTGGGCCAGATAAAGGAAAACTAATGTTGCCCACCTAGGATAATCCCTAGGGTGGGAACATCTTGTCGTCCACAGTATTTTGAGTACAAACATACTACTTACCTTGGGTCTCCCAGCACTGAAATGCGGAGGCAAAGATCTTGAGGCTGCTGTTATCCTGGCTCTTGTCTGGGCCAAGTTACCTGAGCAAAAGAGACAAAGAAGTTAAGGCAAAGGAAAAGTGAAACAACAGTATGATGAGTAATTTTTCTCTTTGGGCCCTTGTATTTTTCAGAATGTTCTAAATGATCTGCTCTGAATTTGAAAAATTTGGAAAAATTTGAATTTTGAAACTTCAATGATATAAATTGGAGGTAAATTATGTTATAAATAATTTGTAATATAATTTGAATATATATTAGTTTAATAAGCAAATAAGAAAGGACAAAAGGTCTCAAATTCACTTAAACTAGGACTAGAAGGAAATTACTACAACATAAAAGGGCCATATATGAAAAGCCCACAAATCATGTACTCAACAGTGAAAAACTGAAAGTTTTTCTCTAAGATTAGGAACAAGGCAAGAATGTCCACTCTCACCACTTCTATTCAACATAGTACTGGCAGTCCTAGCTAGATCAGTTAGGCGAGAAATTGAAAGAAAAGCATCCAAATTGTAAAGGAAGAAGTAAAATTATCTCTGTTCATAGGTGACATTACCTTATATGTAGAAAACTCTAAAGATTACACACACACAAACACACACACACACACACACACACACACACACACACACACACACACACACCCCAACAGAACTAACAAATGAATTCAACAAAGTTGTAGGATATAAAATCAACAGATAAAAAAATCAGTTGCATTTCTATATACTAACAATGAAAATCTGAAAAGGAAGTTAAGAAAACAATTCCATTTATAATAGCATCAAAAAGAATAAAATACTTGGAAGTAAACTTAACCAAGGAGGCGAAAACTTGTATACTGAAAACTATACAACAAAAGTAAAAGGAAAGCAATTCCATTGTGGGGGAGGAAAAAAATATTTTTCCTCTACTCATCTTAGGTTCACCGGCTGAGGCCCTAAAAATTAGACTGACAGAAGACAGAGTAACAAGAGAAAAGCAATCAGAAGTTTATTAATGCATGTATCACACATATACACAGGAGTACTTAGTGATGAGTAACTCAAAGGGGTGGTTAGAACTTGGGCTTACATAACATCTTAACAAAAGAATAATAAATTTATAAAGAAGTGACAAGACAATGGAAAAGAACTTTGAGTTTCTAGGGGCGGGAAATTGTGGGAGGGTAAATATATAGGGAAGCTAATGGAAGATAAGGGCTAATGCGTTATATAGGTTCCTCTGGTGCTGTCTTTGAGTTTATAAGCGTCTAGAGTTGTCTCTGGTGATTAATTTATGTGCTTTCTGGTAGAGAGGAGAGGGGGCATATTTTTACAAATTTATGCCCTGCTTTTGGGCAAATAGGGGGAAGGGAGAGAGCCTTTTCTTGTACCTGCTTCTTCTCAATTGCCTTCAGCTTAAAATAATTTTAATGCCAAAGTGGCATATTTTGGGGTGGCATATTCTGTTACCCTTCACTGTGTTCATTGATTAGAAGACTTAATATTGTTAGAATGTCCATGCTACCCAAAGAGATCTACAGATTCAGTGCAATCCCCATCAAAATCTCAATGGCATTTCTGAAGAAATAGAAAAAACAATCCTAAAATTCATATAGAACCACAAAGGACTCCAAGACAATCTTGAGAAGGAAAGCAAAAGCTGAAGACCTAACATTTCCTGATTTCAAAATATATTATAAAGCTACAGTAATCAAAACAATATGGCATAACAGTACTGACCTGAAGATAAACATACAGACCAATGGAACAGAATAGAGAGCCCAGAAATAGACCCATGCACATATGGTCAAACAATCTTTTACACAATGGGGAAAGGACTATCTCTTCAACAAATGGTGTTGGGAATACTGGACATCTACATGCGAAAGAATGAAACTGAAACCCTATCTTACATCATACTGGAAAATCAACTCATACTGGATTAAAGACTTAAATGTAAGACCAGAAACTATAAAACTCCTAGAAAAAAAACATAGGGGGAAATCTTCCTAACACTGGTCTTGACAATTATTTCTTGGATAGGACACCAAAAGCACAGGCAACAAAAGCAAAAACAGACAATTGGGACTGTAACAAACGAAAAGTTTCTGCAAAGCAAAGGATACCATCAACAGGAGGGAAAAACAACCCAGAGATGGGAGAAAATATTTACAAACCATATATTTGATAAGAGGCTAATTTCCAAAATATATAAGGAACTCCTACAACTCAACAGCAAAAAATAAAATAAAATAAGCTGATTAAAAAATGGGCAAAGAACTTGAGTAGACATTTCTCCAAAGATGACATACAAATGGCCTGCAGGTATATGAAAAATGCTCAACTTCACTAACAGTCAAGGAAATGCAAATCAAAGCCACAATGAGATATCACCTCACACTTGTCAGGGTGGCCATTATAAATGAAGAAGAGCAAAATATGCCCCTTTGACATACTGAATACTCTAAGCTGGTTATTTTTTTTTTAAATGCAGACACATGTGAAGCTCTGAAAACTGAGCAGAAATTACCCTTTTGTAAGAAAAATTTACAAGGGGAATCTCCATATGTAAAGGTGTCTCCCTCTCTGTACCAGAAAGAGATGACTCTAAACCTCTAGGAACTCTTCTCAATGGAGAAGGCACCAACTTAAATTTGCATAACAACCTTACCCTTGTTTACTGTGCTTTTCCTAGTCAACTCCAATAACCAGCCTCCCCAACATCTTTTGTCTTTAGCTAGATATAATGTTTAAGTTGGTGGCTTGGGCCATTTCAGGGAGTTTAGTCAGTTTTCCCTGGATATCTCCCATGTATACAGGAGGTATACATGTTATTAAATTTCTGTTTGTTTTTCTCCCATTAAATCTGTCTTGTTATTACAGGGGTGTCTCAGCTAAGAACCTAGAAAGGTAGAGGGAAAATTATTTCCCCTCCCCCACATAAAAAACACCACCACCAGCAACAAAAAATAACAAGTGTTGGAGAGGATGTGGAGAAATTGGAACACTTATGCACTGTTGGTGGGAATGTAAAATGGTAAAGCTGCTACGGAAAATAGTATGGAGGTTCTTCAAAAAATTAAAACTAGAACTGCCATATGATCCAGTAATCCCACCTCTGGGTACTTATCCAAAAGAACTGAAAGCAGAATCTTGAAGAGATATTTGCATTCCCATGTTCACTGCAGCATTATTCACAACAGCCAAACAGTGGAAACAGCTAAATTTTCGTCAAAGGGTGAGTGGATAGAGAAAATGTGGCATGTACATACAGTGGAATATTTATTCAGCCTTAGAAAAAGAAGGAAATCATGCCATTTGGGGCAACACGGATGAACCAGGAGGACATTATGCAAAGTGAAATAAGCCAGTCACAGAAGGACAAATACTGTTAGATTCTTCTTATATGAGGTACCAAAAGCAGTCAAACTCATAAAAGCAAGGAGGAGAAGGTAGTTGCCAGGGGCTGAGGGGACAGGGAAATGGGGAGCTGTTGTTCAATGGGTACAAAGTTTCAGTCATACAAGACGAAAAATTTCTCGAGATCTGCTGTACATCAGTGTGCATACAGTAAACAATACCATACTGTATACTTAAAAGTCTGTTAAGAGGGTAGATTTCACATTATAAGTTTTTACCACAAAAAGTCTCCAATTAGGGCTTACCAGTCACTGAAAGAGACAAATAAGGCAGAAAAAAGGATGCTGGGAGTTTTCCTGAAAGAGAAGGTGGGCAATAGAGAACACTACTGTCAGGATTTAAGGTACAGACTGATGAGCAGATCTGTCAATATGGGTCCCTCAGCCTGAAGGGAGGAACCTGACCACCCCCATTGAAACAGCTGATGAAGAGAGAGTTAGTTAGGCAGGGGGGACAGCCTCTGAGTCATAGTGGCTGACCTTGAACAAGTTAATTAACATCTCAGAGCTTTGGTTTCTTTGTCTACAACATGAAGACAGTACTTACTACCTAATCCTCAGAGCTGTTTATGGGCATTGGATGAAATAATTCACGAAAAGCACTGTCAACACACAGCTGGTACAAGGTAAGTGCTCATTTTGTGTTCCTAGCATCGATGATGATGATGACGATGATTTGCTTGAACAGTTCACATAGGTCTCAGAGCGTAGAAGGTAAGAGAAGAACAGAGAATCTCACTAATTGGCTACTGTGAGCACTGGTTTGTTCAAAATAGAAAGATGAGAAAAAATGATAAGGCAACTCCACTTTGAACCTCCACGTCTTGGCCACTTTAATTCCTACCACGTCTTGCCTTTGAAGGGTCTGAACGGCCTGCTCAGACTCCCATCTCCCTTCCTCACCACCCACCCTTCATCTCCTCTCTCATCCCTAACCTCCCAAACCAAGAGATCTGTTTGCACTTTTACCTAAAATGTCATTTGATCCTGTAGCAAAATAAAAAGTTGTCAATGAAAGGAAATGCTGCAATTTGTACATTTGCAAGACACTCAAGATTTCAAAGTTTTTAGCAAGTCTAGCACAAAGATGTCCAAATGTTTTCTCTGGCGATATCTTCAGAGGCTAAACTGTGATTAATAGCCCAGAAAGAACCCTTTGAAGCAGGATTGGTGACATCAAAGTCGTAATCCAGGGGTGGCAGGAGCTTTATAATGAGTGGGAAGCATTTTAACACATTTCAAAGGATTTACAGCATGAATAAACAATAGACCTCGGCAGATGTGCCACACACACCTTTCAGAAACATTACCTATAAGAAGTTTCCATTTTAATTTAAATGTAAATACAGTGTTCACACTTCTTTCAAATGTTAAGCATCCTCATTGCTTAACACCCCCCAGACAGCCTCTTTGGCTAAGGATGCCTCATTGCCCCAGAGCACCCTCCTGTGACTGCTTGACATGTGTTGGGGAGTGAAAACGGAAGTTAGAGGCTTTGGATGGAATTTATATCCTACGTGGGAACTGGGTTAGGAAAGACTCTAAAAAGGAGCTTGCAATGATCCCACATAATTTCCCTGCTTCTAACTTAAAGGGAAA
>NW_006786552.1:175916-181952 GCF_000442215.2 Lipotes vexillifer
GGGAAAGAGACAAGTGGTCTGAAGACAGAGCTGAAACTTTTAAAAGATGGCAATTTCCTGCCTGCTTCAGAGGATTTTCAGCTCTTGGAAAGCACCCAGCACCCATGATTTCAGTTGCCTCTTAAGAACTGCCCAAGATGATGGGTTGCTGTTTTAAATAATCATGCTTGGAACTTGACTTCCCTCTGCTGCCCCCTCTGGGATTAAAAGATTGGTTGCAGGGTTCTGGTGGTAACTGCTGGTGGGCATTTGTTTGAGAAATTTTCTGTAACACAAGAAATAGGCTAATAAATGACTGCAAAGCAATGCTGAAAAGTAAAAGGCTTGTGTCAAATGCTACTCAAAAGGAGCTGCAAAGAAAACATCCAATGCTTCAGCTATTCTGTTACCAGATTATCTGAGTAGACCTGAGAACTAGAATGTTGTACCCTACAGTAAGCTTGGATACTGAACACCAAAATCACACTTCCTGTCTACATGAGAATGACCCTATGTTATTCCAGTCTCCATTAGCATGAATTTCTTCTTCCAGGAGTCTCCTGTCTAGATTGTTCATGGTTTGACTGTTCATTACAAGAACTGCCCGAAAGACCCAAGACCCATTAACTCTTTAATGGAAAATGTCCAAAGACAGTTTAAGCCCTATGATTCTATGAATCCCTTGTTTTAAAAGCCTCACCTTGTTGTTTCCACCAATCATGGACTGGTTGTATTGTGTATGATCTTTACACAATCCTAATCATGCCCTCTCAGTTAGAAAGACCCGCCTTAAATCAAACTTGATCTCTCAACAAATTCTGACCCTGCCTTTCCTTCTCCAAGACACTGCCAAAGCTTTGAGAGGTGGTGGTCTCCCTTAATGCGGTGAGCAATGAACTCCACTTTGTCTAATCAACAGGCAGTGTGAGTAATGGTTAGGGAGTCACCTTGGGACAGACCTATGATGGGGTGATACTTGCAGTGAACGAAATGCTCTAATTTCAGTTAATAACACTGTACCCAATTAAAAGGCAAGGGGTAAAATTTAGTAGTTGTATAAAACAAACTATAGTATTTTATATGTTTAAAAAAACCCACTTAGATACTGATCTATCCTAAATCTATATAACAAAGACTTGTTTTAGATTTGATACATTGAGGTAAATTAAAATAGTGACAAAAAATATGACACAGCTGTAGGAGGCCAAGAAAGAAAGTGTAATGTTAGGTTTTGTTCTGCAGTTTTCACTTTCTCTCCTGGCATTTATCTATGGCTCTGAGTGTTAATATCAATAAATGGGCAGGGGGGAGGTGGAAGAGCTCCCAGCCCACTTAATTTCCCAAGAAAAGAACACGGATAAATTTTATATGTATAGAAGGGGCTGTAGTTTTGTGGAGGGAAGAAATAAGAGATCAGCCTGTCCTCCAGGCTGTTCTAATGAAGAAAGATACGCACATATAGCAAATGCTCTTTTCTGAATGCACAACCTAGCGTTTTCCACGTATGTGGGAAATTCAATGTCCAAAAGAAACCTCTTCCTCTTTTCTGTATCTACTTTTAATTGATATTTGTCTGGAAATTTAAGGAATTTCTGTACAGTGAACACCTCTAGACTATCTGTTTGAAGGAAGCCAAACCAAGGTTTTCATTGATTTTTTTTCTTTTTCATTTAGAATTGGAACTACAGCTTTAAAGTTTTGTGGCCCAGAGATTTCAAAATTGTAAAGCTGAGGAAAAAATAATAACTCTTTTGCTCTTTAAACTTGAAAACTCATAAACAGGATGTCATACAGCAAACAACCCTACCAAATCATCAGAATGTGTCAAGGAGGCAATCAGGCTTCCCCTTCTTAACTCAGTCAATAGTGGAGCTGAGGCGCTCTGCTTCCTGCATTTTATTGCCACATTGGTGGAAGTTGCCAGTTCAGCCTGTCTTAATAAAGACAGAACTAGTTTTGAAAAGCCCTGGGTATTGTCTGCCTTCCCCTCATGTTTTGCTTGGAGTTTACTTGGAAATAACATGGCTGCCAACTGACATGACATGTGTTCACAAAAGGGCTGGAGCCTAGACCGTTGATATCTATCCAAGAAGACTTAACCCACTGAGAAAAAAATGAAATCCACACACGCATATCTGCCAGCACCCACGTATCACGGACACGTAAGGATTGCTTATTCCAGTCTCAGAGCGACATCCATACACAGCAGAGCAGTTTCTAGTCCAACCGTGGCTAGTCCTGGACAAAACTATAATTTAGGCAAAGGATATATTCAAGGTCCCCCACACGGCTTTTCACATTCCTATTCCCACTTCCAAAGGTGCAACATGGCTTTAATGCTGTGTCTCTTCCCTACCTGCAGCAACTAATTCTCCCTATTTCCTTGCCCTACCCTGGAAATCTTCCCGGCAGACTTTCCCTGCCTATGTTCCAAACCTTCAGGTTACTCTTCTTCTCTGACAACTAATCCTGATCTAATTTCTCCATGGATGGATAAATGTATTGCTTCACTCAGGTGAAATGTTTACATATGAAGGGGAGCAGAATTTGTCACCCCAAAATAGACCTCTTTGATAGTATTATTATTTCAGGCTGATTACTTTTAAGAAACAGCTGTCACAGGAGAAACTCTGAAAACTGAGTAGAAATTACCCTTTCGTAAAAAATTTTTGGAGGGCAAAAACATGGAAAAGGAAGGCTGTATTGAGACATCATAAGCTACTGGTGGGACCATGGAAAAAAGCTTAGCTAATTTTGCTCTTCCAGTGGCCTTTAGGTAGATACTCATCCAACTGTGTGGCCAAAGGTGAATGGTGTGGATACAAGCCACTAGAGGGCTCATACCTGTTAGTTACTACAAGCGTTAATGGGGCCACAGTCTTGAGTAAAATCTCATATGGGTCAGGTTGTTGCAATACAGGGAACTCACATTCCATAGTCCAAGACTAGAATCCTAAATAAAATGCCAAGGCAAGAGAGAATAAACTGATTACTACAGATAAAAAATCTCTCCCTAAAAGCTCTGCTCAACACACCTTATCTATTCATGGTGGGTCAGTTATAGATTTCCCTGTGTAAAGCGTAACATTATGTCTCCTTGTGTTTTCAATTAAGACTGAGAAAGCCACACAGGGCTTCAGAAACAAGAGGCTGTTAACTTCACATTTTGCAGAATGATGATTGAGTGCTTGGAATTATGAGCGCTTCTTTAGTTCTCCCTCTTTAGCTTAGAAGCAATGAAAAGAACACTAGACTTAAAATTGAGAAACCTGAATTCTTATCCCAGGCCTGACATTGACTTCAGATCACTTCTATGACTCACCTGTGTTACACATCAAATGAGAAGTCTGAGTAGATTAGTGGTCCTCCACTCATGTGCATGTTGCCATGGCATCTATGAAACAAACCCTCTGTGCTATGCAGCTGCATCTAGATCAATGTCAGGCAATGTGGTGTAAGAGGGGTGGACTCTTGCGAGAGGGAACTACAAGGAACAGTGTAATGCTGACCTAGTACCAAAAAAAGACTGCATGACATCTGTGGCCAGGACATGTGAGAACTCTACCTAGGCTGTAGATTAGAGAGCTGGTCAGGGTAGTAAAAAATATTGTTTGAAAATCAACTTCAGGGAAAAAAACTGCAACAGGCACATCTGATAATGGACTGTTATCCAAAATGCACAAAGAACTCTTGAAATTCAACAGTTAGAAAACAAACAACCTGATTTCAACATGGGCCAAATACTTTAACAGACACCTCACCAAAGAAGATACACAGATGGCAAATAACCACATGAAAAGATGCTCCACATTATATCATCAGGGAAATGCAAATTAAAACGAGATACCATTATACACCTATTAAAATAGCCAACATCCAGAACTGACAACTGACATCATCAAATGCCGCCAAGGATGTGGAGCAAGAGGAACTCTCATTCATTGCTGATGGGAGTGCAAAATCGTGCAGCCACTTTGGAAGACAGTTTGGTGGTTTCTTACAAAAATAAACATACTCTGACATATGATCCAGCAGTCACGCTTCTTGGTATTTACCCAAAGGAGTTGAAAACATGTCTGCACAGAAATCCGTGTTGCCAAAAATTGGAAGCAACCAAGATGTCAGTAGGTGAATAGATAAATAAATTGAGTTACATCCAGACAATGGATTATTTAGTGCTAAAAAAATGAGCTATGAAATCATGAAAAGACATGGAAGAACCTTAAATGTATATTACTAAGTGAAAAAAGTCATCTGAAAAGGCTACATACTGTATTATTCCAACTGGAAAAGGCAAAACAATGGAGATAATAAAAAGATCATGGATCCAGGGAAGAGATGAATAGGCAAGGCACAGAAGATTTTAAGGATAGTGAAAATACTCTGTATGACTCTATAATGATGAATATGTCATTATACCTTTGTCCAATCCCACAGAATGTACAACACCAAGAGTGAACCATAATGTAAACCATAATGGATTTGGAGTGATGATGATGCGTCAATGTAGATTCATCAACTGTAACAAATGTACCACTCTGGTGGGGGATGGTAATAATGGGGGAGGCTGTGCAAGTGTAGTGGCAAAGGGTATATGGGAAATCTCTGTACTTTCCTCTCAATTTTGCTGAGAACCTAAAACTGTTCTAAAACCCAGAGTCTTTTTTTTTTTTTTTTTTAAATAAAAAAGCAACGTCAAGCTGACCAACAAGCACATGAGCAAGAGTAATATCTGTGGATGCAAACTGGAGTAAAAAAGGTTGAATAGTGTTGGGCTTCCATTCAGGTCTGAAGGTCTGTCTAAGGCTGTGAAATACATTTTAAGAGATTGCTGAGGTGGGGAAAATAAGAAAGAACAAAATAAAGAGGATAAAACTAAAATCTGCATGATGTGTTATTTATTCACAGTTTGGCAGGCAATGGAAGGGGGGAGGACGGTGATGACAATGTGGCTTAGATAAACGGAGGAAGCCTAAGTAATGATTTGATGGAGGCCTGGATATTTAATTTGCCAACGTTCTCTTCACAGCTGCTCGCCATGAGCAGCTAACAACGGCTCGGTTTCTGTCATCTCTTTCTAGTTACTCCTCCTCCTTCCCTTGCTATTGTGACCGAGGTAAGCTTATTCAGATCTCTAATTTGTGTATCACTCCTCTTCCTTAGCACATGAGCGAGGGGGCAGAGGTATAGTTTTTTGCTCCCCACCAACAATGTTTTTAAGATTAAGTAATTCAAGGTGATAGGGACAGAGTAAAGGAACAAAGTAGGTGATTAAATAGTTAATCCCACTAGCTGATTGTAAGTAGAGAAAAAAAGTATAGGAGACCCCTGTAAGTTAATGATCACTCAAGAAAGCAGGCTTGCTTAGCAACAAAACCATGCAACAGAAGCATGAGACATGCCCCCAAACAGTATGACAATGGAGGAATGAGACCCACATCCTGCCCAGTGAGGTAAGTTAATGATTCCTAGGACATGCTCCTTTGCACGCACTGAAAACAAAATTACAGGGAAAGATGACATTATACTAAAACCTGAGATGATTTACCACATTTTAGTATATATTAGTGACTTCTGAGCCATTTCCATAGCGCTACGACAGTCCCAGTTTGACCATTTAGGGACAAAATACTCCCCTGCCCGACGAGGAGGAAGAGCTGATGATGGAAGCCTGAAGTCTACTCAAGAATGAAAAAAAAAGGTGGTCTTTCCCCACTCCCCACTTTTCCTTTGATTATAAAACTGTAGCCCACTAAGTTCTTGGGGTGGCACTCCCTTGCCTGCCTGCTCGTTTCTCTCACAAGCGTCCTATACTAATAAACTCCTTCCTTACCTGTCACTCTGCCTCTTGCTGAATTCTTTCTGCACCAACATCTTCATAATATGTATTCTCTTAGTAAAAAATTATGGTTCTTTCAGTTTGCATATTGGCAAATATCAGTCATTTTGAAAAGCTGGGTGCTAATATGAATGCAATCATCACTTATATAAACTTTTTGATTGAGATTCTGAAAGCATTCAAGGTTAACTTCTTTTTTTTTTTTTTTTTTTTTTTGG
>NW_006786552.1:182527-211291 GCF_000442215.2 Lipotes vexillifer
GCATCGGCAGGCGGACTCTCAACCACTGCACCACCAGGGAAGCCCCCAAGGTTAACTTCTGATCTGTAGGTATCCAAGTATAATTTTCCCACTTACCAGTTCTTTTGCTTTCTTTCAAGGAATGACTATTTCATATCACCTAGCGCCTTTTTAAAGGACCTAGTCTGAATATTCAGGTGTATATCTTTGAGAAAAAATGTAGCAGCTTAAGAATCCAGAAAAAAAGGACAGGCATACTGAGAAATGCAACACTCTATAGGAAGCAAAGCTTATAACATGCCTAACTGGCCAGCGTGACTCACATCTGAGCTACACTGCCACAGGTTTTCTTGTACACAAACACACCCACATATTTCTCTATTTCTCTCTTCTCTTCTTTCTCTCTCTCTCTCTCTCTCTCTCAGATTTGTTTGTTTTTACCAGTTCATAAAATGGCATTGGCCAGAAAGATTCTTCTACTGAACCTGATATGTGTCATGGTGTTGAAGGATGCAGTTAATGTAAGTTTTATTTCATAAGTACAGACATTGCGTTTTTGAGAACTTGGCTTTATAGAACTGTGGCATAGCATCCAGAATAACTCCTTGATTTCCAAATCTTCCTAAATTAAAGTCTTATCCTGCAGACTTGGGATGCAATTAATTACTGACTTTTCTTTTAAAGAATAGACCCTATTGAGAATAAAGGCCAACAAAAAAGATTCCTCTGATGAAGGAACTCTACAAGCATCACAATTCTGTGCTAATTCTAGAGGCTGCAGTTATTTAGTGCACTTGTGAGTCCTTTGAAATCAATTCAAATATTTTACCTTCTATTGGTATTTATCTTTAGAAATGCTTTATTTCCTTATATAGGTCACATGGTCTCTGAAGTCAGGCACTAAGAATTTCTATTCCCATTCATTAATTCAAAAAATATTTCTTTAGCACCTGCTAGAAGATTTGTGAAGTGCCCTACATATAGTAGGGCTGAAAAAAAAAAAAAGTTTATTGAAGATGCCCCAATGTACCAGAACAACATTTAAGATGATTTCTACCCTTGCCTTCTTTTTTAAAAAAAATTTTATTGGAGTGTAGTTGACTTACAATGTTGTGTTAGTTTTAGGTGTACAGCAAAGTGAATCAGTTATATATAGAGAGAGAATGGAGATATATATATATATATATATCTCTCCATTCTTTTTCTGATTCTTTTCCCATATAGGTTATTACAGAATATTGAGTAGAGTTCCCTGTGCTATAGAGTAGGTCCTTATTAGTTATCTATTTTATATACAGTAGATCCTTGCCTTCTATGGATGGATCACATCTACCATCTCTTGGAAAACTTCAGTATCACAGATTCTTCTTTCAGTCATCCAAGAACACTATGGCTCATTATTCCAAAGAAGTAGCAATTGACAGTGAACCATTCTACAGAGTTAGTGTATTCAATAGCACCATGGATGAGTAATAAGCCTGAATGAAATAGATTTAGGATTTAAGTGTTTCTAGAGAATGCCTAGATGTTCCTTGATGTGACACTGAAAGCTACCCATGAAGCTAATTAACACTGTGTCTGTGACCCCTCACTGGAGTCTAAACCCCATTAGGGCAGGTGCTAAGTCCATTCTATCTACCACTTTATAGCTAGTGTTTAGCATAATTAACCTAGCACATAGTAGGCACTCAATAAATATATGTGAATGAATGAGTGAAGGAATAAATTGTGCGGCATTACATTTTATTTAACATGACATCCAATACCCTTCTAGGAGCAAGCCCCAGCTCACCTCACTTCCCTCCACGTACCCTGAACTTTTTGCTGGTCTCTGGCCATACCACTCTCCCTTCATATTTCAGAAACTTTGCTCAAGCTATTTGAGGCCTGGATTGCAGAGGTGAAGTGGTTAAGATTGTGAGTTCTAGGGTTGAACTACCTGGGGTTTGTCTCAGCTCTGTCACTTACTTGTTAGGAGGGCTTGAATGAGTTACTTGTCTTCTAAGTATCTGGGTTTCTTCATCCAGAAGGCTGGATGAATGTTTATTGAGTTTTGGGAATAAAGTGTGTCCCCGTTAAATTTATAGTTAACAGAGTTTCAGTGGCGAGTGGAGATGTAGATGTTGCTGGTCTAGGGGATTTGATTAGAGCCACGTGGAGCCCCTAGAGGTCCTAGTTGGCCACGGAGTTTTAGTTTAAGCTAAGTCACTTGACTCAGGTTAGTGACCTTCTCTTCAGCATGTATTTTGAGATTTATAAAACGTTATTAATTAGGGGTTTTGGTTAATCAGAGTTTTATAGACTATCCAATTTTCCATTGCCTAGAACTCATTAAATGTTGGGTTGGATGACTAGAAAAGAAAGTAAATAAACTGAAGATTTAAGGTTTGAGGGTGTATTTTATTCCTTCCTGTCTATATTCTTAAGGTAGTATTTTTAAAACAAAGAAATCACAAACTCTCAAAAGAAAGAAAGAGAGGAAGGAGGGAGGGAGGGAGGGAGGGAGGGAGGGAGGGAGAACCCACAGTACTGTATAATATTATCTACTGTACTTTAAAACAATTCATCAGAGAGAAGGAAATACATGTAGAAATCCACTTATTTTGCCCTATATTTGTCCGTCTGCTCCAGGTCAGCAAAGAGTTAACAATACTTAAATACTAACATTTATTGAATGTTTACAATGTAGTAGATACTATGCTAAGTGTACAGAATGAATTATTTCATACAACACTGGGAGCCGTGTCCCCAGTTCACCAAGAAAGGAAATGGCGGCAAAGAGTATACAAGCCTACGGCCCAAGGTCAGATATCTGCTGTGCAGAGCACTGAGCAGTGATGTTGAGAGGGCCCATCAACTAGGATGGCCTAATTAAAGACTCTGTGGTTGTTTCAGGGTTTCTGGCCACATTCAAAGGAAACCACTGAGTAACTGAGGGGACTGCTGCCTGATCAAACTGATTGAACCCAACTGATGTTAGATGATATCTGAATTTTTTAGTCATTTACATACCAAACCAGGTGAACGGCACACAGTTCCCATTTGATTACCCAGCAATCACTATCCTTGTGGCTAAGCCAAACCTAATCATCTGGAAAACAGTTGATCTGGGTTTTGTGTAACTAGAACTATCCTTGTGAAACGTAAAGAATGGAACCACTCTACTAAATGCAAACCTTAATAAAATCTTAGTGCTCCTCTCCCACTTCCAACTCTCCAGTAAAGTTAAGTGACATTTTATTTAGTTTACTGACATCTCACATGTGCGAGCCAGTAAAGTTCACAATTGTTACTCCACACAGCTGTGGTTTACAGCTTCTCTTCGCACACAACACGCTGGCACCAGAGCAAAATGATTAACTTTAATATGCTTCTAACATATGGACCAGACTGTTAGAAGCTGGTCTTGTGTTCTAAAGAGAAAAATAGTTTTTATTAACATGACCCAAATTCCTGGGGAAAAAAGCATTAAGTTGTGATCCATCTCTAAGTAGAAAGATTATAATTATGATGGCTTTGTTTCTAATTCGCTTTATTTGAAATGCCTGGAGTTACCTTTCAGCAAGGTGGGGAGAGGGGAGGATGACCTGAAAGCCCCATGATAAAGAGATTTTGCAGTGGGATGAATTAATAAACCGTAAATGGCCTTGAGACTTTTCCTCAATATGAGCTATGAAATAAATGCAAAGAACCTTTCATCTTAAATGGGAACATATTTCTTCTCTATGAATAAGAAGGATTCTGGTGAGAGAAGAAGAATTTGTTTTTCTTGCATTTCTGACCATTTGAAAAATCAAAGCTGCCATATTTGCTGTACTTGACAAGATCAGTAAAGAAATAAAATAAAATGGCCCTCAATTGTACTGCCACTTAAAAATAAAAGGTACGTTCACTGTCACATTTAGGAGCTATGAAAAAAGTATTAAAATGTGTTGAGCAAAGATAGTGGATCTGATTCATAACAGATACTTTCCCAATATTAGAGCCATTATTACAACTCATTAGTGAAGGTTATTTTAGTTTTTGTCTTTCAAGGACACAGCAGCAACAGGGTCCCTAGAGCTAGGAAAGCATGAAGAACTTTTGGAAATGGATTTAAGATCCACACTGGAAGACTGCCCTGGAAAAGAAAGACTCAGGGAGAAAATTTTCCGATCAGCAATGCCTCAGTAAGTCCCACTTGACTCCTGACCCTCAAGACGTTTTTTGCAAAAAAGCATCTTACTGGTTTCAGAAGCCCTGTACAGGAGAGCCATCTCTTGGTATTTCTGCAGTAAAGATGCTTATGGAATTTCATACCTAGTATTCTAGGTATGCTTTTTGACCATAGAAATCTCTTCTTTACCTCACACTTCATCACATCCCACAAACCTAGAGTTTCATGAAACACACTTGGGAAAACACTGCTCTTGATACTGATGATATGGGACCTTTCTATCTCTGCAAAGAGAGCCAAGGGAACTTTCAACAAGCTTGTGCTGGAACTCTGCAAATCCAGAACACTGACTTTTCTCACATACTGGGAAATAGGCTGAAGTCTGAATGCAGTAAAATATTATTTTATGAAGAAATAAGAATTTATTTTCTTTGGAAGGACCAGCAAGAAGGGCTCTTTGGCATTTCTGCAATTCTCTTTGAGTGCAGGAATGAGGCGCATCTGTGGCTAGGGCAGCGATTCTCTGCAGCCACCACGTTATTCAACGTGGTAGCTGCAGAACACATGAAATGTGGTTAGTCCAAACTAGATGTGCCATAAGTAAAAAATACACACCAGATTTCAAAGACTTAGTTTAAAAAAAGAAAAAAGGTACGATATCTCAATAATTTTTATATTGATTACTTGTTGAATGATAATATTTTTGATATGTTGAGTAAAGATATATTAGTAAAAGTAATGTCTGTGCTGTAGACTAAATGTTTGTGTTCCCCACCCCCTACAAATTCACATGCTAAATCCTAACCCCCAATGTGATGGTATTCGGAGGTAAGGCCTTTGGGAGTTAATTGATTCATGAAGGCAGAGCCCTTATCAATGGGATTAGTGTCCTAATAAAAGAGACCCCTGAGAGCTCCCTTGCCCCTTCTGCCATCTGAGGACACAGTGAAAAGACAGCCAACTATGGACCAGGAAATGGTCCCTCACCAGGCATCAAATCTGTTGGTGCCTTGATCTTGAACTTCCCAGCCTCCAGAATGGTAAGAAATAAATTTCTGTTGTTTATTAGCCACGCAGTCTGTGGTACTGTGTTATAGCAGCCCAATGGTCTAAGACAACCTGCTTCTTTTTACTTTTGAAAATGTGATGAATAGAACACTTTATATTACACTGGACAGCATGGTGCAATAGACCAACGAACAACAGCGAGCCAGTGAGAGCTCTCAAACCACAGTAACTCCAGACCGAAGGTTTGGCCTAGGGATTACTAGAGGTTGGTCTGTTTGACCTTAAGCTTCCTTCTACTTGAGAGGTTCTTCTTCACGCAAAGCCCTCACTTTGCAGATGGGAAGCTAGTTCAGAAAACTGAATTAAACCCATTGGGTGCAAAGTACCAACCCAGGTCAAACTCAGCCTGTCTCCTGACTTATAGCCCAGGACTCTATTCCACCACAGTTGACTGGGTGGAAGAAACTGCAGGTAGACGTTTTAAAAGGAAAGAAACATTTAAGCTGCTTACATTTGAACCAAAAGACAAATAAGCAAAAAAAACCCCAGCACCTGGAGAATACAAACTCAAAACCTACAGGCATTCAGGGATTCGAAAAAACAAACCAAAACAAGAATTTCAAGAGATGATCTCTTGCCTCACAACCACACCACACATACACTTTGTCCTCAACAAGCCTAGCAAAGAAAATCAAAGATTCTTCTAGACAAGGGCTGAAAACCATTAATAAAGGGAGATGCGGGAAGGTGTGAAGTTTCTCCCCGGACGGTCCAGTGGTTGCCAGGACCCTCTGCCTTCCCCTCCAGCCTGTCAAAGGGCAGAAGGGGACACTGTTCTGCATGGAACCTCACAGAGGCAGCAGAGGTCTCTTGGCTGGTCCTCCCAGTTGGCTGTGGCAGTAATAGAAGTGAGTGCAACCACACGGGCACCCAGAGTCCCCAGGGTGCCCATGTTTCTGAGCAAGTACATGGATCTCGGGCTTCCCAGCAAAGTACTTACAGCACATGCGTGTGCTGTTTGCTTCTGGGAAAGCCCACCCTGTCCACTCCACCAGGAAGGGGGCCGGCAATCAATCTCAGATGCTAGAGATGTAGCTGCGATTCTATCTGAGCTTCCCTGGCATCTGAGTCCTAATAGGGCTTCACGCGTGTCTCCCCAGATTCAGAATATGGAGTTCTAGGTGGGCTCCCAGCCAGCACCATAAATCAGGATGACCCAAATACATTTCAAGTGCTCTCAAGACCACAAGGAAATTCCATTCACAAAGTACACTCCCTGCCTGAAAAGACAGACTCTCCTGAGCACCTCGTATGTGCCAGGCGCCTCTCCAGGAGCTAGAAAGAGGATCCTACTGAATGGACAAAATCCTGTCCTCATGGAACTTACACCCCAGTGGTGCCAGGGATTTCACCCAACCCAGACCAAGAACTTCCTGGAGGAGGTGATGCTAGGGCTGAGTTTTGGAGGAATAAAAAAGGACTAGGAGGCAGGGAAGGGGCAGGGATGGAAGGTGTGGTGATGAGGGTGGCAGTGGGGGACAGAAGTAATCTCAGAGCAGAATTAACATGCTGTAATGGCACGGAACAGTGAAGTGCCGTGAACAGTCGTGACTGTATTTTCTGTATATAAATGAAATAGAAGACATGGTCCTTGTTCTCACGAAGCTTACAGTCTTCCCAAGTAGACAAGATGGTTGCATGAGGCACAACTGCACAGCTGGGTAGCCCAAAGTACGGAATTGCACAGCTCTGACGGTAGGTTGTTGGAGATGAGGCGCCCATGTGATTAACATTTGCTATTTCCACTATTTCTGAGTAACGCTTGGTGTCATTTGCTCTGTTCCTGAGACAAGAATCTGACTCTCACCCACTCTGGGCTGGTGCTGGGAGGAATCCTCAGCTAGTGATGGAATCTGCCAGCCTCCCAGGGTCACACCTACAGAAAGCTTTGTGGTTCTCTGCTGTGCCTGGAGCATGAAATCAGCATAATGAGGCATCTCATTCACTGGGGATAAACAAGAAACAGTGCCACTTTTTCCTGTAACTTCCCCACCCCTGCTGACCCCTCACCTTTCTGTGAGGATGGCAGCTCCATTAACGATGTTTAAGCCCATTTCACAGATTTTCAGATATTTTCTGTTATTAAAGATTACTTTTGGTTTTGAAGATTCCTTCTTATTTATTTTTAACCTTTAATATCATCTCAAGTCAAAGCTCTTTTTCCCACTGTTCCTTCCCCTCCAGGCTGGATTGATACCATCATGGCCTGAAAGCAGTCTTCTCTCTCACCCCTCTGCTCTGGACTAGCTGCTCTGGCGTGGGAGGGGGAGGAAGGAAAAAGGCGAGGGCCGAGCTCTCTTTCTCAGACTGGGTGAGGCTGCAAACCCTCTCTGGCTGGACACAACAGTCCCTGGGCTTTATGGGGAAAGGTGGTGGCTCCATATGCCCCCTGGTAAGGGGGCTCATATGGAACAGCTCCCTCAGCAATTAGGGATCTGTTAGGGGCTGAACTGTAGCCCCCTACAGCCCCCTAACTGTAGTCCCTGACCGAATTCATATGTTGAAGTCCTAATGCCCAGTACCTCAGAAGGTGACCGTATTTGGAGATAGGACCTGGTTCTCTCTAGTTAGTCTTTAACACCCTGTTCAAGTTTTTCTTTCTCACCCTGAAGCTGTTCCCTCCAGGAGCCCGTCATCGTTTATCCACCCTGCCTCCCTCCCTCTGCCCTGAGTCCTTTCCTCCCCATCCTGTTCACTTACTCATCCCACTTCCACCTCCCTCTCCTTTCCAGGGCTGTAGACCCTGGCATAGAATGCCTCATTACACCAGGCTTTACATTTAATTTTTCTCTAGTCTCCTATTAAAAAAAGAAAAAAAAAAATCTCTTCCAAGAAACCTTTCTTAGTTAAAAGAACTTTCTCCACATTGAACCATGATATTTCCATGACTTTTCCTTCTACTGATAGTTTTAATTGTATAGATACAGTGCTTATATTGCCCCCATTTATTGATTTACATGCCTGTTGTGCATCCCTTAAACATTTTAGGATTTGGCTCTGTTTATCTGTCACTGACTATTCTGACTGGGATTTTCTTTTATTCCTTCTAGAAGGCACCAGATCTAGAAAGATGATAAATACATATTGGTTGTTGACTGAGATGCACTCCCAAATTAGAAGAAAGAGGCAGGCCTCTGAACAAGGAGGAACTGACTCGCCAGGCTCCCTGACAGAGTTGGCTCATTCGCGCCTCTCCCTTTCAGGAAGAGCAGAGCACTGTCCATGTCTGTGACCTGGAACTTTGTCACTTAGAGTCAGCTCATCTTGCCAGACTCATGTGCTGAACTGCCAGGATGCAGGAGCAGCCATCAGTGGAAAATGAAAACTCTTAGAGATGGTTACAAAAAGGCACCCTCTTAAGAGCTTAATGCCGTTAATTTGGGGAGTTACAGAATCAGGACCAGACCATCCACAGCAAGGATTTCAGCAGTGAAGGTGTTACTGAGCTTTGCAGCTACAGGGTGGGGACTCGTCTTGCCTCCACTCCCCATCCAAATAAAAAGGGGAACCAACGGAAGTCAAGGCAGAGAAAATTTACTGTTGATTTTTACTGCAAATCAAATTCCAAGGGAGAAACCTGAGAGTCCTCAGACAGAAGAGGGCAACAGAGACAAAATTCATTTCCAGATTCTGAAGCAAAACCAGACTTTGAGGCTCAGAGAATATCCCCTCCGTGGTATTATTGTTTCCTCTAGTTTCTCCCAAGTTCCTAACTCCTTTAAAACCCCACACTCCTATTTGGAAGTCAGAATTCACGATTCAAAGACAGAAATGGATTTTTCAAGTTCCTTTTGAAACCTCCTCTTCTCTTTCCTCCCCTGAGCCTTTTGAACTCTTCTCTAGTTTACTTTAGCAAGTGGAACATTCCCCCAACAGGAAAATAGGCCATGAAACCTTGTTATAACATCTTTCCTTTTAATGTTTTTCTACCTCCACCATTCAGTTTGAAAAGTCCCAGCTGAAGGGTTGGAAAGCAGTGTTGCTGCCACATCAAATTTTCACATATAAAGTCTTCAGAGAATCTCCTATTAATAGGAAGGGTTACAAAGAAAAATTTGACATGTCTGAAGTGGTCAAAGAGTGGTCGCAAAAGCAGAGAGGGGAACAGAGAGGATCCGTCCTGACTGCAGCTGCCTCCGTTTACCTGATGGTCACTGGGCATCTCAGAATGAGAACACACCCTTCAGGCAGAGATGTTTCCACCACCAGGCGCAGCTGGGCGCCCGCAGAAACGGCTGCTGGGAAGGGAGCTGCAGCACCCTGGGAGAAACTGACCACCCTGGACCCAAGAGCTCATGCTCCACGTTTTTCACCCTTTTTAGTGTTTGAGGATGTAGAACGTGAACAGGAAGGTGGGAACAGGAAACTTGAAAATGCCAACTGGATTACTCTCTCTGATTTTATATTACAGTTTTACACAAACATACTCAGAGGTTAATCCTCTTAACCTTGATAAGAGATTAAACCAAGGGCCATACATCTATTTGATATCCACCAACGAAGGGACTGTCACCCGCCCAGCAGTCCAGGAGAGGAGGCTGACTTTTTTCAAGGAATGTCAGCTGGAGGCTCTCTGATGCCTGTGTTTGAAAGCAAAGGAGAGCAGGAGTCTGGCTACCAGGACACTTGAACTTAACTGGACAGGACATGTTAGATAAAGAAATTTAAAGTTTTTCTTTGCATTTTAAGATTCTTCTCTATCCTTCGGGGAAAAGAAGTATTATTGTGAAATAGATTGCATGTGTATGAAAGTGTACAAAATATAAATGTACAGCATAATGAATATTACAGAGCAAAATCCATGCAGCCACCATCAAGACCAGGAGCCAAAGCATTGCCAACATCCCTTAGGGGCCTCTCCTCTCAAAATCGAGGAGCCCAACCCTGGACCTCTTTTTAAAGTTTGGGGTTAATAGCCTCCAAGGTTTCCCAACTTTGACCTTTCTCCTTCCTTTCTGTAGTTCATCCCCTAAAAGAAATTTGTAAAGTAATTGTCCATAATATGTATGCTCACTGAACTAGTGCTCCGTTTAAGTATTTAAGGGTTTGAAGTAGGATAAATAAAAATTTAAATAACCAAGAAAATAGTTTCTCATGAGCTGAAAATATTAGCATATTCTTTTCCAAAATGCTAGGATGCGTGTGGGACCTTGCTGCCAGCCACAATGCTGAGATGGACAGCTACATTGCCCTTCCTATAGGGTATGTGCTAGAAACAAGTATTTGCATTTTTAGCAAAAATAATACAACCTATTTCTGTCCAGGTTTTCGCACTTGCAAAGGCTGTAATACAGGGACTTCCCTGGTGGCACAGCGGTTAAGAATCTGCCTGCAAATGCAAGGTTCATGGGTTTGAGCCCTGGTCTGGGAAGATCTCACATGCCACAGACCAACTAAGCCCATGAACCACAACTACTGAGCCTGCGCTCTATAGCCTGTAAGCCACGACTACTGAAGCCTGCACACCTAGAGCCTGTGCTCCGCAACAAAGAGAAGTCACCGCAATGAGAAGCCCGCGCACAGCAACAAAGAGTAGCCCCTAGCTCACCACAACTAGAGAAAGCCCATGCACAGTAATGAAGACCTAACACAGCCAAAAATAAATAAAAAAATTAATAATAATAATAAAAAGGCTATAATATAATAAAACCAAAAAATATAGAATGTGGAGCTTTTAACCTTTAGAAGCTTAATTAATATTCTGACCTTCAACATAGGACACACAGTCTCTTTAAAACTGAAGTCTGAAGGCAAATGTCATATGGAGAGAAATTAGTGCCCAATTCTAGATGGAAAGTGATAGTAAAAGAAAGTTCCAGTTGGACAAGCCTCTTAGATAGCCTCATCCACCAGAAGGCAGAGAGCAGAAGCAAGAAGAACTACAATCCCGCAGCCTGTGGAACAAAAACTACATTCACAGAAATATAGACAAGATGAAAGGCAGAGGGCTATGTACCAGATGAGGGAACAAGAAAAAACCCCAGAAAAACAACTAGACAAGATGAAAGGCAGAGGGCTATGTACCAGATGAAGGAACAAGAAAAAACCCCAGAAAAACAATTAAATGAAGTGGAGATAGACAACCTTCCAGAAAAGGAATTCAGAATAATGATAGTGAAGATGATCCAGGACCTTGGAAAAAGAATGGAGGCAAAGGTCAAGAAGATGAAAGAAATGTTTAACAAAGACCTAGAAGAATTAAAGAACAAACAAACAGAGATGAACAATACAGTAACTGAAATGAAAACTACACTAGAAGGAATCAATAGCAGAATAACTGAGGCAGAAGAACGGATAAATGACCTGGAAGACAGAATGGTGGAATTCACTGCTGTGGAACAGAGTAAAGAAAAACAGAATGAAAAGAAATGAAGACAGCCTAAGAGACCTCTGGGACAACATTAAACGCAACAACATTAGCATTATAGGGGTCTCAGAAGGAGAAGAGAGAGAGAAAGGACCAGAGAAAATATTTGAAGGGATTATAGTCAAAAACTTCCCTAACATGGGAAAGGAAATAGCCACCCAAGTCCAGGAAGTGCAGCAAGTCCCATACAGGAAAAACCCAAGAATAATCAGGCCAAGACCCACAATAATCAAATTGGCAAAAATTAAAGACAAAGAAAAATTATTGAAAGCAGCAAGGGAAAAATGACAAATAACATACAAGGGAACTCCCATAAGGTTAACAGCTGATTTTTCAGCAGAAACTCTACAAGCCAGAACAGAGTGGCATGTGATGAAAGGGAAGAAACTACAATCAATATTACTCTACCCGGCAACAATCTTATTCAGATTCGACGGAGAAATCAAAAGCTTTACAGACAAGCAAAACCTAAGAGAATTCAGCAATACCAAAGCAGCTTTACAACAAATGCTAAAGGAACTTCCCTAAGTGGGAAACACAAGAGAAGAAAAGGACCTACGAAAACAAACCCAAAACAATTAAGAAAATGGTCACAGGAACATACATATCGATAATTACCTTAAACGTGAATGAATTAAATGCTCCAACCAAAAGACACAGGCTTGCTGAATGGATACAAAAACAAAACCCATATATATGCTGTCTACAAGAGACCCACTTCAGACCTAGGGACACATACAGACTGAAAGTGAGGGGATGGAAAAAGATATTCTGTGTAAATGCAAATCAAAAGAAAGCTGGAGTAGCAATACTCATATCAGATAAAATAGACTTTAAAGTAAAGAATGTTACAAGAGACAAGGAAGGACACTACATAATGATCAAGGGATCAATCCAAGAAGAAGATATAACAATTATAAATATATATGCACCCAACAAAGAAGCACCTCAATACATAAGGCAACTGCTAACAGCTATAAAAAAGGAAATCGACAGTAACACAATAATAGCGGGGGACTTTAACACCTCACTTACACCAAGGGACAGATCATCCAAAATGAAAATAAATAAGGAAAAAGAAGCTTTAAATGACATAATAGACAAGATAGATTTAATTGATATTTATAGGACATTCTATCCAAAAACAGTAGACTACACTTTCTTCTCAAGTGCACACAGAACATTCTCCAGGATAGATCACATCTTGGGTCACAAATCAAGCCTCAGTAAACATAAGAAAACTGAAATCATATCAAGCATCTTTCCTGACCACAACGCTATGAGATTAGAAATAAGTTACAGGGAAAAATCATTAAAAACACAAAACACATGGAGGCTAAACAATACGTTACTAAATAACCAAGAGATCACTGAAGAAATCAAAGAGGAAATCAAAAAATACCTAGAAACAAATGACAATGAAAAGACGATGACCCAAAACCTATGGGATACAGCAAAAGCAGCAGTTATAAGAGGGAATTTTAGAGCCATACAATCCTACCTCAAGAAACAAGAAACATCTCAAACAAACAACCTAACCTTATACTTAAAGCAATTAGAGAAAGTAGAACAAAAAAACCCCTAAGTTAGCAGAAGACAAGAAATCATAAAGATCAGAGCAGAAATAAATGAAATAGAAACTAAGAAAACAATAGCAAAGATCAATATAACTAAAAGCTGGTTCTTTGAGAAGATAAACAAAATTGATAAACCATTAGCCAGACTCACCAGGAAAAAGAGGGAGAGGACTCAAATCAATAAAATTAGAAATGAAAAAGGAGAAATTACAACAGACACTGCAGAAATACAAAGCATCCTAAGAGACTACTACAAGCAACTCTATGCCAATAAAATGAATAACCTTACTAGAGCTAATCAATGAATTTGATAAAGTAGCAGGATACAAAATTAATGCACAGAAATCTCTTGCATTCCTATATACTAGTGATGAAAAATCTGAAAGTGAAATCAAGAAAACACTCCCGTTTACCATTGCAACAAAAAGAATAAAATATCTAGGAATAAACCTACCTAAGGAGACAAAAGACCTGTATGCAGAAAATTATAAGACACTGATGAAAGAAATTAAAGATGATACAAATAGATGGAGAGATATACCATGTTCTTGGATTGGAAGAATCAACATTGTGAAAATGACTCTACTACCCAAAGCAATCTATAGATTCAATGCAATCCCTATCAAACTACCACTGGCATTTTTCACAGAATTAGAACAAAAAATTTCACAATTTGTATGGAAACACAAAAGACCCCGAATAGCCAAAGCAATCTTGAGAACGAAAAATGGAGCTGGAGGAATCAGGCTCCCTGACTTCAGACTATACTACAAAGCTACAGTAATCAAGACAGTATGGTACTGGCACAAAAACAGAAAGATAGATCAATGGAACAGGATAGAAAGCCCAGAGATAAACCCATGCACATATGGTCACCTTATCTTTGATAAAGGTGGCAGGAATATACAGTGGAGAAAGGACAGCCTCTTCAATAAGTGGTGCTGGGAAAATTGGACAGGTACATGTAAAAGTATGAGATTAGATCACTCCCTAACACCATACACAAAAATAAGCTCAAAATGGATTAAAGACCTAAATGTAAGGCCAGAAACTATCAAACTCTTAGAGGAAAACATAGGCAGAACACTCTATGACATAAATCACAGCAAGATCCTTCTTGACCCATCTCCTAGAGTAATGGAGATAAAAACAAAAATAAACAAATGGGACCTAATGAAACTTCAAAGCTTTTGCACAGCAAAGGAAACCATAAACAAGACCAAAAGACAGCCCTCAGAATGAAGAGATATGGGAACATATGTATATGTATAACTGATTCACTTTGTTATAGAGCAGAAACTAACACACCATTGTAAAGCAATTGTACCCCAATAAAGATGTTAAAATAAATAAATAAATAAAATAAAATAAAATAAAATGGACAACCTGGAAGAAATGGACAAATACTTAGAAAGGTATAACCTTCCAAGACTGAACCAGAAAGAAAAAAAAAATATGAACAGACCAATCACAAGTAATGAAATTGAAACTGTGATTAAAAATCTTCCAACAAACAAAAGCCCAGGACCAGATGGCTTCACAGGTGAATTCTATCAAACATTTAGAGAAGAGCTAACACCCATGCTTCTCAAACTCCTCCAAAAAATTGCAGAGGAAGGAACACTCCCAAACTCATTCTATGAGGCTACCATCACTCTGATACTGAAACCAGACAAAGATACTACAAAAAAAGAAAATTACAGACCAATATCACGGATGAATATAGATGCAAAAATCCTCAACAAAATACTAGCAAACCGAATCCAACAACACATTAAAAGGATCATACACCATGATCAAGTGGGATTTACCCCAGGGATTCAAGGATTCTTCAGTATATGCAAATCAATCTATGTGATGCACTATATTAACAAATTGAAGAATAAAAACCATATGATCATCTCAATAGATGCAGAAAAAGCTTTTGACAAAATTCAACACCCATTTATGATAAAAACTCTCCAGAAAGTGGGCATAGAGGGAAACTACCTCAACATAATAAAGGCCATATACGACAAACCCACAGCAAACATCACTCTCAATGGTGAAGAACTGAAAGCATTTCCTGTAAGATCAAGAACAAGACAAGGATGTCCACTTTCACCACTATTATTCAACACAGTTTTGGAAGTCCTAGCCATGGCAATCAGAGAAGAAAAAGAAATTAAAGGAATACAAATTGGAAAAGGAGACATAAAACTGTCACTGTTTGCAGATGACATGAGACTATACATAATCCTAAAGATGCCACCAGAAAACTACTAGAGCTAATCAATGAATTTGGTAAAGTTGCAGCAAACAAAATTAACACACAGAAATCTCTTGCATTCCTATACTCTAATGATGAAAAATCTGAAAGAGAAATTAAGGAAACACTCCCATTTACCACTGCAACAAAAAAAATAAAATACCTAGGAATAAACCTACCTAGGGTGACAAAAGACCTGTATGCAGAAAACTATAAGACACCTATGAAAGAAATGAAAGATGATACCAACAGATGGAGAGATATACCATGTTCTTGGATTGGAAGAATCAACATTGTGAAAATGACTATACTACCCAAAGCATTCTACAGATTCAATGCAATCCCTATCAAACTACCAATGGCATTTTTTACAGAACTAGAAGAAAAAATCTTAAAATTTGTATGGAGACATGAAAGACCCCGAGTAGCCAAAGCAGTCTTGAAGGAAAAAAACGGAGCTGGAGGAATCAGACTCCCTGACTTCAGACTATACTACAAAGCTACAGTCATCAAGACAATATGGTAGTGGCACAAGAACAGAAACATACATCAATGGAACAAGATAGAAAGCCCAGAGATAAACCCACGCACCTATGGTCAACTAATCTATGACAAAGGAGGCAAGGATATACAATGGAGAAAGGACAGTCTCTTCAATAAGTGGTGCTGGGAAAACTGGACAGCTACATGTGAAAGAGTTAAATTAGAAAACTCCCTAACACCATACACAAAAATAAACTCAAAATGGATTTGAGACCTAAATGTAAGGCCAGACACTATAAAACTCTTAGAGGAAAACATAGGAAGAACACTCATACCAGTTAGAATGGGCGTCATCAGAAAATCTACAAACAACAAATGGTGGAGAGGGTGTGGAGAAAAGGGAACCCTCCTGCACTGTTGGTGGGGATGTAAATTGATACAGCCACTATGGAGAACAGTATGGAGGTTCCTTAAAAACTAAAAATAGAATTACCATATGATCCAGCAATCCCACTACTGGGCATATACCCAGAGAAAAACATAATTCAAAAAGACACATGCACCCCAATGTTCACTGCAGCACTATTTACAATAGCCAGGTCATGGAAGCAACCTAGATGCCCATCAACAGACGACTGGATAAAGAAGATGTGGTACATATATACAATGGAATATTACTCAGCCATAAAAAGGAACGAAATTGGGTCATTTGTTGAGAGATGGATGGATCTAGAAACTGTCATACTGAGTGAAGTAAGTCAGAAAGAGAAAAACAAATATCGTATATTAACGCAGGTATGTGGAACCTAGAAAAATGGTACAGATGAACCGGTTTGCAGGGCAGAAGTTGAGACACAGATGTAGAGAACAAACGTATGGACACCAAGTGGGAAAAGCCACGGGGGGCTGGAGGTGGTGGTGGGATGAATTGGGTGATTGGGATTGACATGTATACACTGATGTGTAAAAAACTGATGACTAATAAGAACCTGCTGTATAAAAAAATAAATAAAATTAAATTAAGTATTTTAAAAAAAGAAAAGAAAGTTCCAGTTGCTTTTAGGGCAAAGCCACATTATCTTTATCTCTATATTCCCCTTTACTGCCTATACAGTGCCTTATTATTAGCAGCTCTTCTATAAATGTTTGTTGATTGAAGGCATTTTTCCATCAATAATTTCAGAAAAAGAAAACAGAATCATGCTTACTAGTTTTGATTCGTGTATTCGTGGCTTCTTAATTATACTCAAAAATATAGCGGAGAAGAGAAAGTTAAGGATCTCAAAAGAAATTATTATGCATAATATACAACTCAGGAATACAAGGAAGCTTGTCCGGAGAACATGTTTGTTCTAGTCTTAGTTTTCACTTTTGTTTCCTCCAGGTCATGTGGGGTGCAGTTTTAAGGCAAGATGCAGAAAGAGTTATAAGACAGGAGGAAAGTTCTTTCAGAGAAAAGCAAAAATAAGAAGGGGAGGCTACCTCTTTGTTCTTCCTCCCTGGCTTTTAGGTGATCAAGGGCAACAGCAGGCTGGCTGCAGAGCCTGACCTCTTGCACAGCGCCACCCAGTGGCCTAGACTGTGAACTTGTTTTTATTTTGCCAAAGGTTGAAAAATTAGAAATTCCCAAGTTGCGAACAGATTTGACAAGTCATTACTCATATTTATGGGAGGGCATAAATGCTAGCTAACAAGTCACTTGTATATATTTTATTTCAAAGAGGACATCTCCTATCAAAAGTGGCCGTGTCTTTGCTTCTGCACAAGTTACCTAGTGAGTTGATACACCTGAGTGTCTGGTGAGGGAGCCACAGCTGTGCCCACAGCTGCCCACTCTCCCAGAAGTTGATAATGAATCAAATCCTGCCTCTGCCCAATGGAGGTCTGGAGAAGAAGCTAGAGGGCAGCCTTCTGATGGGCACTCTACTATTTTCATTTAAAGGAGCATGTTTGAAAAAAGTTAAGAACATGGTTTCAGAGTAAAGATGAAAAAAACGTTGTAGATTATGACTTTTTTCTTAAGCAAGCTTTTCATTCCTCTGCACGCTGGTAAAATTCAGGCCGGGCAACCACACACTTTTAGCTTGCAGAGGCCCCATGCCAGACACACTGCCAATAATTTCACGAGGGATGTGGAAAGAAAAAGAAATTATGAACAATGATAAAGAGGTTTCTCTGCCTCCTTTCTTAAAAGCATATCTGTAGCTGTTTCCAGGCATAGCCTCAGAAACATAAAGCCCTTGAGAGGAGAGCTATGGGAAGACTGAGTCTGCTGCCCAGCCAAAGGCAGAAGAATCCCAGATAAATCAAAGGAGCTTGACCCAATTAGAATCTACTCGGTGAAACAGCAAAGACCAGGATGCTCCATTTTTTGGGTCTAGCTTCCTGCTCCTGCATGAGGACTGACCGAGTAACTACACACAGGCTGACTGTAAGTAGACAAAGGCTGTGTATATAGGCCAGTGACAGACCTGTTCCAAGTTGGTTAGGAGAGCAGTGGGCTGGGGTCAATAACTAGGTGGGAAGTTGGACCAGCTGACCTCTGAGGACCCCATGATTGGATGACTTTGATTGGCCCCAGTCCCATTACTTGAAATAATACATAAATAGAAATAATCTTCCCAATAATTCTAGGTAAACTGAGAGCATCCTAGAGTGTTTAGCATAAACTGATAATAACATCTGCTTTATTAATTAATTAATTTATTTTTTATTGGACGCACTGTGTGTCTTGCAGGATCTTAGTTCCCTGACCTGGGATCGAACCTGTGCCATCTGCAGTGGAAGTGTGGAATCCTAACCATGGGACTGCCAGGGAATTCCCAAAATACGTTTTTATAAATGGAAGAATGAAGGAAGCAGGCAGGGAAAATGAGAAGTCTAAGAGGTGATGTTATAGAAAGTGTGTGTGTGTGTGTGTGTGTGTGTGTGTGTGTGTGTGTGTGTGCGCACATATGTATATATAGGCTGATGCTGTGCAATTAGATGCAAAAGAAACAATCACTTTCCTTTTCTTGGAATTTAGCTGAACAGACCTTTACAGCTGCTCAAAGTTCAAAATGTTAGTAGTACAGCCCTGGCAGGATTTAGACACGAAATGGAAAACCCCAGCAGAGCTTGTAAAAGCATCAGACCCAGGGCTGTCAGGGAGGTTCCAAGTACCTGTTTTGGTCAAAGGGATTGAGAAGAGTTGCTGAAGAAGCTGGTTTTCCGATGTCCTCAGTACGACAACCACATCGGCAGGGAGAGTGTCTCTGTTTTTCTCAAGAACCCCAGAAGCATCATATAATACCTGCAACACGAATAGTAAAGCACAAGTGAGCCAATACCAACCCCATCACTGGCGACATGGGCACACTGTCCGAGGTCAGTAATTAATCAACCTCTGTATAGAATTCATCTTGACACAGCTGTGCTTTTAAACCCAGACCACCATATAAGGGGGGAAAATTGTAATTTTTGAGAGCCCAGTTTATGTTAACCTCTTGTTCAATTATTCTTTGAAGAAGGGTCCTGTCAAAGATATATCACATCAGAATAATTGTATCGGGCACTCACAATATGGGAGGCATCCATCCTATGAGGTTAACACTGTTATTATCTCTATTTTACTGTGGGCAAACAGAGGCTTAGAGAGAGGCTGAAAAATGTGCCATGGTCACACGTTGTCACCAACGGTGGGCAGGTATCCCAACCTGGGCAGTTTGGCTCCACGCTCACAACCACTGCACCCTCACTCTTCCCAAGGTTCTCGTGGCACCTGAGTGATGGCTCAGGGATTCTGAGCAGTTCTCGGTTCTCAGGACAGAGGGGATCCAGGTCAGTGCAATTTTAAGGGATGTTCCAATGAAATAAGTGTTGAGTGACAAATGAATTCAGGAAAAGACACAGAGCCCAGAAGGAAAAGGACCCTATTTTTCCTTTAAAGTCAAGAAAGGACAAGAGGGAGAAAGAGGGAAGAAGAGGGGTGGGTAGGAAATAGGTGAAAAAGGACAGAGAGATGGGAAGAGAGGTGTGAGAAAAGGGACAGGAATGGAAGGCAGAAGAGCAGAGAAGAATGGGGACGCGGGGATCAGGGTAGATGTCATACGCAGTCAGGCTTCAATGCTAAGGTAAATTAAGTTTTTAAGGGCGAAAACTGGATTGCAATTTCTAGCAAAGATCCAAAATAGATACCATGATGTATTATGTGGAGGGAAAAACCACCTCTTCACTTGTATTAGACTGCCTTTTAACCAACCTCCAGTCAGGCAAAATTAATTTCCATGCCATGATGTGAATGTGAAAAATAATTTCAATAAGTCTCAAATCAACAAAATAATCAGAAATACCTTTTATTGAGCTCCTATCCATTTTCTGGACCCAGGGCCTCAGCAGACCCTGCGAGAACCAATTAGCCATAATTCACGCCGCTCCTTTGAGAGTAACATGCGCAATGAATTGTTGGCTACAGGGGGAAAGAATTTCCTCAATCACTCACTAATTCGCTTCAGGAACTTGAAATTGAGACTCAGGCATAATGGGTGAAAAATGGAAATTTCAGTTAATGTTGTAAAAGCTTAACATCTGGATGATGGAGTTTTTTGGTTTTTTTTTTTTTTCCTTTTCATCTAGACATTTTTGATGCCCTGTAGACACACACTTGGGCTACGAAGTGCTAAAAATTGAGCCCCACTGTGATATTAACCCTCCTCCATTACCTACACATCTCCAAATGACTTTTTTTTTTTTTCCTCCAAATGACTTTTGAATGTGAACATTCGCCACTAAACGCTGCAAAAGCTGTAATATGTTTTCTCTCTGGAGAGCTGTCACTTCTAGGCCAAACCTCAGGTGAGCAGCAGATGGCAGCTCTGTGGGCCACCCCAGCGAGAAAGTGCTTCTTTGCCAGAGGCTACTTTCTGTGAGCAACACCACTGAGAAAGTTTGGGAATTATGATTAGGTATTCAAGAAGAATTAAAAGGAGAAAGGAATCTGCAAGCAATTTCATGAGGGCCACAAACAGGGTACGGTTGACACTTACCCCTTGTCAAGTTCAGGTTTAATAACTGATGTGTCTCACCTTTCCAGCAAAGTGCTGAACGCCAAAGCACAGCTCCATTCCTTTGGGCCTCCAGATGTATTTGCATCGGAGATTATCTTCAAATTTATCTGTGTGGATTTTCATGTTTAAAAGTTACAACGTGAACTATTTGGTCCTTCAGACAAAAGTGTGCTCCTCGAACCATGATGACCCAGAATAAGGAATTTCAGAGTAGACCTGATATTATTCTTGAATGTTCAGTGATGGAGAAAGATTCCCCCATGTGATGGGCATTTACAACTGAGTTCTCATTTACTTGTTTCATGTTGTTTTTAGTGTCAGGCTGTTCCCTACGATATCATGCTCTGCTCTGAGAACTCCTAGGATGAACACTGATGCTACCAGGAGACCAGCTAATTAGCTTTAGAACTATGAAGATATTCCATGGAAGGCAAATAACCCTGGTTTATACTCCTCTTGGCAACTTGTGACAATTTTATAGATAAAAGGAAGTCACTTGAGGGTGACAATTTCAACTCCTAGAAGTGAATCTCTTCCACACATCAATTTTCCATCTGGGAAAAAGGCTTGAAACTTCGTGTTCCTCCCTCTACAAATAGTTTTGCTTTTGTTGTGACTGATGACCTACTCTGTGTGAGGAATTGTGCTAACTAGTAAAGGGATGCAAGGGTTGGGGCTTTGTTGCCCAAGGATCTCACAATGTAAGTGAGAGACAGGACCATGTGCAACACTGAAGATTCACAAAGAAGGAGGAGTAGGTCAATAGGTATAGGGGTAAAGCACAGAGGGCCTTGAATGCCAGAAGGAGGTGTTTTACTGTCACTTCATAGATAATGGTAACCTAATGAAAAGGTAGCTTTAAGAAGACTAAATCAGCTGGGATGTCCAGGGTAGAGGGGGAGAATATGAGCCTGGAACCCAGGAGACCAGCAGGGGCTTCTGTACAAACTTGGACTAGAGATGGCTGGGCGTCCAGGTGGAGATACGAGAGAAGGACATGAAAAAGGAGGGGAACCAAGTACTGGTTATGGGAAATAAGGGAGCAGAAGGTGGAAAAAATGATATTGACACAGGGTATAGGTATTTCCATTTGCAGAAATAGGAAAGTGAGCAAGGTCTGAGAGATGGTGACGGGTTTGCCGTCAAATTCTATCAGGACATGTTCTGAACATTCCAATTCATTAAAAGCAGGATCTATATTTTCACAATCACCAGGTAGCCAAAATACACAGGAAAGATTCCTTAAACCACATTCATTTGATGACGTGAGCCCAGCAGCCAAGCTCTCTTCTGCACGTATATGCCTTTTACAAAAGGTACCTACCAACCAGGGTCTGGTCCGTTGCTTGGGGAAACCGACTTTCCTCATCCAGAAGTGCAAGCAGTCCCAGAGGTTTCTGGAGGAACATATCCAAGAGGGGGCGATTGTCCTCATACTCCACGGGTGTCACGTCAACGCCCTCATTCTGATACTCCATCTGGAAGGAAACAGATTGTGAATCTCTCCAGCCCAAAACTGGCCTAGGTACCACCAGTTTGCCTGCACTTTTTTGTGTCTGGCAACAGTGAACAGGGTGTATTTTATTATATGAGTAGGACAGGGCTCTTCTGCAGTCGGCAGGTGAAGGTGGCAAGAGAAGGGATGGCTCTCTGTCTCCCAAACACTGACCTGGGGACTCAGAATTGAGAAACTGATGTAGAAAGGAAGGGAAGCTGAAAATTCTTTTATTTTAGTGACAAGTAAGGTTTAAACCAGGAAGAAGGCAGATTTCTATCTTCTGTAAAGGATTCTGCAAAGGAATCATCTCAGATTAAAAAACTAGAAAAACTCCAGATATCCCAGGAAGATAAATGGAAGGAAACTGGACTGAAATAAGGTCTAGTTTTGTACAAGTGAGTGGGGAGAAGAGTGCGATACAGGTTTATCCAGTTCCAGTGATAAAACCAATACTGGTATTTGTAGTCCACGTCTTTGTGTTCATCTAATCATAGTGGTTTGTGTGTCCTTGCTCCTGTATTAAAACAAGGAGCTTGGTCAGAACGTTTAGTTTGTGCAACTACATAACCCCTCTTCATACAGGAGAGTCTTGGGGTTGGGGTATAGGCTGTGGTGGGGGAGAAGGGCCCCTAGCCTTTGGGCCCACTAGCTTCACGTCCTGTTTTATTTACCATTAAATAGGGGAAAGATTTCCATTTTGAGAAAACCAAGAACATCTCTTACTCCTCCCTGAAGATACCCAACCACTTCTTGTGGGGTCTGGTGTGCAAGAGAGGGGATAGGGATGGGCAGTTTGGGAGTTAAGAACAACAAGAACCTGTGTTCTGAGTTCAAGATCATCCTGAGTCATTCTGGACATGATCATAGATATTTTTAGTTAAATAAAGCAGAAGAGAATGTAGCATTCTGAGCAATGCACATGAATCAGTTTGGAAACAACATTTAAATAATTGGCTTGTCACCAGCTTCACTCAAGGGAGGAAATGTACCTTTCCACAGAAATCGAGACCTCTTTTTTTCCAGACTAAATTTAGACTGTTGAGCTATTTTGACAGGACTGCCTCACCAGTGTTTTTTTTTTTTTTTACACCTTTATTGGAGTATAATTGCTTTACAATGTTGTGTTAGTTTCTGCTGTATAACAAAGTGAATCAGCTATATGCACACGTATATCCCCACATCCCCTCCCTCTTGCGCCCCCCTCCCACCCCTCTAGGTGGTCACAAAGCACTGAGCTGAGTCACCAGTGGTTTTCCTTTGGAGTCTTTGGCTTGTTAACCTAACAGGGTTTCTGCTTCAAACTCTGAGCAGCCTGAGGCACCTTTCCCACCAGCTCTAGTGCCTTCAGAGTTCAGTTACCTCCTCAAGAGCAAAAACGTGCTGATTGAAATAGTACTGGATTTGCTCATTGGCGATGTTTATGCAGAGCTGCTCAAATGAATTTCTCTGAAAGTTCTCGAATCCAAAAATATCCAAGATCCCCACGTTCATACCACCGTCTGAAGTACTGCATGAGAGAGAAGAATAAAACCTTTCAGGGGAGGAAACAGCCATCTCAGGACAGTGAGAACATACGTGCCTGCATTTTGTCAACACACGTAGCCACTCAGGGAAATCGGCATCCTGCCACCTTCGGGGGAGAAACTGTCTGTGTGTTAAACCATTGGCTCCTTGAGTTTTTCAACAGTACTTCCAACTTCTTGTTTTAAAGCAGTAGAATCCTTTCACACCTTCCTCAGAAGCTCCATTTATAAAGGGATTAAAGAGGAACCACTGTTTGAAGGCGCTGGAGCTGCTCATTTATTCTTCTACTTTCTCACACACAAAGCTTAGTTGGAAGAAGACTCTAGAGTTTGATGTTGTCAATTCTTCCACAATCTAGAAACCACTAATGCTTAGCAAAGAAAAAGCTGTAGTAGTAATAATATTGTGAGATACTGTGCTTTAAACACTTTTCATGAAATGTCTTAGTTGATTCTAAAAGCAACCCTATGATGAGGATATTATACTCATTTTACAGATGAGAAAACTATAACCTAGAACATGCACTGATGAAGCTGTGAAGCTTGGATGCAAACCCAGTTTTCCCAGCTCCCAGCCAAGACTTTTCTCTTGAACACTGCACTGTAATGGCTCCGTCAATCATGAGCCTCTCGGGTACAAACACTGCATCTTTTAAAGGAGATGGCCTGAGATCTTCACTAAAGAAAACCCAAGAGAGAACCAAATGCTTCCTCTTGCAATCTCTAAGAGACACTGAATGACAACTCTCCCCAAGGCCTCTGCTCTCCGGGGGAATTTACCGTAAGTTTTTGTCTGGCTGCAGGAGTGTATTGATGCGATTTACGATCCAGCTGAAAAGCCTCCCATACAGGGCTTTGGACATGGCATCTCGGACATCCAAGGCCCTGTCGACAGTGTTGGCGCGGACGATGGTCTCACCCCGGGTGACCACGCAGTGTGAGGTGAGGGCCTCCTGGAGCTCTTCAGGGCTGATACAGAGAACCAAGGCAGCTAGAAGAGAGGGTAAGGATGATGCCGGAGAATGCAGACATCCATCTATCCATCCACCCATCCATCCATTCATCTAGCCAGTATTTACTCAACACCAGCTACATGCCAGGCTCATCCTCAGCACTTCAGGGCCAAGGATAAACAAGCCGGGTCCTTAACCCCAAGAAGCACCCAGACTGATGCAATACCTCCCAAACTGTTCTGAAACCTCTTCACGCATGTTAGATGAAGAAAATGCGGAAGGAGGTGGTCTTTGGCCAAATAAGTTGGAGCAGTTGCTGGAGAGTAGAGTCTGCTCTTAGAGAATCACAAAGCACATTAGTATAGTAAAGACCATAAAAAGTGCTACAGTTTAATACAAAAGGTGTTTATTTAAATCAGTTTTTTTCTAACTCAGGATTCTTATTCCTTGTGCCACCATTATTACCTGTGGAACTTTAAAAATAAATAGGTGCCAACTTTGTCCCCTGCAGATGCTGATTCAGTGAATTTAGAGTGAGGTCCAACCTCGTATTTTTTTCAAAAATTTGTAGATGATTTTCAAAAGCAGCCACTGGTGAGAATCACTGCCCAGAGTTACCTGGCATGGAATTCTTTTCTGAAGAACATCTATTTGCCACTTATGAAAAGAACACTGATGTTCTACAAGACAGCCTCTGGGAAATACTGGTTAGTGAAAACACCCAGAGCCAGTTGAACGACCAGCAACAAAACACCATATTTCAGAGTCTTGAAAAACTCCCAAAGTAAAAGAAACGTGTACTTTAGCCACACAGTGCACAGGCGTCAAATAATTACCATTTTCCAAGGCTTCTGCATTGGGCACCTCACTTTTATCAGTTTGATGTTGAGAGGAAATAGCTGCAAACTCAATGTTTCCAATATTCAAAATCCCAGCCAAAATTCTGTACACCGAGTGCACCTCCTGAAAAGGACATCAAGAACCATGTTTGGTCACTGCCAGTCAATTAGATCACTTGTGCTGTGGTGCAAACTGCTAGCTGTCCACCAATGTCCATCCTCCCCCTTCTCCTGGGCACACAAAAGATTTTCCAAGCCTCCCTTGCAGTTAGGCCATGTAACTAAATTCTTAAGAAAGGAGCAAGCAGAACAACATGGGCCATTTCCAGGCCTGCCTTACAGAATGGAGCCTGCCTCCTCCAAGCATTTTGTCCGTTATTGCTGGATGGAGCTCCCAGCAACCCAGCCTCAACCGTACCACTGATTAGGGAGCCTGAGACCAATGACCTGATGGAACAGTGATGTTGTACAACCTGAAACTCTTGCCTTGGAATGCTTACATTAGAAAGAACTGATCTTCTTTGTTCTTTCAGCCACTTTTATAGTCTTTCACCCTAACTAATACCAGCTCCCAAATTCAGGTATGGTTCTTTCTTCAAAACAAGAGTAGATATGTTTCCTTAACCTCTTCTGAATATAGCTTTTATGAAATAGTTGGCAGGGCATTCATTGATGTTTCACTAGAACATTCGAAGTTGAATTATGGAGTATATAGTCATGAATGAGGTCAGAAAATCTTTTGAAAGACTCACTAGAAATTATCTGTGGTGTTTTAATATAATAATATTGGGTTGGCCAAAAAGTTCACTCGGGTTTTTATGAACTTTCTGGCCAGCCCAATATATATTTGGTCTTTATACCCATTTCTGGCACAGGAGTTTCTAAAACTCCAGGAATTTTCTGAGTGATAGGGTTGAGAAGGGTGTTCTTTGTTATTCACGATAAGCCCCTTTCAACCACACTTGAGTCTGTGCTAATGAGGTGACTCTTGGAGGATAGGTGGGGGAAGGGCTGGTTGCCAGAGGCACCAACGGAGTGATTCAAGGGTTGGAACTTTTAGTGGAACCCCGCACCTCAAGGAGGGGATACTGGCTGGAGATGGAGTTAATCCTCTGTAGGCAATGGCTCGATCAGTCATGCGTATGTAATGGAGCCTCCACTAAAATCCCTAATTGACGAGGCTTGGAGCACTTCTGGGTTGGCAAACACAGGAAGGTGGTAAAAGGAGGTGGTGTCCCCTCTCCCAATACCTTGCCCTATGCATCTCTTCCATTTGTCTGTTCCTGAGTTGTATCCTTTATAATAAACCAGTAATAGTAAGTAAACCGTTTTCCTGAGTTCTGTGAGTCCTTCTATCAAATTATTGAACCTGAGGAGGGGGAGGTCTTGGGAACTCCCAGTTTACAGCCAGTCCATCAGAAATACGAGAACATGGGAATTGCAACTGGTACCTGAAGTGGGGGCAGTTTTGTGGGACAAAGCCCCTAACTTGTGCGATCAGAAGCTAACTTCAGGTTAGACAGTGTCAGAATTGAATTGAATTGTAGGAGAATTGGTTGGTGTGGGGAAGAAAACTCCACACATCTGGTAAAAACAGAAGTGATGTGGGTAAAAAACGTTCAGCTGCTCTAAGTCCTCTTTTATACTGAAAGTGGAATACATGAGTATCATTAATGGTAAAATAAATAAATAAAGTACAATTATTTATTTAAATATTTGCATTTCCTGTAGGTGAGAAATGAAATACATAGCCAGGGAATTTCTGCATATTATGCTTATAGATACAGAAAAGTACTTCCACAAACAATACTCTGGCAGGGAACTTGATTTAGTACTATACATAGCAGCAAACTAATAGGAACTGTCGTCAGACCATTGATAAAGCATTGTCCCCAAATCAAGCCTTCCTGCAAACAATGCTCAGTAAAGCCAAAAATCTGAACACGGACTGTAACAGTGACATCTGCTGGATACATGACAATGCTACAGAGACAAATGAAATTTTTTTTTTTTTTTTTTGTGGTACATGGGCCTCTCCCTGTTGTGGCCTCTCCCCTTGCGGAGCACAGGCTCCAGACGCGCAGGCTCAGCGGCCATGGCTCACAGGCCCAGCCGCTCCGCGGCACGTGGGATCTTCCCGGACCAGGGCACGAACCCGTGTCCCCTGCATCGGCAGGCAGACTCTCAACCACTGCGCCACCAGGGAAGCCCACAAATGAGAATTTTAAACTGGGCTTCCACTATAGAAAAATACTGTTCTTCAAACTCCTAAATCAAAGGCAAGATGTCATGTTCCTGACTTCAAGAATCACTGTTTTAATCACACAACTTAAAAGTGGCTAAGGAGACTCTTTCCAAGATGGCGGAGGAGTAAGACGCAGAGATCACCTTCCTCCCCACAGATACACCAGAAATACATCTACACGTGGAGCAACTCCTACAGAACACCTACTGAACGCTGGCAGGAGACCTCAGACCTCCCAAAAGGCAAGAAACTCCCCACGTACCTGGGTAGGGCAAGAGAAAAAAGAATAAACAGAGACAAAAGGATAAGGACGGTACCTGCACCAGTGGGAGGGAGCCGTGAAGGAGGAAAGCTCTCCACACACTAGGAGCCCCTTCGCGGGCAGAGATTGCGGGAGGCGGAGCGGGGAGCTTCGGAGCCGCGGAGGACAGCACAGCAACAGGGGCGCGCAGGGCAAAGTGGAGAGATTCCCGCACAGAGGGTCGGCACCGACCGTCGCTCACCAGCCCGAGAGGCTCGTGTGCTCACCCGCCGGGGGCGGGCGGGGCTGCGAGCTGAGGCTCGATTTCGGTTTCGGTCGGAGCTCAGGGAGAGGACTGGGGTTGGCGGCTTGAACACAGCCCGAAGGGGTTAGTGCGCCACGGATAGCCGGGAGGGAGTCCGGGGGAAAGTCTGGACCTACCCAAGAGGCAAGAGACCTTTTCTTGCCTCTGTGTTTCCTGGTGCGCGAGGAGAGGGGTTTTAAGAGCGCTGCCTAAAGGAGCTCCAGAGACGGGCGCGAGC
>NW_006786552.1:218185-248970 GCF_000442215.2 Lipotes vexillifer
GTAAAACAAATATACCCCAAAAAAGGTGTTTAAAAAAAAAAAAAAAAAAATAACTATTTAGACTAAAAAAAAAAAAAAAAAAGTCTCTAAGGAGAACACCTACCAAACAGGTTTTCTGGGACTAGCATGGATTTAACATGACAGCACCTCATTACCTTGATCAATACAGTGTGAGGCTTACAGAATGCATCCAGCAACTCCCCACAGAAGCAGATCCCAGACAGTAAAACAGCGACTCCACAGCAGTGAGTTCTATCTCTGTCATTTCTATACGCAGTTATCTCAAGAGCTTATCTAGGGCTTCCCAGGTGGTACAGTGGTTAAGAATCCGTCTGCCAATGAAGGGGACACGGGTTTGGGCCCTGGTCTGGGAAGATCCCACATGCCGCGGAGCAACTAAGCCCATGCACCACAGCTACTGAGCCTGCACTCTAGAACCCGCGAGCCACAACTACTGAGCCTGTGTGCCTAGAGCGCGTGCTCCACAACAGGAGAAGCCACTGCAATGAGAAGCCCGTGCACAGCAACGAAGGGTAGCCCCCGCTAACCGCAACTAGAGAAAGCCCGCACATAGCAACGAACACTCAACACAGCCAAAAATAAATAAATTAATTTAAAAAAGAGCTTATCTAAAACTCTCAATATACTTAGGGAAAAAAGTATTTCTTCTAATTAAAACATACACAGACACACACAGACACACAGACACACACACACACACACACACCATGTATAACCATACAAGCTATGAAATCTCCCAAAATAAGGTTTCTAGGCATTTCACCACTGGGATGACCATCCCCAAAGGAAATGACAGTCAAAGACCACACCCTCACCTTTTGTGTCTTTGACAATATTCTTTTCAGCATAATGCTCAGATTTCCTCTTTCAAAGAGGAGAACTACCTATAACCTTCAGCAAAAATTTTGGGGTTCAAGCACTGTGCAAAAGACTGAAGTTAACAACAGATTGGGTCTCCTTCCTTGGTTCAGAGAAGGGAACTCCAGAAGGGGTGACCAACGCTCATCACCTCATTACGGAGGTATCAGCTTTACAGTGCTCCCCTGCTCCATTTCCAGGCTATTCCACTTGACTCTTTAGTCCCATTCTTGGGCTAATTAGTTCTTCTTTTCTGGCCTAGGAACCTACATCCACTCCTGTGTTCAGGTCAAAACATTACTCATATAAGGGTAGAGTTCAATCAGTAGTATGTCCATCTGTGGGGTTATTCCTCCCTCCCTAATACTTAATCCAATGTCTCTTCTCTTCCCCGCATAGCCAGCCTGGGAAGGATTTTTCACCTTCCTTACCTTGCTCATTTTCTCTTGCCTCATCTCTAGCTATGAAGCCTTTCCTGGTAACCCTGCCTTTCCTATAGAATCTTGCTAAGCTGCTCTCTTTTTATTTCTGACCAATTTCCAACTTTCTATATGATAAAATGGAATCACTTCACTCAGGACAGGAAAATTTATTAAGAAGTCTAACAACTCCTCCAATTAGGTTTCCCTACTCACTGTTGATGAGTGTGAATTCAGTTTCACCACCAATCAGCAAAAGTGGGGAAGCATTTCTTCACCAAAGCCCCATGCAGGATGTATGGTCTTGGCTTCTTCTCTCTTTTTCTCAGAAGATACCTGTTTCATTGAGATAGGTATTCTCTCCATAGAGCTGAGGCTAAGTGGAAAGTTGAGAAGAATCCTGGTTTTCTCTGTTAGCCTGGAGCTGATTTAAGGAAATTACCCCTGGCTGGGTTCATGGGCATCTCATGGCAGTTGTGTCTCTGGTATCTCCCTAGGAATTTACTTGCCCTCTCAGTCTCTCTTTACCGTGCTTCTTTTTTAAGGTCTTGAGGTTTTCACCAGTTTTGCCCAAAGCACTGCATTAGGCCCAGCTGAAGGGCCTTCTCCCTTACAGGCTCTATTCCAATGCCTTTACTCAGTTCCCTTTTCAGAGGCTCACAACATTTGTAACTTGCAAGTCAGTAGTTGGTTTAGAAAAATTTTTTTTGGCATGTCAATCATACATCAATAAAGGTTTTTTGTTTTTAAAGTCAATGATAAGTCCTATTGTCTTTAAGACACTTGTAATCCTCAACACCCCCAATTAACATTTTAACATATAATCCTCAGTCTATCCTCAGCAGTACTCTCCCAATTCGTAATCTGTTTTGAAGAAAAGGAAAAAAAATTGCCCTAATCGCAAAGCCTTCTCCCTAACCTCTTCATCAAGTGATCTGCAGTAAATGTCCAATCTTGACCATCACAGATAGCCCGCCAAAAATTCTTCATATAGTATTAAACATAAACATACCTAAAACTCAATTTATTTAATATGTTATGATAATTCATATACCAGCAAGACAAGCATAATATTAAACAAAAACAGTATAGTTTAATCCAAAAATAAGAGTAGATGGAATAGGGAGGGTGGGAGGGAGATGCAAGAGGGAGGGGATATGGGGATATATGTATATGTATAGCTGATCCACTTTGTTATACAGCAGCAACTAACACAACATTGTAAAGCAATTATACTCCAATAAAGATGTTAAGGAAAAAACAAACAAACAAAAACCCAAACAAACAAACTAAGAGTAGAAAAGCACTGATCTTTATCATAGGGTTTTAAGTATAACCCCCCACCCCCATGAGGGACTTCATTGTTATTGGAAGATTCCTTCCACCAGTGAAGTTTCTTTACAATAAACGTAGGGTCAAGGGTTCTTTCAGATACTTTTGGCTGGTGTCCCAGAACTTAATTCATGCTCCTGAGTCCAGGTTAAGGGTTTGGGAAAAACTGAAGGGCATCCGAATTAGTGACATTATAAGAAAGGATAGGGACCATCCATAATTTTTATTAAATTGACCAGCTCATTCAAGCTCTGTCTAGAAATGTCCCTCAGAAAAACTTAAGAGAAATTCTGTTACATCAGCTATTTAGCATCTACTGCCTGACTACAGTCAACTGAATCTTTCTGAATTTAGTCAAACTACTTTGAGTTTACAAACATAAAGCAAACTAAGTCGATTCAGCGAAATGGTTTGTCTATAGAGATACAGACAGAGATATAACCAAAGAATTAAGGATAAGAAAGATAAGATCTAGACTCTTCCTTCCATTTCCAGGGCTGCTAACTGACATAAATTGTGTTTATTTCCAGTATGAATTAACAGTGGACATGGTGAATACCTACACATATACATATAATTCCAGTCTGGTTATTCATTTAACAGTCCAGACCAGGCACAAATGAAAAATGTTTACCACCTTTTACGTTTCTTTATTTTCATATCTATTTATGCAGCCATTCATTCATTTCTACTAGACTTTTTATCCCATAGGGGTTAGGGATGGCTTACTTCAAGGATACATACTTAACATTTTTAATTTTGTTATCTTAAAACAGCATCTGTTTTATTATTATTTGCAGCACATTTCTATCATTGGACAGGGCTGATATTATAGCCTTTCCTTTAGAGCTAGTACCAATCTCTCCACAGTATTCTGCAACCATCATTTTACTTACGGAATGCAAAATATTATTAACCCTATGACTGACTTCTCTACTGTTCCTGTACCCTTTCGAGAAAGTATGTTCCTAAACACTTTGGCATGACCCAGGTGACTTTAAATGGCTCTACTGCCATCTCCACTGAACTTTGACTTTCCTGGTGATGCACCTTTGATAACAACCAGCTCTATAAATTAATAACCATAAAGGTCCTTTAACAACGCTGGAACCTGTTTAGTTGCTCTCCTCTAAGGAGCCAAGGGAAATATATTTCTATTTGTATCTGACTCTTGGGATTTTCCACTGTCTGTCAGTTTAAAGTCTATGGGAGGCTGACAGAGAAAATTAACAGCTGGCTAGAAAGAAGAAAAGTATTTTTATGACTAAAATCAGCCATGCTGGGGAGGAAAGGGCTGGCCAAACTCAATAGATTACAAAAGCAATCCTTTATCCAGAGTGGCTGTCCCAGGGTAACTCAAGTGTCTTGTAATCTAATCCCTGAAGATTTAAACACTCTCACTTACCTCCTAATCATTCACCTCCTTTGTTGGAAAAGCAAAAGAATCTGTATATTTTACAAAATTGATGGCAAGAAGCCCAGAAACTATGACATAAATGTACCACAGAGTAATATTTGAGCCTAGAGTAATAAATATTTTCTGTCACCTCTGGCATATATTTAATAGAGACAGCCTGTATCTAGTATGATAAGGGCAGTACAGTACTTAGAGCTATGGCTAATAATGTGCAACTGTGTGCCATGGAGAAGGAAGTGACTGCAAGAAAGTTGAAAAGGTTTAAATTAATTTGTTTGGGGGCACAAGGATCTACCTGCATAAATATACTCTTGTGGCTTGGGGTAACCTACATATTCCTATACTCCTATTACACAATTCACTCTAATGGCTGGAACAACCCCAACTCAGAAAAGGGCAGCATTGTTTAGGTGTTTGTTATCACAGCTGGCGTGAACTGATGACAGTGACAACAATTCACAGGCACGTGGCACTTACAAGGGTACTTATATTTTAATGTTCACCTCGCATCTTATTAAAATGGAGATTCTGATTCTGCTGTTCTTAGTTGGACCTGAGAGTCTGCATTTCTAACAAGTCTTGTGTAATGACAATGTTTCTCATCCACGCACCACACTTTTGAGTAGCAAGACCTTATAACATGACCAGCGTGGCATTTGAAAAGCAAGTGTCCAGCCCCAAGTTAGAACATTCATATCTTCACTCACATTCACCCAAGAATATTAACACTTGAGTTTCTTTCTCCGCTGACAATCACTTACCTTGTCAGTGAACCCTATAATCCTGAAGCAATGCTGAATTGCTTCAAACTGTCTTCTGTAAGACTCCTTGGAAGTTATGTCGTGCATCACCCTTCCAGTTTCATCAGCTATGTACCTACAGAGAGTATGACCAAACAGAATGAGCACTGAGTTGGAAATGGCACCCCAAATACCAGGGCATCATTGGGCTCCTTCTTTGCAAGGGCATTTCCTTACAGTGATAAAATAATGGTGCACATGCTGAGTAAAATGGTTGCAACTGAGTTTTTGAACTTTCTAGAAAATGCAAAGGGAGATGTAGTTCCTGCCATCTCATGTGGGCATTTCAGCTAAAGGGACTGAGTGTCCAGTGAGGAGAAAAGCACTATTTCCAGGTTTTGTCCATTGCTAATTGTATATTCATTAAAAATTAACAACTAAAACCCCCGACACTTACCTAGGAGGCTTTTCCTCAGGAAGTCTGAACTCAGAAAGTTTCTTTTGGTGATAAAGGCCAGCATAAATATAGTAAAATATGTGAAAATTTTTCTCTCCCCTGGAAAAAAAAAAAAGGAAAGGGACATTACTAACAATATATTCTGGGCTTCCCCACTCCAAGTAATTTATATAGTTTCCTTTCTGTGCAAAATATTATTCTGTAGCAAATTTGCATTTACAGGCAATTAAATATGCTACTTCCCAATTACAGAATAGCAATAGTGATAGGATTAGTATAGTAATTGCCACAATGTCACACTATTAAACACACTTATGTTTACTATATGCAGAAGGAGGTTTTAGAGAATGGAACATTTATAGGTAACAGCTCAGGTTACATATGTTTAGAGATCTTTCCAGAACAAATGACTACGCGTCTGTGCCACTCGTCTTCTGTTTGTAAGCCCATGTTGCTTCAGAGACAATGATGTCCAGCTTAGAGAGATCAGCCAAACTCCCTACTTTACTGAAGCCCAAGACAGGAAGCAGCTAGCCAGGTGTACAGCAAGTTAGGGAGGGGAATTGGTTGCATCAGAGAGGTGACTACTCTCTCAAACTTGTATTCTCTCAAATATGATTCAAAATGGCTTGCATCCGTCCCCTGGTCTCCTGCTACGCACCCTCTTTTAGGCCACCCTGGCCAGGGTTCTTTTGGATGGGTGTTGCTCTCAGTGTGGTCTGTGGATTGCTGTCAGCTATGATAAGACAAGGAACTAGAAAGTCTATGTCTAGACATTTTATAGTAAGTGATATTGCTATGACATCTAAGAGTATGATCATTTTTCTGATAATACCTTTCAATTACATTTTACGAAAGTATTGGTTCACAATAGATTATGAGCTACTATTGGGGTGGCCCAAAAGTTCATTTGGATTTTTCCGTAACATCTTAAGGAAAAACCCAAACAAATTTTTGGACCAACCCAATTTTTTTTTTTTTTTTTTTTTTTTTTTTTTTGCGGTACACGGGCCTCTCACTGCTGTGGCCTCTCCCGTTGTGGAGCACAGGCTCCTGACACGCAGGCTCAGCGGTCATGGCTCACGGGCCCAGCTGCTCCGCAGCATGTGGGATCTTCCCGGACCAGGGCACGAACCCGTGTCCCCTGCATCGGCAGGTGGACTCTCAACTACTGTGCCAACAGGGAAGCCCAACCCAATATTTTTTGAAAAAGCTAGTCTTTCATCAAAGATAGTTTGAAAAGCCCTGTTCTACATCCCTTTCTCTCCTTTGAAGGAGGTCATTCTCTCCTGTTGATGCCCCAGGATTTTCTCAAATCCTCACCTTGGCCAACGTAGCTCTGTGGAAGAAACCTGTCTTCCTTCTACTCCTTGTCCCTATCTGTGACAAGGGCCCCACTCTTTTCTTCAGCATCTCCTGGATATCCTAGTCTTCCTCTGGTTGTTCATCCTGTCCAAGCTCTTCTGATACATTCTTAGCTCTGCCCTGTGTTCTAGATGTCTCTACTTGCCATTTCTCACCCATTTGTTCACTCAACTAATAAGCTTATTGAGTGCCAAGCATGGCAGGCACTGCACTAGATGCCAGGGATACAGGACTCAAAGGATTCACGCCCTCTGGAGCTTCCCTCTAGTGATGGAGTCAGATGAATCAATGGGGAAACTGGTGATGCGGGCTTTGAAAGAAACAAACAAGAGACTGAGATGAACAACGCTGGGGGGCGAGGGCCACTTGCGTCAAGTCAAAGGAAGGACTCTGGAAGGAAATAACACTAAAATCAAACTGTGAAGCATGAGAAGGGACTAGGAGGAGCTACAGAGAGAAGGGGGAGAGCATCCCCAAGAGAGGGAGCAGCGTATATGAAAAGGCTCTGAGCATGATATCCATGTAGAACAAAAGAAGGCTGGTGAGAAGCGGGTGGGCAGGTGGGCAGGGTCAGCCCACACAAGGCCTTGTCAGGCCATAATGAGGATTTTGTTGATTATGCAATTAGAATTCTTTGAAGTGTCTTAAACTGTAAGTGTGTGACTAGGCTGTAAGAAGTTAAGATGGATGCAAGGAGACCAATTAGGAGGATCTGGTGACACAGTGAGTGACTGGGACAGGGTAATGGCAGGGATGATGCAGAACAAGGGTAAGCTTAAAGATATGTTTTGGAAAAACAACTAAGACTGTCCAGATAGAATGAATGAGAGTGGTAAGGGAAAGGGACCTGGAGGCTGCTTCCCAGTTTTCTACCTTGAGTATCTGGTGATGGTGGCACCATTCACTGAGACGGGAAGGCCTTTACAGGGCCTCATGAACTGGTATGCCCCGCATGAATGCCAGTTGTTCTTCCGCCTCTGGTAGAAGTGCAGGCATTGGCTGACCCATCGTGGTCCTACCTTCCTATAGATTTTTGCAGATACTTCTAGCGCTCAATTCTTCCAAGCTTTGCCTACCGACATCCATCTGGTTGCAGTAACAAACATCCCAAGATCTTAGTGGTTTAGCTCAATAAAGTCTTACTTCTTGCTCAGAGTACTTGTCTACTGAGGGTCACGGTGCAGGGGGTGGGGGGGTTGCTCATCAGAGTCACTGGGCCCGAGCTGGTGGAGCAGCCACCATCTTGCACTTTGCCAGCACTCTGGAGGGTCTTTCCAGTAAACGCGCATTTGCCAGAACTAGTCCTATGACCATATCCAGCCACAGGGTTCCAAGAAGGAGAATCCTACTATGTGCTGGAGGAGGACAGGACCAGAAAGGTCAGACAAACAGAACTTGCACAGGTCCCATCTTCTCCTCATCCAATGTCTTCAGTCTATTTTATCCATTAGTGCTAAATGGATATATGACAGCATTAGTGCTATCATATTAGTGCTAAATTTAATAATAATAATGTTATGGTTTATTAGGTACCAATTATGTTTCAGATTCTATATTTGGTAAAAATCACATATCATCTCATTTAATTCTCATAACAGCCCTGTGAGGTTGGCTTTATCATGCCTCTTTTGCATATGAGGAAAGTAAGGTATAAGGATAGTTATATTAGTAAGTGACATAGCTGTGACTGGAACCCTCCTCACATTTTCCTTATAAAAGACCACTTTACATTTGAACACAGAAAACTATAATTTCCATTCTCTCAGAGGTAGCTCCCCAAACTTTAAAATCACCCTAATTTGGGAAGAAAGAAGTGGGGACCTCATAAAAATTAATCGAGACACCACACGGAAGCTAAAATGACTGACTCTAGCCTTCGGTACATTTGTTTAATTTTCATGTCAGTCCCTATTTTGTGAGGAAACTGCAGGTATATGATAAAAAGAAGATGCTGGGGCTCTGAACCTAAAACAAGTCCTGTGGGTTCTACCTGCACAGTATCTCTCAGATGCATCAGCTCCCCTGCATCCCCATCTCCACCGCTACCACCTCAGCGCAGGCGAACGTTCCCGCTCACATGGACTTGAAACCAGCCTCCTAGTGGTCTCAGTGTCGTAACTGTACTTCTCGCATCTCCTCCAATCCATTTGCCCCACTGAAGCCAGAGCCATTATTTCATTATATCAAAATGCAAGTTGGTTTTCGAGACTCCCCTTCTTGAAAATGTCAAATGGCTTCCTATTATTGCCTTTAGAATCAGGTTCCTCAGCCTGGTTCCAAAGCCCTGCATGACTTGGCCTCAGCCTTGTCTTTGCTCTTCTCTCCCTCCTCCCCACTCCTGTCCCCATCTCACCTCGTTGGCTCACTCTTAGTGATCCTCAGATTCAACGTCTCTTACACAGGGAGCCCTCTCTGCCTGGACTAGGTTATTGCCCTTTCTCCTGTTTTACTTTCACAGCACCTTACTTTGCTTCCTGGTACTTATCACACTTGGTCTGCATTTATGGTTTTTTGTGCTTAATGCCTGCGATTCCCCTGCCACCCCGTCACCCCGACCCTGGCCGCCCACCCGTCTTCCATCCCCTATCCACTCCAAGCCCCATGAACACTGGGACCTTGTCTATTTTGTTCACTCTTGCTACTCCAACAGAGAGCACAGCACTGGCACACAGCGGGAATTCAACAGATAATTACTGATTAATGCATGAAGGGAGCCATGCCCCTGAGGAAGTCTGGTGTCCTGCAACAGTAATAACAGTGGCTAACTCTCTGATCACATATACCAACCCACGTACTTTTTAAAGTCATTTTACATAAACAAACTCACTGATCTTCACAATAAACCCATGAGGTAGGCTCTAGTAGCATCTCCATTTCACAGAGGAGGCACAAAGAGGATAGGGGACATACCCAGGGTCACATAGTCAAGGTCAGAGCCAGCACTTGAACCAGGGGCAGTCCATGCTATTGGACTATTGCTATACTGCTCTTCTTAAAACAAAAGTTTTTTTCCTCTCTCAATCTAGGGAAAAAATGAACATGTGGAATATTCTCAGTGCTTTTTTTTGGATAGACAAGCTCAATTTTAAGGGACCTAATGATTTTTAAAAGTAACTGCATATTGTTAAATTCTACCTGGTATAACAAACTCAGGAGGAACGGGCATACCTATCCCAGTGTAATCCCACCCAGCCCTTTCTCCTCTGCTTGTAAACATCTTTTAGGTTAGAAGTCACCACTTACCCTCTGCTTAAATAATTCCTTGCTCTTGGGGAGGCTGGGGGTGGGGATGGGGGGCAAGGATGCTAAGAACAAGGGTGAATGGAGCCATGAAAATTCCCAAAGCCGCCCAGTCTATATTGCAGCGCAAAGCCAGAGCAAGAAAATAGTGCACCTACGCTGCCTGTTTTATAACTCTGGATTTTTCAAGGAGATATTCAGAGATTCTTGCCCCCATCACAGCTCCAGTTGGTGTAAACATCATTTCCAGATATTTTCCAAAACGGCTGGAATTGTCATTGATGGCAGTGCATGCATTTCCAAAGGCTTCCACCAGAGAGTTGACTTGCAGAATTTTCTCTCTCAAGGTCTGATTATTTGCCTGTGCCAAACAAGAACAGTCAGGAGAAGCATCCAGAAACATTACTCCAATAGAGCTGCCACGCAAGGTCCATCCACACCACCCAGCCCACAGATTTCACATTTATCCTCTGGGGGAAAAACTCCATTTGGGGAAATTAGCATCAATCATCAGCATTGTTTTCTCAGATGAGCATTTCCCCAGATGTATAAGCATCAGATGAGGCTAGATTAGGTCATTAGTTTTTACAACCAACTACACTTCTCTTAAAATCCTTGACAGATAAAATGCCTGAAGAGCTTAGAAAAAAATTTTTTTTTTTTTGCGGTACGCGGGCCTCTCACTGTTGTGGCCTCTCCTGTTGCAGAGCACAGGCTCTGGACGCACAGGCTCAGCAGCCATGGCTCACGGGCCCAGCCACTCCACGGCATGTGGGAATCTCCCGGACTGGGGCACGAACCTGTGTCCCCTGCATCGGCAGGCGGACTCTCAACCACTGTGCCACCAGGGAAGCTCAGAAAGAATTTTAAATAGAGAGATACCATCACTTTTCTCAGTTATTCACTATAATATTCAATAAACCTCATCTGTAAAAAATACTCTTAAATTTGTTCTTTTTTTTTTTTTTTTGCGGTACGCGGGCCTCTCACTGTTGTGGCCTCTCCCGTTGCGGAGCACAGGCTCCGGACACGCAGGCTCAGCGGCCATGGCTCACGGACCCAGCCGCTCCGCGGCATGTGGGATCTTCCCGGACTGGGGCACAAACCCGTGTCCCCTGCATCGGCAGGCGAACTCTCAACCACTGCGCCACCAGGGAAGCCCTTTAAATTTGTTCTTAGTCTCATAATACACTAATTCTGAGTATAAGCAACTGCTAGGGTATCTTTAAATCTAACCCTTTGATGTCCATTTCCCCACGCTGAGAATTTCCATTTCCCTCAACTTTTGCTCAGAGAGCTCTATTTCCGACCCTTTAATCACCTTAGTGGCGCTCCCTGCTCCTGCTCCTAATGTTTAACCACTTTTACTACTTAATGGCTGAATGTTTGTACTGCATTGAAAACATGAAAAACTAATTGCCGATAATCTAGTAAATTGGTGCTGGCATTATTTTCTTCACTATGTGAAAGGTGGAGGACATGCTGACATCTTAAGAGGCCTAGCGATCAGGAGATGAACCTAACAAAGATGGAATGTTTCTATGTAACCCCTAATAAAAACCAGTATTTCCATCATTTAGAAAATACGCAGTCCTCTAACCACGATACAGAAAGCAAGTCGTCAATACCTTTCCCAAGAAAGTCAAATGCTGAACTATCAGGTGGGCACTTTCCGTCTTCCCAGAGCCACTTTCTCCACTGATGACAATGCACTAACACAGAAAATGAAGTGTTGGTGAAGAATTCAAAGCACAGTAAACACCCTGTATGTTCAGCTATGGTTTTCATATAACATCTACCACTGTATACCTTAAATCTTCACTGAGCAATATATCTTAGGAATCTTTCCATTTCAGTACACCAAGAGCTTCCTCAACCTTTTCAGTAGTTTGTCACTCCCTTATATAGATGTACCATAGTCTATTTAACCCGTCCCATATTGATGGATACTTGAGATTTTCCCGATGTCATTACAAACAATACTGCAATGAATAACCTGATACGTAGGTCATTATATTTATATGCAGGTTCATTTGTAGAATAAATTCCCAGAAATGGGGTTTTGGACCAAAAGGTAAACACATTTATAAGTTTGATAGATAATACCAAATTGCTTTCCTAAGGACTGTATCAGTATATGCAAGTGTCTGTTCTCCTGCACCCTCACCAAATGGCTATGTTGGATTTTTGCCAGTCTGATAGGCAAAACATTATACCTTGGTACAGTTTTAATTTGCACTTCTTTTATTATGAGTGAGATTGGGCATCCTTTCGTAAGTTTAAGGTCATTCATATTTTCCTTTTTTTGTGACCAGTCCATATTTTGCCTTTTTTAAAATATATATTATTGGTCTTTTACCATTTGTTTCTAGGAGCTCTTTATGTATATATAAAGGAGATTAGGGGGTGTGGTATAATAAAAAAACATATATGTCGTCTTTGTCTCTGGTTCCTGGCACTGAGCTCCTAAAACCCTTGGAATGTCCTGAATGACGGGAGTGATGAGAGCATCCTTTGTTATTCACAAACAAGTCCCTTTCAACCAACCCTAACTGCTCACCAAGTGGTTCAAGGTGGAGCCCAAGACAGCTTCAGGATGGGGGCTGGTTACTTAAAAGACCAAACACATGATTTAGAGGGTGGGAAATTTCACCCCCGCCACCCCAACTTCTGGGGAGGAGAGAAGGGCCAGAGATTGACTGAGTCATAAAAACTCTTGAACAAGATGCTGAGAGCTTCCGGTGTGAATATGTCACAGGCCTGGGAGGATAACGCGTGGAAGCTTTACACCACTTTCCTCCCTGTATCTTGTCCTATGCATCTCTTCCATTTGTCTGCTCCTGAGTTGTAACCTTTATAAAAACCCAGTAAACCTAAGTAAAGTGTTTTCCTGAGTTCTGTGAGTCGTTCTAGTGAATTATCAAACCTGTGGGGGGCTGTGGGAATCCCGGAATTTGGAGTCAGCCAGGAGGAAGTGTAGGTAGCCTGGGTATCCCATTCACAGCTGTTGTCTGAAGTAGGGGCAGTCTGGGGACTGAGCCCTGAACCTGTGAGGTCTGTGCTAAATATGGATAGTTCATATCAGAATTGAATGGAACTGAATTGTTAGACAGCCAGTTGGTGTCAGGGAATTGGAGAACTGGCTGGTGATGGTAAAGACACACATTTAGTGTCAGAGAAAAAGATAACACAGTGGGGTAACTTTTTAACTTGAGAAACACATATATCACTCTTCATTTCCTTCCTTTCTATGAATTCTATGGACATTCCACAAGCCTCTGGGAAAGGTGAGAATGTGGAGAAGCCAAGTTTCTAAGACATAGTGAATCCAGGTACTCCATTTCGTAACTGGCACTATTGTACTTTCAATCAGCTCCTCAGCAAATCCAAAGCTGGGACTTCACAGGTCTCAGGAAATATACACATTGTGCTTCTCTCATAAAATTTTCCCACCACATTAGATTGTTTCTATTTCAAACAGAATAAAGACAGAAGGGAAAACACACATATTGAAAGTAAAGGAAGGGCCAAAGGTTGGATATGCCACCACTGTGAATCAGAGGTCCAGAAAGTTAAAACGTATGGGTGAGCTTTGTGTTTAACTAGCACTCAGTTTAAGATTTGTTCAGTCTTTACCCAATTCATCACAATTTCTCAGCAGCTAAACAGTGTGGTGCAGAAGCACTATCAACCTGTGTGCAGTATTTCATACAAAAAGGACTAGACCATGAAATTCCTGAGACCTTCATTGGAAAGAACTTCATGTCTGTCATTCTCCATCCCATTTTTATGACAGTCATTGCCATGTCATCAGGTTTGTGTTAGCTCTATGTTCTTATATTCATATTAGAATTATCCTTATTATATTTTACCAGGGGAAATGAGTGCCCTTGATAAGGACGTTTCACATTTCTTGAAAAGGGTTTTCACATTTTCCTGCTACTCTGGCTTTATCACTGTTCCTGTTCCACTGAGCTACTATTTTACTGCCTATTTCCTTGAGTCAGCACCAGCAACCAGAATGGAAAGTTTTTAGGAAGACTTAAGAGCTGCAGAGGAGGACAGAACACATCCTACTGTGGGACTTGGTGGGGAAGGGCAGTAAGTTCTTACCTGGTCTTTGTTGAAAGTAACCATGCATTGGTAAGCAGCATCTGCTGATGCAAATATGTGGGGGGGATTTGAGGCACGTTTCACTCCATGATAAAGTCTGGAAAACTGAAAAACATTAACTTAAAGAACTCTTCTAATGTCCCAGTACCTTTTGCCCACAAAACCAAGGTTTCGTCACTTATTAGGGGAATTGTGGCATCAGGGAGGCTGTAGAGATGAGGCTCTGGAGGCTATAGAGCTGACTTCAAATCCCAATTCTTCACTTACTGGCTTCCTAAGCTTGTGGAAGGGCATTAACTTCACTATGCTAAGTGTCCTCATCTGCCAAATAGGCTTAATAATATTATCTGTCACACAGGTTTGTGAGAGATAAACAAGGTAAAGTGTTTTCCTGAGTTCTGTGAGTCGTTCTAGTGAATTATCAAACCTGTGGGGGGCTGTGGGAATCCCGGAATTTGGAGTCAGCCAGGTCACACAGGTTTGTGAGAGATAAACAAGGTGCCTGGTATATGGTAAGCACTAAATAAATGTTAGCTGTTTTGTTACATAATAACTTAAAAAGTTACCCCCAAAATGTAACAATTCCATCAGTGTTGCATTATTATCTTCAGTTTGGGGTATGTACACCCCTAGGATGACATAATTTTATTCTCATTTTTTCTCCCTTTTCATTTTCCCTTGAGATTTCACATTTCCTATTAAGGAGCAATATGCTCATAAAGGATCCCTTACCTGTGGAGAGTATATGTTTAGATTCTGGAAGGGGTTTAAGGCAATTAAGATGTCTCCAACATATGTATAAATCAGTAAGTCCACATAACGCTTCTGCAACTGATGAATAATTGTATCCTAAGAAGAGGATAAATAGTACTGAGAGTAAACACTATTTCCAGTCAAGGGAGAGATCCTAAAAATAACAACAAATGTATTCTTACGAGAATATTTTTCTCTAAAACATTAAAATAGTCCATTTAAGTCATACCTTATTGATTAGGATCCTAATCATTAGGACCCTAATGATCCTAAATGCAGATATTTGCCTTGAAAAAAGAAAAAATTAGGAATATGCTAAAAGAATTCAGCCCACTTAGGACTTGCTAAGAGACTCTGACATATGCAACAAAGATTTTGTTTGTTATTATGAAAAACATGTCTCACCCAACCAAAATGTTCTATTTAGAATTTGATTTAATAGGTCATTACTATTAATAAAGTACAGACAAATTGTAACTTCATTTCTCAAAGCATTACACTTAAAATTTATGTGGTGGGAATGCAGAATTGAACACTTTTATATCACACTTTAGTGATTCATGCATTGCAGTTAAGGGTCCCCAGAGTTAGAATCAGCAGAAGCAGCTCCAGTGCAATTAACAGCTCTATTAAACATGCATATTTTAAATGGGGATTATCACAGTTTCCAAATTTAGAATTCAAGCTATATTAGCTTCACTATTTCCCTAAATGAAGCTCCTCTTTATGAAGAACAAACAACTATCTTAATTTAAGGGTTAAGTTGCACTTTTCTATAAACAGAAAATAATTTCAGCGGATCTAATACATCATTTAAGCCTACAATATAAAGACCTTTACGGGAAAAATCCAAATCCTTTTCTCGTCCTCATTCAGGACATTTGGGGGACTATAAATGCACACAACACCGGATCATAGTCACAGCAACCAAATGTTCCTGAGCTTCACCCCAAGGCTATACAAACAATTAAAGTTTCAAATGACCTTAGGAGAATATGATCTACAACAGAAAGGTCACACCACTCATGTGAAACAAATGTCATTGGTGAAAATTGTCTATTAAATATTTAGTACCTCATCCAGAACCTCGAGATTGACCAAATCATCCTCAGGGCAGTATTCTTCAGCATCTTCCACATGGTAGGGTCTTCTGGTATGCATCCTTTCATGCCTAGAAAATATAGCAAAAAGTAGGCAACAAGAACAACTCAGCCACAGTCTTACCACACAACGTGTTCAGAGACTTCAGAGAAGGGACAGGAAGAGCAAGTCCAGTCCAGGTCCCCAGCTCTCTCCCCATCACTTCAGGGCCCCCTGGGGAGAAGGGGAGCTCCAGAGCTCAAGCCTTCCACTGCCATGAGGAGCACAGCCAAGTGGGCCCATCTAACACTTCTATCTGCTTTTGTTACGTGCCAACCACAGCACTTCCTTGCATTGTTTTCTGTTCAGTGTCAGGCATGTAATTCTCACTAGGGTACTTCCCTTGAGGTCCCCTCCTGCTGTCCACCAGCACCACCCCACACTTCTTGAGAAATTTTTGAAACTACAGAAAACCTCAGAGAATAATATAGCAGATACCAACGAATTGATAAATGCTTACATTTTATCTTGTTTATTTTAAATCCCTTTGGGACCCATGTTCCATCCCACTTCCCTTTCCTGAGTGACCACTATTTCGTGGGTATCCTTCCAATTTAAAAATATTGGTCATACACATATATGTACCCATAATACACAGATTTGGTATGTTAAATTATAAAAATGATATCATACTGGTGGTTTCATTTTGCAAATTTACTTTTTTTCCATTCAACATCATGATTCCCCACCCTCCCCTTCTCCCATCTCTCTCTCTCTCTTTCTATATATATATATATATATATATATATATATATGGACCTGTGATGATACTGGGCATAAAAGGTGACAGGGATAGACACACACACATACATACACAGAGAGAAAGACAGGGAACGAGGGAGAGAGAGAGAGAATGAGAGTGAGGGAGCAAGTGACTGTCACTTTAATCACTGGGTAATATTACATCATATAAATATGTACCAATTTCTTTATTGGTCTTGATCAACATTTAGGCTGATTCCAACTTTTTGCTACCAAAAATAAAGCAGCACTCAGTATCTTTACGTGCATCTCCTTGTGTACATATATGAGATTTTCTCTTGGGAGTGTACTCACCAGGCATTTAAAAAACTTCCTGCCTATTAAATTAAAAGTTACTTCCTAATCCCTATTACTGATAGATTTGATAGATTTGAAGGAGTATTTTAAGCATGGTATTAGTCATCTCCAGTGCTAGAACCAATTTTGCTGCTAATTCATATAAAAGTCCAAAGTAGATGAAACTTAATTTTACTTAATAAAGTCAAATGTATAACCTAAGCATTTAAAAATTATTATTAGACAGAACAGTTTATTCATCTGTATTCTAACATATTAGTGATGTCAAAGAAAAATCATATCTGTTTGAAAAACAACTTTTCTTAAAAACTCAGAGCTGCTTCTATCTAGCCACTTTGCCAAATAAAACAGCAGGAGGGTACACATTTCTGGTCAAATCCTCTTCACATAAAACCCAAGCATTTTTTTCCTTTGAAGTTCACCATAAAACAAAATATTGCAACATATTTTTAATAAATTAAATTCTCATCATATTAAATTCAGCTAGTTTATCTCCTTCCTAAATTTATATCTTGCAATTGTATGAAACAGTCTATGTTAGAGTTTATTTCAAGCATCTTTTGACAAAGAAAGTCAGGAATTTTTAAAAACTCCACGGCGCTGGTTCGGGTCAAGATGAAGTAAGTACTCTCCATTCTGTCTCTCCATTGAACGCAACTAAGGACCTTGGACAGAATGCATGGTACTCTGAGAAGTATATGGTAACAGGCTGACCGGGGGAATCAGAATTCAAAATATCACTGAGTCAAAGGTGAGTTTCCTGAGATTTTTTTTTTCTTCCAGTAACTCCTAACCTGGACTTGAAGTCAGCCTGAACTGCATATAGGGATGTCAAGCTGCACGCCGGATGACATTTTTACAGCCAACTAAAAGTGGAAGCATTGACAAACCTCACTTGCAATATCACAAATAAACTCTAGTAGAAAGTCGTGACTATAACTGTGAGCATGTGCAAGGCAATACCACCAGGATCGAAACTGTTATCTTCTGAACCCTGAAGAGCTTATCTGTATATCTATCTCACAGGTTTAACCTCCAGGAATCACGCAGATGCTGTCCGCAAATCTGAACTTGCAAGGTATTTCCACTCTGATACAGACCACTTAATTTTCTCACTCAGGGAAAAAAATATATTCCAGCCCTATCTCAGTATTCCCCAACTAGTGTTCTTCTGAGACTGCTACCTGCTTCATTTTCCTGCTTTGGCTATAGTGTTTGGAGAGAATGAAGAGAAAAAAATTATTTATTCCAATTTTTATCTTTTTAAATTTACATTATCCTAGGGTACATATATTTATTAAAAGTGTTACACTGTTTTATATTTGTCTATTTTTAGTTGAAATTAATCAAAAGAAATTTGGTTTAAATTTTTTTACAGTTTTCTTGAGTTAAATAATTTGTCATCAGTAACCATCAACTTAAATTTCCTTTAAATTCACATGCTCCACCTAGTGCCTTACTTGAGAATAGCATCTATTATCAATTCTTGCTGAAGAATTCCTTGTTTAATGTGAAAATTGCAGATTTCCAACTAAAAACTTTGGATTGAGTATTCCAAAGCTTAGAGGAATGGAGAGATAGGTAAATGGTTGGATAAAGCAAAAGGCATTCTATTAAATTAAGAGTATATGGTAAGGTATTATAGTTTTGATGATTTAGAAGATATTTTCAAATCCCAACAGTCTATACTGCTTTTTGCTAGATTTTCTATTTGTTTTCATGAAGCCCTAAGTATGTTGTCTGCCAAGCCTGGTTTCCCCAGACAAATGGAGTTTTGGGGTTAAAGCTTAGAGAGGATGAGACTCAAAGCCCTGGCTTAGGCTGGTTCTTGGAGTTTGGGTTTGGTGTGGTGTGGGGCAGGTAGTGGTGAGAAGGGTTGACCTAAGGATTCAGGGATCAGGAAAAGGGGAAACTGGTGTCTGAGTCCCCAGTTCAAGTAAGGTGGGAATGAGGGCAATTCTGAAACATCAGGTCTAAGGCAATGAGTGGAGAATAAGAACTGGATCTTAAGAGTTGGTGAGACAGAGCCAGAGGTGGAGACTGGGAGCTCCCCTAAAACAACAGTGGGCACAGATGAGATAGAGGATGGGGGATTTTGGGGGATGTCTTAGGTCCAGCCCATGAGGGGGGAAAGAAGCTGTAGAAGGTACCAGGTTTGTTCAGACACTGGGGGAATAAAGTCCTAAAGTGCTGTTGGCTTCACTATAATTTAATCTCTACACCTGCATTATGGTTAAAACCATTTCTGGGAGTTCTCTTTGATATCTCATCACTGGGCCTGCAGAATTCTTTGAGCTACTGGCCCTATGAATAATACTGACAAAATATTATATATTTTGTCCAAAAGTGATTCCTTAATCCCTTAGCCTGTTCCTGTCTGTCAACTTTGCCTGTGGAAGCAGTAACATCCACGTAGGTAGGTCCACGCCGGGCTGCAGGAGCTTCACGTAGGTATGGCAGGAGGCATTCTTCCCTTCATGCCCAACTATGTTGAAGAACAAAGCATAGAAGGAATGCCTCTAAATTATAACTCAAGGGTAGGAAGGAAACAAAATCTTTATTTTGTAAGAACAGCTGGTTCTTATTAGTTGCCCATTTTACACACATCAGTGTATACATGTCAATCCCAATCGCCCAATTCATCACACCACCACCCCACCCCCTGCCGCTTTCCCCCGTAGGTGTCCATACGTTTGTTCTCTACATCTGTGTCTCTATTTCTGCCTTGCAAACCGGTTCATCTGTACCATATTTCTAGGTTCCACATATATGTGTTAATATACGATATTTGAAACAAAATCTTTTAGTCTATAAATGACAGGGGATGAGCTAGTGAGAGGTGAAACTCTGCAATGAAAAATGCCTGATGGTCTTTTAGACGGTCGTCCTATGGCAGGAGGACCATTGGGAAGGCCCCCTCTACCTCCACTCCTCTACACTCAGGATCAGAGCCCTTCCCTCCATCCAAGAGTGGAACCGGAAGGAGTGGAAAATGACTAACACTCCCACCAGATTCCAGATAAGTAAGTAAAATCTGTTGGGGGTGGAGAAAAAAGGAGTAAAGAAAAGGAGTAAGGGAGAGGGTCCAGGCTCAAAGGTGGTGGTCCTTAAGAGTCTAAGACAAAGGCTTCTGCGGCCACGTACAAAGCTCAGGAACAAGTTGACAATTTGGATAGATTAGAGGAACCACTCCCTTATCACCACATTCAATGGATCTCATATAGTAAGGAAAATGTTACTCAAAATTGGGGATAGTGTACTATTACTCCAACAAAGGTAGTGATGTTGAATATTTCTTCCAAATCATTATTTCCATTTCAGTATACCTCTTGATAACAGAGTGGATGAAAGAGAAACTTTTTACTATAATCACATAATCATGGACCTAGCATGAGAAAAATAATGGCAAACCATCTAGGTGCAACACCATCCTACTGAGATCCAAATATGAGTAAAGTTACCACCTAGATAACTTTAACTACATGAGCTTGATCTTGATCTGAAATTTAAGCTTATATTTATCAAACAAACATTATAATACACAGATTAAAAAATACAAGAATTATTTGGGTGGAAACCTCTATAGTATCTCCCTGTTTTTTCCAAAACAAAAGCATTGTTTTTGACCAGAATTTCAACAGATCAGCATCTTATCAATTATATTACGTGTATTTGATATAGCTATCTTCTCTAGGCAGCAAGAATCAGTGACACCAGCAGAAAATTAAATATTAATTCACTCATTCAGTTATAGATAGAGATAGATAGCAGATTACATCAGGGTATAGATTTATTTCTTGTCTGTTAGGAAAACAGGAAAATCCTTAACCTGCTATGTGGCAAGCGTCTTCAGCACTTGATGAAGTAATCATTCAAAAGTCATTCATTTGCACAGGATTCCAAGAACCCAACAGTGTATGTAATGTGATGTATGTGTATATATGTGTGTGTGGGGGGTGCATGTTTGCAGGTAAAAGAGGAAGCAAGAGCAAGACTTACTAGGGAAAGCTCAGCAGTGAAGCAGTGACAAATCTGTTTTTAAGGGCCACTGCTGCTGGTTGAAAACAAATCAGAAAAGCTGAGGTCATTGTTTTAATCAGCCTCAGGCAAATTGCAAGGGTAGAATAAAAATCCATTAAACAGAGCAGGAAACAACCAGCAACTTAATTGTTCTACCAAGTAATACTTGGTAGTAGACCCTTGGCATTTGAGGGTTTAACATTTGTGGTTTCAGCTTATCCCAAACCACCCACAGGGGAACAAACAACTGCTGGGTTTTGCAATTTTCCTGAGGCTAGAAGTTGAGTCCATGATGGGAGGTTGGAAGGAGGGAGTAGGTCGGGTCACAGCACAGCCACCCGGCGCTTTCCCTGCCTCTACTCTAATTGCAGACAGAGGTTTTGCTCTTTCCCCACTAACCCTTGTGAAGTGATTTTTTAAAAAGCATGTTTTCATGTCAACGTCTCTCACTTTGATAGTGACATGATATACCAGATAATACTGATGAATTCAGGGATTTGCAAAAGTAATTTGGGGAAAAACTCCTTTTGAAAGTCAAAGAAATGGGAGCTGATGTAAAGGAAATGACCACATTATTTAACAGCATCCCTGACCCGTTAAGTAAAAATGTAGCCCTAAACTATTGTTCACAGAATATTAGGGCTATGTGACTTCCTTTGAGAGAGTCAGCCTTGGATGCATAACCTCTCTACTGTTCCTGAGTCAAACATATGCTATAGAAAAATTATAAATTACTGGAAAAACTTAAATTCCAATGGTTTCACTCATTCAATCAGCATCAGGAAATGGTATCAAATCTCAAATAGCACAATGTCACTTCTCCATGGGTGCCTCATATACATAATGTGCAATGGGAATGGATTACAGTCTGGCTGTCCCAAAAAACTGCACCATTCAGAAGAGCTAGAACACTTACACCAGGAGAGGAGCGGTAGGGCCTCACCACTCAAGCTCTTCTTTATACCGTGAATGAAAAATACTGGCTGCCTTATCAGTGAACAGAGGATGTGCAGCCATCAAGCCATCACATTACAGCATCTCCAAAGATGAGTTCTGAGGGAACTGAGGATGGAAACAGGATGCCTGATGTCCACCATTTAGCAGTCAACTGCTGCAGCCATCCCCCAACGGTGCACCGTGAGGAGACTCAGGATGTGAAAGCACAGGATACTGGCCCCAGACAGCTGAGGTATATATCAAAGGAATGATTCCAGGGAGCCCAGACTCTTGCATCTTCCCATATACAGAGAAGTGCTAAATTCCTTAACTTGAGATATCTGGTTTTCTTTAAGTAACAATCAACCACCTGGTCTTTGCTGCAAAAAAACTCCTACATATCCTGGCTCCCCGCCTTGCATCTTCAGAGCAGTCTCCCAGAGTTATCTGAGATGCTGTGTCTCAGGCTTAAGTCCTCAGTTTTGTCCACCGAATAAAACGTAACTCTCAACTTTTAGGTTGTGCATTTTTTTTTCAGTCAACAATACACAGTACAGCTTCTGCTCTACTGTGAATGAGCTCCCCACGATTCCTAGCCTTATTCCTGAATACGTGTCTATTTCTTCATCATAACAGGAATGGACCATTTCCCCATAATTCTCCTGCCTCCTTCCACCTTCTATCCACTTGTGGTGAGGGGGTGGGGAAAGGAGTGTCCTCCTTGCTTGCCTCTGCCTTTTTCCATCTATTGTTCTCCCTAACCAATCTCTTTTAAAAAGTTCGTTATCACCCTCTCGTACCATCTTCTCCAGCACTTGACCCCCATTTTCCTTTCTCTCTACTCCTTCCCCTATCCAGTCTGTGGTTTTCCCATACCCTACCAATCACTTTGTTAATTCTTCTCACGTTCTAATTTCAAGATTCCTCTTTGTCAATTCTTTAAAAACTTTTATTTCTCCTCCACTGAAGTTGTCCACAAGTTCAGCTATGACTAGTTCCCAATAATCTCTCAAAAGTTCCCGAGGACTCAGTTCTACAATCTCTTTTCTCACCATCCTCTCACTGAATCTGCTTTTTGTCTTCATTGTAACTGCCAGTCCCCTGACCCAGACCCACATTCAAAGCCAATAAGCCACTCTGGCTTCACTTTCTTCCAAATCTCCGAAAAGACCTCAAGGATACTCTCCTACTCAGATTCTCTTGCCCCCGTGTCCACCCATCAATGTCCATCCAAGCCAGGCTCCAGCCTGAAGAAGACCACAGTATCTGCTTTCTCTACTCCTACTCCTGTGGCTAAGAATTGGTAGAGATGATAGATGGAAAAGGTGATGGTGTTGATGGTACAATTTTTCAGAGGTTCTAATGCCAAATGCTCTCCTGAATGCTCATCGTGCATTATCTTAAACACTGATTAACTTCACTACAATGTAATGCTATTCAGTTAAGTTCCACCTGGGTTTTCTGTGCTATTGAGCAATCGTTATGTCCACCTTTAATGAACCCTTTATCATATTCCTCATAGCGGCTATTTCAAAGATTTAACACTTCCCTGAAGTCCACAGCTCACTCCCAACTTTGAGACCACTTTGCTTACTTTTTTTTGGAAAGCTAAAGGCCATTCAACATGAGTTTCCTCATAGTATCTCCTCGGCCTCTTGCACCCCACCCTTCAAATTTTCTGGATATCTTCATCTAACCTTTCTGTATCTTTCCCAATCTAGAGGTTCTTTCTAAGTTCAATCTTCCTCTTAGGTGCTTGATCTCCCTCCCTCTTGCTTCCTCTGTTATCTTCTCTCTATTTTCAATGTCTCCCTCTATATAAGATCCTCCCCTTCACCTATCCAAGTTCTTCCCCATCCTTTAAGTACCTGCCTTCTTCTCTGCAATCCCCTGAAAATACCAACTTCTTTCGCCCCTGGAGAAAGTACTGAAGAGGACAGAACATTCCCTGCCTTTGCAGGAACAGTAAAACAGTAAAAAAAAAAACAGTAAAAAAAAAAATTCCCCCTGTAGGCTGTAGTTCTCATTTCTCTGCATTAGCTCTCAAAACTAAACAAGTCTCTGCAGCTGGGGGTCCCAAGACTGTTTGGACCATTGAAGAACACTTCTTTGGGCAGAAAGCTGGAAGCTTTGTGTGATATCTGGAAGTACATGGCATTGCATAGGCTATGCATGGCATTTGATAGGATATGAAGAGGAAGCAAAGTAAATCTTTTTACTGGTCTCTGTCTCTGAGTGTCTTGCAATTTCTGTTTGATGACAGTATGAACCAGGGTAGGGAGGCAGCCAATTCAGGTAGACGCTGTGAGCTGTGACGCTTCTCTTTTTCCCTAATCTCTCTCATCCAATTCACCACTAAGTCTTGACAATACCATTACCTTAATACCTTTTGTTATTTACAATTGCCACAATCTGCTCTCACTAGCCTCCCTAGCTCCAGCCTCGCCCAGCTCCATTTCATTCTCCACACTGCAATCAGAACAATCTTCCCAAAGCACATCTCTGCTTGAAATACTTCTGTGGCTCCCAAGTGTCTAAGGAACAAAACCAAGCTCCTTAGCCCATCATGCCCTGGCCCCTTCCTGCCTTGTTTCTCCCTCCCCACATCCCATGCCAAGCTCCAGCAATGCCAACTAATTGTTCACCAAATCCCCTAAGCTGTCTCCAGCCTCTGTGCCTTTACCCTTTGCTCATTCTTTCCTCCACGTGGAATAACCCCCCTTCCCCAACTATCTTCTATTCGTTCTTCAGGCCAGTTCAAGGATCACCTTCCCACCAGTTTCCAGGGTCTACCCTTCCCAGGTACTCTGGGAGGTGCTCTGGGCAACCCTCTATCAAGGCACTTTTCATGCTGAGCTCTTCTCATCTGATTCTTGTCTGTTTCACACACTGGACTATTAGCTCTTTATCAGGAACTGTATCTGATTTCCTCTGTTCGGCAGAGGGCTTGACACATACACACATATAAATAATTCTGGAATGAATAACTGAATAAATTAGATTTTAAATAAGAGACAGAAATTTATATTTTTAACATTTAGTATCTCAGTACTGTTTATTTTCATGATGTTGTTTGGTAATAAAGATGAATTTGCACAGATTAAGGCCAAAAGAAACGGAGGACTGAATTAAACAGACCACAACGTACACAACTTCTACAACTACTGCTACCATTGACTGAGGTTTAACTCTGTTATCAACATTAGTTTTTTGTTTTTTGTTTTTTTTTTTGCGGCCTCTCACTGTTGTGGCCTCTCCCGTTGTGGAGCACAGGCTCTGGACGCGCAGGCTCAGCGGCCATGGCTCACGGGCCCAGCCGCTCCGCGGCATGTGGGATCTTCCCAGACCGGGGCACGAACCCATGTCCCCTGGATTGGCAGGCGGACTCTCAACCACTGCGCCACCTGGGAAGCCCAACATTAAGTACTTTTTAATGTATTGACTCAACCCTCAAATAATCTCCATCTTATAGATGAAGAAATTTTGGAACAGAAAAATTTAATAACTTGTCCATAAGTGGTTGAGCTGGGATTCAAACCTGGCAGAGTCAGGGTTTTTTTAACCACTGCATTGTACCACTTGCTGTGCGACCATAACTGCAGAAAAATGTAAATTGGGTTTTCGCCTCACTCATCTATGCGCTCACCTCAATAATTCTTTGTTTTCTCCACCTTAACTTGGAAACTCACAACTTTATAAATATATTGAATTACCAGCATCAAATGATATTTGAGAATTTTTCCGGATGGGCTTAAAAAGAACACCCATGTAGCCAACTCCCTGCCACTTGCTAAGAGGAAGTAATAGTGTAGGACAAGTGGTAAGATGTGTTAATTTCATGCAGCGTGTTTCCTTTAGAATCTTCCTTTCTCCTAAAGAAGTGGCTGGTTAAAGTTTTGATACCTATTTGTGAGGCTGTATTTTTTAGTGACTTTTTCAAAGAAACACAAACTTCTGAGTGAAACTGAAGATTACAAAGACCCTGAGAGAAGGGTCTTTGACCCTATGAGGCCTTTGACATCAAAGGAGTTAACAAAGATAAAGAGAAATTAGAGAAAGGGGGTGAGAGAGCCTGGAGTCCTGGCTTTCTATGGTAAAGGGAGAAAAGTGTTTAAAAAGAGGACACACATCTGGACAGGCAAATTCAGGCAAAAGTGAAAAGCTGAATAACTCTGCAACTAAGTTTCAGAAATTGTTCTGCAGCAAATCAGAAGAAACAAGAAGATACCTGATTCAACGGAGAGCATTTAAATTCTGAGTTTGTTTTTTTTGCTTGGTTTGTACTTTATTTCATCTTCATTTTTGGTGGCAGTGCTCTGTGTGTGTGTGTGTGTGTGTGTGTGTGTGTGTGTGTGTGTGTGTGTGTTTGTGTGTGGTAGAGGGGTGGTGGCTGGTGGATAGGAACAAAAGCAGAGGAAGAAAAGATTTCAGTTCCCTGGGGCTTAAAGACAAATTCTACTGCTTCAAAAGGCACCAAGTTACAAGAATTTCTCTGCATTTCTCTACCCCATGGGCAAAAGCCATAGAAAGAGAAATTGCAGTGGAAAAGGGAAAAGAGTAGGAAACAATTTGTTTCGAGCTATTATCAAAAAGGGAACCTGGGGGTGGGGGGGGGATCGGCAAGATATAGTCACCCTGAAACTATGCCTCTAGCTCCTGGAGTTCTGATGCTTTTTGATCTGTAAACAGTTTTCTGCAGGATACACGAATATTTCCAGAACTTGTGACTTTGTGATATTTTAGTTTCTTCACCTCCAGTCCTTTGAATGTTCTTTTAGTAATAATGGATTAGAGCTTATCTGCATCCTGGCCAGTTTTGTAAAACCAAATAATTGCTTAGCTGCGGAAGCAGCTTTATTTGCATTTAGTTTGTTTTTTAAAGAGAAATTCTGCCACCCTCTGGACAGAAACCAAAGATCTGTTTCTTAGAGACCACCAAGAATACTGTTTTAAGCAACTGCCCTTGAAAATAAACATTTATTTTTTTTAATCTACCCTATAAAAATAGGAGAGGGGGGAAATCACAGTTGCTTTAGATAGCATAGATGATATCTGGGGAAAAAAATCATTTAAAAATACTAAATGGCCTCTAAGGAATTTTTAACTAAAGAAAATGGGCTCAGAGCACTTTAGAGAAAAAGCCTCCAGTGTTTAACTTGTAATCTTTACAAAACCACCTTATAATTATACTCTGTAGCCTGCAATAGCCAAGTAAAGATTTCTCACACAATCTCAGCCATGGCTGCTTTCATCCAGTTTTCTTTATTGGTAGAATTTTAAAAAATCTACGTGTATATTAAATATAAATATATATGTATTGGTTTTTAACTAGAACATGAGGGTGGAGTGAGATTTCAGCCACAGTTGAGAGAAATCAGCCATAAGAGCACAAATGGGCAGCTTGTTTCTGAAGCTCTCCTGCTCTCATCCACCGGGCATGGAGTACTTAATGTCACGTAAGTGAAACTTAAAAATGCACGGATGTGATTACCAGTAATAATGCTGGGCAAATCAAAACACATGACATGCCGCTTTTTTCATAAATAACTAGAGAGAGGAAGCAGGAAGACGCTGAGGACCATACCTGGTTTTCACAACAGGATTTAGATGCTTCTGGTCTTGAAGGACCTTGGCCAGCTGTTTTTGCAGAAACAAAACCTTCCCGTGGACTCCCTTAATAAATGGGTGGTCGAGGAGATGTGTGACGGAAGGCCGCTTTTCAAAATCCTTAATAAGACACCTGTTCACAAAAATCAAGAAACAACTGAAGTACAATCTTAGAAACCTGGCTCCCCTGTAAATATGGGAGAGAGGAGGAGAAAAAGCTCATTTATAAAACCTGATCACTAACCTTAACAGAGCTCTTTCTTTATTCATAGTTACCAGAACAGAAAAAAAATTCTCTACTAGTTGAATTGATCAAAACATCAGAAATCTATTTTAGTTTGCTTTAAATATATATGAAAACACAATCAATTTAATTTGAAATATTCAAAACACTGAAAAATAGACTGGCCAGACTGAATTTTCTGTCTGAATTTTCATTACAGAAAAATGTTTACAATGGAGCCAAGTTGATTAGTCTATATACTTTATTTTAGAAGTATATGAAATGTCCACTATTTGGTGGTGGGGAAAATGCATTTAGGAGTTTGCAAGGATAGAAACGAATCATAAAGAAACTTTCACAGAGAAAATTCAACCCCTTGATTTCTAATATCTTCTGAAGAAGCAGAAAAACCTCAGAACAGGAAGTGACTACAATATAGTTCAGATGAATTGGAATGGAATTATTCAAACAGGGAACAAAAAGTCCATACAAAATGGTAAAAATTCGGTTGTATTTAAACTCCTCTGTGGTTAATTGGTTAAAACCTCACCGGTATAACCACTTTCTGTTTCAGGTGCAATGCCCTTTTCAAAGAAAACAATGATTCAGTACATTTTGCTGTGTGATGTATATTATTAAAGATGATTTTGACACAGGAAATCTCTAGTGAAATTGAATCTGATGAATACCCCTCTAATTACCATTGCATTTCCATTCTGAGTAGCTGCCCTTGATGGGGAGGAAGAAATTTCAACATCCGCCCTTTTAAGTTATCAGTTTTTATTTAGCTCACGTTGGAAGGCTTAGGATAAATACTAGATGCCATTCTGCCCACTCCATGAAATAAATGTTTCCAGTTTTCCCAATAGTGACATGCCAGCAACATGTAAAACACAACATATTTAAAATGATGAAATGCACTGACAAATGGTAAAATGTTCAGCCTCACCCTGAGCATCCTTTCAAAACATTTAAGCAGAGTTCCTAGAACAATCCTCAACTGTTGGTTTTACAAAAAGGCCTTAATCTGCATTTCAAATCACTTTCGCATCCCTCCACTTCTAGTCCTGAAAGATATTCAGTAAATTTCCCAATTATCCCATTTTAGAATTGATTCAGGGATTTCCTATCTATTGGAACTGGAGCTTTCAGCTAGAAAAGCCAAAAGAACCTAGATTATCTCCATTCTGCTGCCGGCACAACTATAAATACCACCTCTGTCTCCCTATAGGGAGAAATTAATCATTTGACTTTTATGGGTCCAGGGGCCTTTTGTATATTATATTTCCTACTAAAAATTAAAAAATCAGTGCACATGCTTTAAAAAAATACTCCGTTCATGCTTTTACATCAGCAATGTTCCCTAGATTCCATGTATATTAATCCGTATATAATTATGTGACTACCAAAGGAAAATAAATGCTAACGTTTCCCTAAGCACCTGGAAAAAAGGAACCTCTTGATAGTTTATATGGTCAGTAATACAGGTGTATGCCTCATCCTCCTAGCTTGAGAGATGGTGTATAAAAACTTCCCAAATAAAGTCTGAGAATTCCTACTGAAGATGCACATGGTGGCTTTGCACAGACCCCCACCCCCCCAGAGGGCATGGGTAGGACGGGAGACCAGGAACTGCTGGGACCCCCAGCTAAGCCTGTCCAGGGATCTGGCGCAGGTCACATTACATCTGTCTCTCATCACCAAATAGACATACTTTCTGTACCCAAGTATATCCCCAAACATGGGGAGACTGATTTCTTAATTGGTTTCCCCACTTTTTTTTTTTTTTTTTTTTTTTTTTGCTTTCTGGGCAAGCCTCAACTGCTTGTTGACTAGTGCCAAAACTTCAGATGAGTAAACTCAAGGGGGCTGAAAGTGGGAGGTGTAACAATTAATAGGAAATTCAGAGCAGGTGAATGGGAAAGTGAGCAGGCGCTGCCTCTACCTTCTCCCTCAGGATAGGTGCCTTGGAACAGTACTCCCGGTAATTAAAGCTCCTTAGATAGGGTTTGAGAGAAGCCAGGAAACCCATACTCCAGCCTTATGAAAATAGGTGTTTGCTAGATTCTGGGGGTGCAATTAAAGGTGCTATATCTTGTTTCATAATTTTAGCATCCAGTGGGAGAGCAAGGTTGCAAACAAGGTTGCAAGATCATTTGGTATTTTGGAAGGGATCTCTCTCTAGATCACAGAGGGAGTAAGAGAAATGAGGACTAAATAATGAAGTGAGATAATCAGACAAGGGAGAAACAACAATGAATCTGTTGTCTCCTGGAGATCCAAAAAATAAAGATGGTAGGCGTTCTACTCTCTGAAGGAATGATCAAGAGGATTTATTTGTTAGTTCTCTCAGTAAGGCCCAAGTGGGCTGAATGTCATACCAGCGGATCAGCAAAACTGAAACAGAGTGTATATGGGAAGAATGCTAAGCAGAGCTGTGAAATATCCAACTGCACTGGCAGATTTTTAGGAGAAGGGCAGGAAGACCTTGAGGGTAGAGCCTTATTCTAAAACACTCTTGCATACTCTTTTTCTCATGGGGATCAAAGAGCCAGAATGAAATGGACTTATTATTTTACTAATAAATAGAGGAAAGTTCTATGTTAGGAGCAGATATGGCGAAAGTCAAGCATTACTAGATACCAGGTCATTGGAATCATATCATTTCATTTGTTCAGCAAACATTTATTGCACAGCTGGAATGAGTCAAAATAGATGAATTCATAAAAAATTATGACCATTTTCCTCAAAGATCGACAATCTTATTATAAAGATGGAAGGACAAGAGAAACACAGGAAACAGCAGAAGCCAGTGTTTGCTTTTATATTTAGAATAAGAAATAGTCACACGAAAGCATAAGGTTTTGGAGCTAGGGGACCAAGATTTTCTATTCTAACCCTTCTTTTACGAGGTGAGGAAGTTGAGGTCAAGTCCTGATAGTGATGAGGTCAATTCCCTGGCTCCCATGAGAGAATCCCTCCTACTCTGCAATGTGTTGTTAAAATGGCACAGGTACAACTGGGCAAAACAATACTAGGCAGCAGTGGGTGTGGGGCAGCCAGAGAAGGCTTAATGGAAAGAGGG
>NW_006786552.1:249010-254759 GCF_000442215.2 Lipotes vexillifer
AGGCAGCAGTGGGTGTGGGGCAGCCAGGGGAGGCTTAATGGAAAGAGTGAGGATTGAGCTGAGTTTGAAGGGAATTTTTGGAACTAAAATTGAACTCATATGTGGAGAAGATGTAGAAGGCATTTCAAGGTTGGGAAACTGGATAAGCAATGAAGGAAGCCAGCCTAGGCAAGCTGTGTAGCCGGGAACTCAGGAGGTCACTGTTCAGAATGTTGACCTTCACCTCCTAAGCTGCCTCCTTCGAACATCTAAGAACAATTCTTTGCTTTGGTCCTTTTACCAACTTTAACTAGGGCATATTCTTTATTGCTTAAAATGTTGCAGTTTTGTGCCCCAAACTCATACTGTTATGTTTTCAGCTTGTCATTTCTGTCTTATTCTCCTTTCAGGCAGGGATTTAGTGGATTAAGATAGAATTGACAGCCGGGATCGGTAAGAACTCCTGACAGCCTCCATGTCCTTTTATAAGCATGATTAAATCCTCTAACTTGATTTGGAGAACAAACATGGAAAATTAAGGAAGTTATAATATGCTTATTCATTTTCAGACTGCTTATTAAACCAGGAAGTGCAAATTCCAGATGCAGAATATTTTCCCCCAGCAGGGGGCTGAGCCGTTTTTACAAGAAAATGCATAAAACGTTGACCTCTATATGGGAAAATGGGGGCCAGCCAGTGTGAGGTAAGTTTGGTGAAACACTAGACACATGAGACATTCCACTGAAAAATGAAACTAGTCTTCTGGTCAAAAAGGTTTGGGAAACATTGGTGATTCTCTAAACCAAGTAAATCTGGAGTTTCATAGTGCGTGTGAGCATATTAAATGTTCTTAGAAGTATGGAGGTAAAGAAAACAGCTTAATTTTGTTTAAATCCATGTTTCCAAACTTACTTGGCCACAGATCCTTTTTTGTACCCCCAGAACCAGGGCCCTGCAGATGACATCCTTGGAAGCCCTGTTGTGAGAAATCAGTACTAGGCTCTTGAAATTAGCAGCTGAGTCTTTATCTCAGCTGACTGAGGGGAGACACTCAGAGCCCCTAATTGTCACCAGCATGTTTGAGACACCTGTAGGCTGCAGTTTCTGCAGAAGACTGTCTCGAATTGGGGAAATACATTCACCAAGCTCAGTTCTTCCCAGAATCTTTTACTCTGGAAAAAAGAAACTGAACAAGGACTATATTTAGGGAATGTTGCTTTTTTCCCAAAATCGTAAGTAATTCTTTCAGTCCCAGACTTTTTAAAAGTCATTTTTAAAAATCTGGATTTAGGTGTGGTTATCTCTGTTCTAAGATATAAAACAAAAGAATAAAAAAATTAAAACTACCATGAGATGTATTACCTGGATTTACAAGGCCATGGAAGGTGGTTTGAATATGACAGAAAAGTCCACGAGAAGAAAAAGGAAGCAAATTTCAGCCCTGAAGGAAATTTAATCCATTACCTAATTTGAAATTCTAGTACCTTCCATCATGCATTCTTGGCTGAAGATTAATTCTCAGAATTCATTAGTGTCACCACATTAAACACAGGTTGTTGCAGCCATTTGCTGGGATCTCCCAGCCTGGCCTCTGCCAGAAACAGGCAAAAAGCAGGCATTTCTTTTTTTTTTAATTAATTAATTTATTTATTTATTTTTGGCTGCATTGCTGCGCATGGGCTTTCTCTATGTGCGGCAAGCGGGGGCTACTCTTTGTTGCGGTGCGTGGGCTTCTCACTGCGGTGGCTTCTCTTGTTGCGAAGCATGGGCTCTGGGCGCGTGGGCTCAGTAATTGTGGCTCGCGGGCTCTAGAGCGCAGGCTCAGTAGTTGTGGCTCATGGGCTTAGCTGCTCTGTGGCATGCGGGATCTTCCCGGACCAGGGCTCGAACACATGTCCCCTGCATTGGCAGGTGGATTTTTAACCACTGCGCCACCAGGGAAGTCCAGGAGGCATTTCTTAACAAGAAACAAGGTCGGGCTCCTGCGTTGGGCTCTGGAGCTGGCAGTGCTTGTGCTCCTTCCGTTTGCTCCCAAAGGATCATGCTGTCGAGACATGGCTGCCTTGCCACTGTAAACTGCCATTTCATAACCAAAGAATCAGACGCCTGCAAGGGGGAACTATTTATCAAGAGTCACGAACGGATGCTTACTGATGACTAAACTACACTTGATAAAGAGAAGCTGATCAAGTCAAAAACTAAAAATACTGGTGAACTTGGTGAGAAAAGCAGGAGGGTGAGCAATCTTATTCCACACATTGGGGCAAAACTAGATGAAAACTTGAGACTTATGTCTCTTCTCATTTCTTTTTTAATATTCTGTCTTTTATACTTACTGCTGTTTTCTTGTGGGTTTGCTGCTTAGATTGTTAAGTGTTTCTATTGGCACCAAATATCTAAACGTTTCTGATTTGAGCAAGCATTTCCCTGCCCCGTGATGCACTGCATCTGCACTTCCTATCACCAGCAGACAGAAGCCTGAGTGACAAAGAGGCCTCTTCATCAAGAGGAGAAATCCTCCAGAGGGTACACTAATTACAGGTTAAATATCAGAGCCCATGGTGCTCTGGCTTGGAAGGAAATTTCCATTTTGGAAGACAGGACTATGACAAAAGCAGGCATTTTCTCAAGATGACTAATGCCTCAAAAGAAGGCAGGCTGAGAAACTTGACATTGCATATGTTATTTCGGCAAAACCAAACCTTCCCGTTTGGTGGAATATTTAACTCCATTTCAGTTTTCATGAAGTTTGCAAATATTGCACATGGTGGCATTTTAAAGTCTCACTGGTGAGAACTGAAACTGTACACTAACTTCACACGTAACGTGGGGAAGTGGGATCCTAACCTGAAACAGAGAAGTGAGGACCAGAAGCATATCAATCAGAGAAAAAGTCAGGATTCACTGAAAGAAAAAAGTCCTCAGAGGGTAGGATGGAGGGTTTTAGAACAGGAAGCTCAGTTCTTTTTATGAGGTGGGTAATGGGAGCAGATCCTGTGTGGCAAAGTGGGAGGGAGGCTACAGGGCAGCAGGACCACAGGGCAGCTGGCATCTTGCCTGAGGTCACTAGGGTGAGGAGAAGGCAGGTGCAGGGTTAGAAAGATCAGCTAGTCAGCCCTACCTTTAGACAAAGCCATCAGCACTGAAGGTCCAGAGTGAGCTCAAGGGAACACAGGAAGGAAGCAGAAGTGGAAGAACATGGCATTTCCAGAAGCATGACGCTGGGGAGAGAGAAGAGCCAACTTCTGTCACCCAGAGAAGACTCTCAGAAGGTGAAGAAGACGACTGGAGGAAAAGTGTAGGGTGGTTTCAAGCTGAAAGATAAACTCTAAGAACAGGTAGGACAGAATCTCCCTCCAGAGTTAAGGAATGTGCACCATGGTAGCTGGAGAGAGTCTCAGTGCAAAAAGAGGGTCCAGGACTGGAGGGCGGTCCTAGGGCAGAGAGCCACCACACGTAACCCAGAATGACCCAGGGTCATGGCCTGCATGACACCTGTGAACACAACTACCTCTTCATGTTACCTTTATGTCTTTGATCCCGTGATCAATAGCAAATAATTAGAAAAGTCCAGACTAACTCATTGTATTCATAGGGAAGGAGGTATGGTAACAGAAATTCTAGATCCTCAAGCGTGGCTTGTCTGGCGGACAACCTCTGGGCCATGGCCAGGAGGGGCCGAGGGAAGAAGAGTTTACTATACCAAAGGAAAAAGGAGAAAAATGCCAAGCGAGGAGGCAAAGTGAGGAGAAGGGTCAAGAGGAACCAGGCCAGAACTTAGGAACAAGACAAGATGGGGCACAGGGGACACAGAAGCTGTTCAAGGAGAAGCCAGTGGAGGGCATGGTGGCAGAGGTCCAGTCTTATTATTGTTGTACTGCCACTTCCCTCTTCGGTTTCAGCTGTGCTTTCCAAGTTGCAAAGACTGGGGATGAGCACACCCTCCATTGGACATGCTGTAGCCAAGGAAGATCCTGATGTCCATGTCTTAGGACTAAGGCTGTCTTAAGGGCTGTAACCAGTGGCCCCAAGTCACCACCTTCTCACTCCTCTTTGTTTTCATTGTTTCTTTCTTACTTATTTGGGAAAAGTATCAATACTTTGCAATTAAACATGTTTCTCCAGGCCACTCTAGCCATGCAGTTCAGTCAGGGTGCTGAAGAACAATGAGCCATCACTTCATTGCACAGCCCCGGCAACTAGTTTACTGGACAATTAAATCTGCATTCAAATCCCACCCTCTGGTTCAAAGAGCTGGGGAAGGCATGGCCCTTGGGAGATAGGAATACTGTGATGGCTCCATCTCTCAGGCTGCAGTGCTATCACTTCCCAAGGATCTGGGTATTGGCTGTTGCTGCCTTTTGGGGCTTCTGCACAGGGCTGAGGTTGGCCACAGGTCAGCCCTAGATTCGGCCAGGGCTGTGGGCCCTGTCTTCTGTTAGAGGTCTTGGCTTCAGGTGGAAATTAAGGAAATATTTGCTTGAAGCAGCCCAGGTAAGATGAGGAGCAGAGGGAAGTGATGGTTGAACTCAGAAGGGAACGGGTATATAAAATGTGGGTGGGTCAGGGCAAAATAACCTAAATGTTGGCAAGTTCAGTTTTTTTGTTTGTTTGTTTGTTTTTTGCGGTACGCAGGCCTCTCACTGTTGTGGCCTCTCCCGTTGCGGAGCACAGGCTCCAGACACGCAGGCTCAGCGGCCATGGCTCACGGGCCCAGCCGCTCCGCGGCATGTGGGATCTTCCCGGACCGGGGCACGAACCCGTGTCCCCTGCATCGGCAGGTGGACTCTCAACCACTGCACCACCAGGGAAGCCCCAGTTTTTAAAGATATTAATCTTTATGTTAATTATTAATTGATACAATATAGATTCATGTAACATATATAATGTATATTATATATTATTATATTTAAATTATTATTAATCTCAAATATTTAAAACAGTCTGACTTATTTAAAAACAGTATACTTAATCACTATTATTCACCCAAGCATGACCCACGTACTCACTCATTTTTAAAAATGCTTGGTGCCTATCATTGGGGCAGTAATATATAAAGGTTAAAAGTCAGGGGTTAGGGTCAAACCTAACTCTACTTCTTATAGGTAAGTGATGATATGCAAGTTAATTTAATTCTCTGGGCCACAGTTTCTTCTTCTATAAAATGGTAATAATGTCACTGTCAGCAGTAAATGAGATAATCCATGTACAGTACCTGGTACATAGTAAGCACTCAATAAATGACAGCTATGTGGGCCAACCACTGTACTAGATGGTGGGGTTACAGTCAGCACATTGGAGGAAGACAGCCATAGCATACCCAGTTCTAAGCAGGATGAGTGCTATAAAAAGAAATGTTAATGTGCAAAGGGTCCTTGAGCCAGACTTGAATAACAGTGTGCCCATTAATTAGATACTTTTTCTCAATGTGATTGCCACCACTCAGTACAAAATTATTATTTGATAGATGTCCTGATCAGAAGTTTCAAAGTTCAGGGAGAATGGGGACTTCTAGGGTCTGACAACTTAGCGAAAGCAAAGAACTTTGGCATTTTCAAGTTCAGGCCTCTGGGCACTCCTGCTTTTGAACATCTGGCTAATTCCTTTGATTCAAAAATCAGTTTCCATTTTGACAGACAGTTATGGTCTGCTTCTTAGTCCAGGCTTAAGTGCCAGGGAATATATGAATTCTAATCTTTTCCTTAATCCTACTTGCCATGCTGTCCAGAATTAAATCCATATTTCTCATTTGTATGCATTTTTTTCCCTA
>NW_006786552.1:254769-259887 GCF_000442215.2 Lipotes vexillifer
GGGAAGCAATGGACAGTACCCAGCTAGTACCCAGTACCCTATGAGAAATGAACAACAAGTTCCATAGTACATGACCATTACATGCTCAGGACTACTCCAGGACTGGGGTAGGAGATAGGAGAGTACAAAACAAACAAAAGATATATGCCTCCATAAAAAATTTATCTTCTGGGATAATACCAAACTTACACATATGAAATATTTATAGACCCAGCTGGGATTCAATGCACTGATTCATTCAAACACTTACTAGATATTTACTGTGAATGGCACTGCATCAAGTGCTTGGAAGAAAAGATGCCTGGAGTGAGATGTTAGCTTTCGTGGAATTTAGAACCAAGTAGTAGAATAGATACAGACATAAATAAAAATAATTCAAGGCTAAAAAGTGTAAGCACTAGAGTGGCTCAGATGAAGTAAACAATCCTAGTTAGGAGAACAAGTGTTTCACATGAGAGATGACACTTGGGTCTTAAAGGATGAAAGGGATATTGACAGAAGAACAGGGGAGGAACATTCTAAGCAGAGAGTACAGTAGGAATGGAAGCCCATTGGTAAAATGCATGGCTCATATGGGGAACACAGTGGAACAGAATAATACAGTTGTAATAGATGGCGTGAAAATGTGACCACAAACATCTTACTCAGAACCTAGAAGGCATGCCAGTGAGTTTGGGTTTTCTTTATTAGTCACAGTGAAGTGGCGTTTTTGAACAGGGAGATAACACAATTAGATCGTTATTCAAAAAAATGAACTGGGATCAGTCAGTCTCCTGGACTCTACCTGCAGGGTCTCTCGGAAACAAGAGTAAGCCGTGTGGCTGACAGGGTCTTGGCGCTCCAGCCGGGTATCAGGCCTGAGCCTTTGGGGTGGGAGAGCCAAGTGCAGGATATTTGACCATCAGAGACCTCCCGGCCCCAAGCAATATCAATGGGTGAGAGCTCTCCTAGAGATCTCTGTCTCTGCTGGGTGGACCCAGCTCCACCCAATGTCCAGCAAGCCCCAGGGCTGGATGCCCCATGCCAAACAACTAGCAAGCCAGGAACACAACCCCATCCATTAGCAAAGAGGCTGCCTAAAATCATACTAAGTTCACAGATGCCCCAAAACACACCACCGGACGTGGCCCTGCCCACCAGAAGGACAAGATCCAGCCCACCCACCAGAACGCAGGCACCAGTCCCCTCCACCAGGAAGCCTACACAAGCCACTGAACTAACCTCAGCCACTAGGGACAGATACCAAAAACAACAGGAACTACGAACCTGCAGCCTGAAAAAAGGAGATCCCAAACACAGTAAGTTAAACAAAATGAGAAGACAGAGAAATATGCAGCAGACGAAGGAGCAAGGTAAAAACGTACCAGACCAAACAAATGAAGAGGAAATAGGCAGTCTAACTGAAAAAGAAATCAGAATAATGATACTAAAGATGATCCAAAATCTTGGAAAGAGAATGGAGAAAATGCAAGAAACGTTTAACAAGGACCTACAAGAACTACAGAGCAAACAAACAATGATGAACAACCCAATAAATGAAATTAAAAATTCTCTAGAAGGAATCAATAGCAGAATAACTGAGGCAAAAGAACAGACAAGTGACCTGGACGATAAAATAATGGAAATAACTGCTGCAGAGCAGAATAAAGAATGAAAAGAATTGAGGACAGTCTCAGAGACCTCTGGGACAACATTAAAAACACAAACATTCGAATTATAGGGGTCCCAGAAGAAGAAGAGAAAAAGAAAGGGTCTGAGAAAATATATGAAGAGATTAGAGTTGAAAACTTCCCTAATGTGGGAAAGGAAATAGTCAATCAAGTCCAGGAAGCACAGAGAATCCCATAAAGGATAAATCCAAGGAGAAACACGCCAAGACACATACTAATCAAACTATCACAAATTACAAACAAAGAAAAACTATTAAAAGCAGCAAGGGAAAGCCAACAAATAACATACAGGGGAATCCCCATAAAGTTAACAGCTGATCTTTCAGCAGAAACTCTGCAAGCCAGAAAGGAGTGGCAGGACATATTTAAAGTGAAGAAAGGGAAAAACCTGCAAACAAGATTACTCTACCCAGCAAGGATCGCATTCAGATTTGATGGAGAAATCAAAATCTTTACAGACAAGCAAAAGCTAAGAGAATTCAGCAACACCAAACCAGCTTTACAACAAATGCTAAAGGAACTTCTCTAGGCAGGAAACACAAGAGAAGGAAAAGACCTACAATAACAAACCCAAAACAATTAAGAAAATGGTAATAGGCACACACATATCGATAACTACCTTAAATGTAAATGGATTAAATGCTCTAACCAAAAGACACAGACTGGCTGAATGGATACAAAAACAAGACCCATATATATGCTGTCTACAAGAGAGCGACTTCAGACCTAGGGACACATACAGAAAGTGAAAGTGAGTGGATGGAAAAAGATATTCCATGCAAATGGAAATCAAAAGAAAGCTGGAGGAGTAATTCTCATATCAGACAAAATAGACTTTAAAATAAAGACGATTACAAGAAACAAAGACACTACATCATGATCAAGGGATCAATCCAACAAGAAGATATAACAATTGTAAATATTTATGCACCCAACATAGGAGCACCTCAATACATAAGGCAAATGCTAACAGCCATAAAAGGGGAAATTGACAGTAACACAATCATAGTAGGGGAATTTAACACCACACATTCACCAATGGACAGACCATCCAAAATGAAAACAAATAAGGAAACACAAGCTTTAAATGACACATTAGACAAGATGGACTTAATTGATATTTATAGGACATTCCATCCAAAAACAACAGAAAACACTTTCTTCTCAAGTGCTCATGGAACATTCTCCAGGATAGATCATATCTTGGGTCACAACACAAGCCTTGGTAAATTTAAGAAAATTAAAATTGTATCAAGTATCGTTTCCAACAACGTTATGAGACTAGATATTAATTACTGGAAAAAAACTGTAAAAAATACAAACACATGGAGGCTAAACAATACACTACTAAATAACCAAGAGATCACTGAAGAAGAAATCAAAAAATACCTAGAAACAAATGACAATGAAAGCACAACGACCCAAAACCTAAGGGATGCAGCAAAAGCAGTTCTAAGTGGGAAGTTTACAGCAATACAATCCTACCTCAAGAAACAAGAAAAATCTCAAATGAACAATCTAACCTTAAACCTAAAGAAACTAGAGAAAGAAGAACAAACAAAACCCAAAGTTAGTAGAAGGAAAGAAATCATAAAGATCAGAGCAAAAACAAATGAAAAAGAAACAAAGGAAACAATAGCAAAGATCAATAAAACTAAAAGCTGGTTCTTTGAGAAGATAAACAAAATTGATAAACCATTAGCCAGACTCATCAAGAAAATAAGGGAGAAGACTCAAATCAATAGAATCAGAAATGAAAAAGGAGAAGTAACAACTGACACTGCAGAAATACAAAAAATCATGAGGGATTACTACAAGCAACTCTATGCCAATAAAATGGACAATCTGGAAGAAATGGACAAATTCTTAGAAATGCACAAACTGCCAAGACTGAATCAGGAAGAAATAGAAAATATGAACAGACCAATCACAAACACTGAAATTGAAACTGTGATTAAAAATCTTCCAACAAACAAAAGCCCAGGACCAGATGGCTTCACAGGCGAATTCTATCAAACATTTAGAGAAGAGCTAACACCTATTCTTCTCAAACTCTTCCAAAATATAGCAGAGGGAGGAACACTCCCAAACTCATTCTACGAGGCCACCATCACCTTGATACCAAAACCAGACAAGGATGTCACAAAGAAAGAAAACTACAGGCCAATATCACTGATGAACATAGATGCAAAAATCCTCAACAAAATACTAGCAAACAGAATCCAACAGCACATTAAAAGGATCATACACCATGATCAAGTGGGGTTTATTCCAGGAATGCAAGGATTCTTCAATATACGCAAATCAATCAATGTGATAAACCATATTAACAAATTGAAGGAGAAAAACCATATGATCATCTCAATAGATGCAGAGAAAGCTTTTGACAAAATTCAACACCCATTTATGATAAAAACCCTGCAGAAAGTAGGCATAGAGGGAACTTTCCTCAACATAATAAAGGCCATATATGACAAACCCACAGCCAACATCATCCTCAATGGTGAAAAACTGAAAGCATTTCCACTAAGATCAGGAACAAGACAAGGTTGCCCACTCTCACCACTCTTATTCAACATAGTTTTGGAAGTTTTAGCCACAGCAATCAGAGAAGAAAAGGAAATAAAAGGAATCCAAATCGGAAAATAAGAAGTAAAGCTGTCACTGTTTGCAGATGACATGATGTTTTACATAGAGAATCCTACAGATGCTACCAGAAAACTACTAGAGCTAATCAATGAATTTGACAAAGTATCAGGATGCAAAATTAATGCACAGAAATCTCGGGCATTCCTATACACTAATGATGACAAATCTGAAAGAGAAATTAAGGAAACACTCCCATTTACCAGTAACTGACACAGCAAAAATACAAAAGATCATGAGACAAGCAACTATATGCCAATAAAGTGGACAATGTGGAACAAATGGACAAATTCGTAGAAAGGAATAATCTTGCAAGACTGAACAAGGAAGAAATAGAAAATATAAACAGACCAATCACAAGCACTGAAATTGAAACTGTGATTAAAAATCTTCCAACAAACAAAAGCCCAGGACCAGATGGCTTCACAGGAGAATTCTATCACACATTTAGAAAAGAACTAACACGTATCCTTCTCAAACTCTTCCAAAATATATCAGAGGGAGGAACACTCTCAAACTCATTCTACGAGGCCACCAGCGCCCTGATACCAAAACCAGACAAAGATGTCACAAAAAAAGTAAACTACAGGCCAATATCACTGATGAACATAGATGCAAAAATCCTCAACAAAATACTAGCAAACAGAATCCAACAGCACATTAAAAGGATCATACACCATGATCAAGTGGGGTTTATCCCAGGAATACAAGGATTCTTCAATATATACAAATCAATCAACGTGATACACCATATTAACAAATTGAAGGAGAAAAACCATATGATCATCTCAATAGATGCAGA
>NW_006786552.1:260029-271624 GCF_000442215.2 Lipotes vexillifer
AAAGACCCCGAATAGCCAAAGCAACCTTGAGAACGAAAAGCGGAGCTGGAGGAATCAGGCTCCCTGACTTCAGACTATACTACAAAGCTACAGTAATCAAGACAGTATGGTACTGCCACAAAAACAGAAATATAGATCAATGGAACAGGATAGAAAGCCCAGAGATAAACCCACACACATACGGTCACCTTACCTTTGATAAATGAGGCAAGAATATACAATAGAGAAAAGACAGCCTCTTCAACAAGTGGTGCTGGGAAAACTGGACAGCTACATATAAAAGAATGAAATTAGAACACTTCCTAACACCATACACAAAAATAAGCTCAAAATGGATTAAAGACCTAAATGTAAGGCCAGACACTATCAAACTCTTAGAGGAAAACATAGGCAGAACACTCTATGACATAAATCACAGCAAGATTTTTTTGACCCACCTCCTACAGAAATGGAAATAAAAACAAAAATAAACAAATGGGACCTAATGAAACTTAAAATCTTTTGCACAGCAAAGGAAACCATAAATAAGACGAAAAGCCAACCCTCAGAATGGGAGAAAGTATTTGCAAATGAAGCAACTGACAAAGGATTAATCTCAAAAATATACAAGCAGCTCATGCAGCTGAATATCAAAAAAACAAAGAACCAAACCCAAAAATGGGCAGAAGAACTAAATAGACATTTCTCCAAAGAAGATATACAGATTGCCAACAAACACATGAAAGGATGCTCAACATCACTAATCATTAGAGAAATGCAAATCAAGATCACAATGAGTTATCACCTCACACCGGTCAAAATGGCCATCATCAAAAAATCTACAAACAATAAATGCTGGAGAGGGTGTGGAGAAAAAGGAACCGTCTTGCACTGTTGGTGGGAATGTAAATTGATACAGCCACTATGGAGAACAGTATGAAGGGTCCTTAAAAAACTAAAAACAGAACTATCACATGACCCAGCAATCCCACTACTGGACCTATACTCTGAGAAAACCATAATTCAAAAGACATGCACACCAATGTTCATTGCAGCACTATTTACAATAGCCAGGACATGGAAACAACCTAAGTGTCCATCGACAGACGAATGGATAAAGAAGATGTGGCGCATATATACAATGGAATATTAGCCATAAAAAGAAACAAAATTGAGTTATTTGTAGTGAGGTGGATGGACCTAGAGTCTGTCACACAGAGTGAAGTAAGTCAGAAAGAGCAAAACAAATACCGTGGGCTTCCCTGGTGGCGCAGTGGTTGAGAGTCTGCCTGCCGATGCAGGGGACACGGGTTCGTGCCCCAGTCTGGGAAGATCCCACATGCCATGGAGCAGCTAGGCCCGTGAGCCGTGGCCGCTGAGCCTGCGTGTCCGGAGCCTGTGCTCAACAACGGGAGAGGCCACAACAGTGAGAGGCCTGTGTACCACAAAAAAACAAAACAAAAAGAACTAAATACTGTATGCTAACACATGTATATGGAATCTAAAAAAAAAAATGGTTCTGAAGAACCTAGGGTCAGGACAGGAATAAAGATGCAGACGTAGAGAGTGGACTTGAGGACACAGGGAGGGGGAAGGGTAAGCTGGGATGAAGGGAGAGAGTAGCACTGACATATATACACTACCAAATGTAAAACAGATAGCTAGTGGGAAGCAGCTGCATAGCACAGGGAGATCAGCTCGGTGCTTTGTGCCACCTAGAGGGGTGGGATAGGGAGGGTGGGAGGGAGGGCAAGAGGGAGGGGATATGGGGATATATGTATACATGTAGCTGATTCACTTTGTTACACAGCAGAAACTAACACACCATTGTAAAGCAATTATACTCCAATAAAGACGTTAAAAAAAATCAACTGGCACCATATTAGACAGTAAGTTGGAGGGAAGTAGGCAAGGAGAGGATCCATTTTGGAAGCATACAGTCTGAATTAAGAAAATGGGAAGGGGAAAATGATGGTTGTAGCTGTGGAACTTGAAGACAAATCAAGAATATATAAAGAAAAAAGAAGGGACCACCAGTGGACTCTTGGGCCAACTTAAATTTAAGGATGGACCTGTAGCTAAATCTTTGTGAACATAACTATCTACTTTTTTACCTTCAGTATCCAACGACAATCTCTCTTGATGGAAACCAAAGGCCTTTAAGTTACCAATTCAATGGTCTCTTCTCATTCTACTCAACCTCTCTGTTCACTGACGGGCATTGTTGACCTGCCCCAGAAATATTCTCTTTCCTTGTCTGTAGTGATGCTACATCTTTTAGTTATTCTATTACTTCTCTGACCACTCTTGCTTGTTTATTTTCACTACCAGCTAGAGTAAGATGACAAGATAGAGGAGACAGGGTCTGCAAAAACAAGGAAGAGTGGAAGTAGAACAACAGCCTTTATGCCCACAGGCTTGGAACTTGCCACTGAACAACCACAAGCTTTGCCTGGTGGATCAAATGACCCAAACTAAATAATACAGAGAGAATTTGAATTCTTTGGAGAAGGCTATCCCTACTCTTGGAGACTCACAATCCCAAACAAGTCTGCAAATCCTGCAGAAAATAAGTGGATTTAACTAGAGTGTGCATGTCTAGCACAAAGTGAAAATTAAAAGTGTAAGAAAAGCAGCAAAAACTACTTCAGAAAATTTACAGTTGATTGCTGCAAATGACTTCTTCTTTTTTTTTTTTTTGGTACACGGGCCTCTCACTGTTGTGGCCTCTCCCATTGCGGAGCCCAGGCTCCAGACGTGCAGGCTCAGCGGCCATGCCATGCGGGCCCAGCCACTCCGCGGCATGTGGGATCTTCCCGGACCGGGGCACGAACCCGTGTCCCCTGCATTGGCAGGCGGACTCTCAACCACTGCACCACCAGGGAAGCCCGCAAATGACTTTTATAACAGCTTTAATGAGATATAATTAACATACCATATAGTTCACTCATTTAAAGTATCCCATTGCGGAGCCCAGGCTCCAGACGTGCAGGCTCAGCGGCCATGGCTCACGGGCCCAGCCACTCCGCGGCATGTGGGATCTTCCCGGACCGGGGCACGAACCCGTGTCCCCTGCATTGGCAGGCGGACTCTCAACCACTGCACCACCAGGGAAGCCCGCAAATGACTTTTATAACAGCTTTAATGAGATATAATTAACATACCATATAGTTCACTCATTTAAAGTATGCAATTCAAAGTTTTAGCATATTCATACAGTTTACCAACCATTACCATAATCAATTTTTAGAACATTTTCATCACCCCCAAAAGGAACTCTGTATCCTTTAGCAATCACTCCCAACTTCCCTTCAACCCCAGTCCCAGGAGACTACCAATCTACTTTCTGTTTCTATGGATTTGCCTAATCTGGACGTTTCATATAATATATGTGGTCTTTTGTGACTGAATTCATTCACTTAGCAAAATATTTTCAAAGTTCATCCATGTTGTAGAATATATCAATACTTCCTTCCTTTTTATTGCTAAATAATGCTCCATTGTATGGATATACCACATCTTGTTTATCCATTCATCATTTGGGTTGTTTCTACTTTTTGGCTATTATGAATAATGCTTCTATGAACATTTGTGTGCAAGTTTTTATGTGGACATATGTTTCTCCTGGGTGTATATACCTAGGAGTGGAATTGCTGGATCATATGATAACTTTATGTTTAACCTTTTGAGGAACTACAAGACTATTTTTCGAAGTGTCTGCATCATTTTAAATTCCTACCATCAGATGCAATTGACTTTTAATACTTCATCTTGTTCTAGAAATAATTTAAGGCATCTCACAACAACATGTGTTTAAATAAATAAAGGTATGTGTAATAAGGCAAGATAAAAATAATTAAAAGCAGAAGAGAAAAGTGAAACAATGGGGAAATTAGGGAACAAAAATAGGAATTAGAATACCAAATAAACTACTTTGTTAGAGGTGGCCACAAATTTGGCTCAGCTCTCAAGCAGCCAATGTGAAAGGGAAAATGCAGTCTGTTCTCATTTCTTAAAATTCATTATATAAAAATAAACCAGCTGCTTGAAGAATGATGATGATGATGATGATGATGATGATGATGATGATGTATTTGTTGACTGGTAAGGAGATTAGAGATACATGTCCTTCCTGAGTTTTCACAGAAATGACTTCATATAGTGTAATAAATATTATTTCCCTCCAATTAACATGGCCATGGGTTTCATAGGGTTGTTTCTTATAACACCCTTTAATCCCAACTGAGATCTTCTTTCAAAGAACCATCTAGTAAAAAAATTCTCCCTGGGTGGCCAATTCAAGGAAACAGAGCTCTCTGATATTAATCCAGGGCTATATATCTACCAGCAACTCGGTGAATTTTTGTACAGTTAAGTCCCTTGATTCCTGAACGCAGTGCCCAGATGCTGGCATCCATCAAGGAAAAGAAAGGCAGGGTGCCAAGCTACCATGTGCTGTTCATTGCAAAGAATGGAAAGAAGATAGCTTTAAAAGTTTAGTCCATGAATCGAAAGCAACTCAAAAGGGGGGAGGGGAGGTTGGGAGAGGGTAGGAAGAGGCCTGGAGCATCATGTAAGTGGGCAGGGAAACAACAGGATAGTCACAATTGCCTCTTAAATGATGACAATAATGGTTCCAAATAAAATTTCAGGCCATATTATATAATGAAGGTGGAGGAAAGAGGAAAGATAATGGCCTAGTTCAACAGTCTTGCTGGCATTGTGTCTGCCCACATTCAGTGCCCTGCCTTTAACGTGTGTTCTTTTGGTAAATATTTAAATTGACTAAACACTTCTCTGGCTGATTGCTAATTATATGAATATTATTAATGGTGTGAGATCAAATTGGGAAAAATAAACTAAGCCAGGGTTTCATTAACAACCTAACCACTACTGAAAAACCTGGAGAAAATACTGTCAGATAATAAGTAGTTGTAAATGTCTTACGCAAATCAGGATTTTGCACAGCTATTGGCTGCCTTGGTTCATGTTCCTGAGGACACAAACCACTACCATGCCTGTCACCTGCCATCCCTCTGCCCAGCTTCTGACAAAAAAACCTTCCAAGGGTGATGAATCACAAGGCCAAAATGATTACTTCTCTTGCTCTGTGGACAGACAGTTCTTCCTGAGGAAGTGGCCACCCACGGAAGCCAGTTAGTGTTGCACCTCTGTGGTTTTAGACCAAGAAATGAACGCTTCACCCCCTCCCGCCCACACCAAGGACATCAATATGAAGCCTTCTTTAAGCACTAAATTTCCGTAAGACAACATATTTTTCTTTTCTAGGCAAGGGAGACCAACTGCCAAAGAGAGCCTGGGGAGTCCTCAAAACCCCTCCATGAACATGAAGGAGAACAGCTCCATCTATTACATCAAAGCCTCATCAGAGACCCTAATCCTTTTGGAAAGGAACTCTCAGGCAGCCAAGCCTTTAATATGATGAATAATGGGCCCTCTGATTAAGCCTTGCAAAGCAAAGCATAGGCACGTAGACGCTGCAGGGAACAAATATTCCTGGGGGTTGAGAAAGAAAGTGGGGGTGAGTGGATAGCTCCTACTCCCACTGTTAGTGAACTAACTCTGTGCATAGATTTCTAAATGGTTAGTTTTCTGTTTTCCTTTTTCATTTTCCCTATTCTCTCTCTCTCCAGGGAACATGCCACTTCTCTGCTTTGGTACTGTGGTGTGTCCTGAGCTTCAAGCCACTGTAATTCAGTGACATGCATAGACAGGTGATGTGGAATGACTGTGTCACTAAATATACTCATAGAAGCAAATCAGTGACATGAAAGGCTATTTCAGGACCATTTACCCACCCACCCTGCTCTAGGACAAACTACTTGTGCTAAAAAAAAAAAAAGAGTAAAAAGAGTAGGAACCCATGACTGGGGGGAAGAGAGAAGTGAAAGGAAGAGAGGGAGTTATAGCTCAAGCATTTCTCTGATCTCTTCTAATTCAACAAAAAATGTCTAGCATTTAAAAAGCTGCTGATCCTCTTTCTAGGATCCTATTACTGGCAGTAGAGAACTGTATACTATGTTGCCAAGGACAGGTAACAGGTTAGATAGGTCATGGGTTTCACATTAGTGTGCATTAATAAATCACATACATATTAGACTTCTGGCTCTTTTTATCAGATAATGAGACGAATGATTGAACGTATGACACGGTGGTCAATTATCATCTGGATGATATAAATTCTATTCTGCCGAGGACATTTATCTCTGTATTGATCTGGCTTTTCTAGCAAGGATCATAAATTATTAGCCTTCCATAACCATATGATAAATACTCTAATAACAGAATGCCACCAACTCCTGGTTTCCCAATAAATTTCCATATGGTTTCAGTTAGAGAAGTAAAATGCATACAATCTGGGGGTTTTTAATTTTTATTTTATTGTCAGAATTATATATAGTATGAAGACCGTGGAGAAAACCTTGTCTATCCCAAACAAACAGCAGTATGCTGGAGCCAGCAAATACAAGCTCCCTACATATTACTGTTACATTTCCAAGAATTTTGTGAACGGATTGATGTTACATTGGTAGCTTGAAATTGGCCATGGTAGGAGTATTTACCTCACAGAAATCAGCATAAACAATACAAATCAGCCCCCTATCCCCACCCAGTCAGTTGTTAAACATCACTGCTTATAGAGTAGAGAACCTGGGAAAAACTGACTGTCTGATAATTCAATAATTCATATGCACAGAAATCTCTTTTTACCACCTTTTCCCTCTAATTCTTTTTTCTCATTTCCTGTCTTCTGTTGGATTAATAAAGTTTTCTATAAATCCTTTTTTCCTTCTGTTGGTTTAGAAACTAGACATTAGTTTTCTATACTTTATTAGTAATTACCGTACCTGTTTAACACATTTGCTTAACTATAAGTTTTCCAGTAGTTCTATCCTCGTTTTGGGCCCAAGAACCTATGCATGCCATAACCATGCAGTAAACACTGCCCCCCCCATTTTTGATTCTTTAGTTTTTACATGTTTTATCCCAAATAGTTTTCCTTCTTATAGTTAACAGTTACTTATTTCACTCCTTCAGACTGTTCCATGAACTTAATTTCATTTCAAATGTATTTATGCTTCATTTGTTGTTTTGGTGGCTTGTTTTGCTTAGCCTTAGATTTCTTCATGTGTTTTGAAATATCAGTTGGCAGGCTCACTGTGAGGAGGAGAAGGATTCTGTTTTCCTTTTCACTTCCTCTGTGTCCACCCTCCTAGTCGAATAATTTTAGGCTTGTGTCTTCTTAGCTCTCTGAGTCTCTAGCCCAGAGCCAGGTTTTAAAATGGCACTTTGTGCACCTGTTCCATAGTCCTATTAGGTATATGGAAGAGCCCATCCCTGGGGCAGAAGGCCCAGCTGCTTTTATATCCTTCCACCACCTGGAGTCAGAAGCTGGCTAAAAGCCATAGTGCCAGGTGACAGTCAGCACTACCTCAAGTGACGGAGAACAACATGGAAGAAACTGCCATAGTCAGAACACAGGATCATATGACCCCTCCCCTATCCCATTCTTTTCCCAGCCTCTTTTTATCAGCCCTGGAAAACCACCGCAGACACTGCTTCAAGCCGGAGTCCAACTGAATTGCTTAAAGTCCTCTTAATCCTTTTATTCACAGGAGCCAAACTCCCAGCCACCGCTGCTTGCTTCTGATCCCAGCAGACTATGACTTCAGCCTGGCTGAGCACCTTTTGGTTTTGTCCCATTCTGATCTGTCACAATATTTAGATTCTTTCCTTCCCTTCACAGTGGTATGTTTTTGGCCTTTTCTTTTTACATGTGGCCTGTCGGTGCGTGTTTGGAAAAGTGTAAACTTGAAAAGCCCCCTTGACAGAAAATCTCTTACATCTAAAGGCAAAAAATCCTTAAATATCAAATTTATGGAGTAATTTCTTCTTCTTAACACTATCCTAAATTATTTTTTTAGTAACACCTATAGATGTGACACATGTATTAAGCTATTGACATATGTGGCCAAGATGAATACCTATGAGATGTGCCTCTGCTTTTATTTAATAGGGAGGAAGCAAAGTTTAGGTCACAGGCCACAAACTCCCCCACACTTTCATTTTCACCCATCACACGTGTATTCCCCTAAGCAGCCTTGGCGAGGCAATGTATACACTAGAAGCAAATTTCCGAAATCTATGGGATGCAGCAAAAGCAATTCTAGTGGGAAGAGGGATGTTTATAGCAATACAGGCCTACCTCAAGAAACAAGCAAAATCTTGAATGAAAAAGCTAACAAACCATCTAACGAAATTAGAAAAAGAAGAACAAGCAAAGCCCCAAGTCAGCAGAAGGAAATAATAATAAAGATCAGAGAGTAAATAAATAAAATAGATACCAAAAAACAAAAGAAAAGATCAATGAAACCAATAGTTGGTTTTATGAAAAGATAAACAAAATTGATAAACCTTTGGCCAGACTCCTTGAGGAAAAAAAGAGAGAGGACTCAAAAACAAATAAGAAATGAAAGATGAAAAATAACTAATATCACAGAGATACAAAAAAAAATCATAAGTGAATACTACAAACAGTTATATGCCAACACATTGAAGAACCTAGAAGAAATGGACAAATTTCTAGAAACATAAAATTTTCCAAGACTGAATCAGAAAGAAATAGACAATCTGAACAGACTGAACACTAGTAGTGAATTGAATTTGTAATTTAAAAAATCCCAGCAAACAAAGTCCAGAACCAAATAGTTTCAAAGGGGAATTCTACCAAAAATATAAAGAACAGCTAATACCTATACTTCTCAAACAATTCCAAAAAATTGAAGGAGAGGGAACATCCCCCAAATTCATTCTATGAGGCCACCATTACCCTGATACCAAAACCAGACAAAGATACTACAAAAAAAGAAAATTATAGGCCAATATCTCTGATCAAAAATCCTTGACAAAAGCTTAGCAAATCAAAATCAACAATATATAAAAAGAACCCTGCACTATGATCAAGTGATTTATTCCAGGGATGCAAGGGTTCAATATTCACAAATCAATTAATGGGATACACCACATGAACAGAAGGACGGATAAAAATCACATGATCATCTCGACACAGAAAAAGCATTTGACAAAACTCAACATCAAGGACTTCCCTGGTGGTGCAATGGTTAAGAATCTGCCTGCCAATGCAGGGGACATGGGCTCGAGCCCTGGTCCAGGAAGATCCCACATGCTGCGGAGCAACTAAGCCCGTGCACCACAACTACTGAGCCTGCGCTCTACAGCCCATGAGCCACAACTACTGAAGCCTGCGTGCCTAGAGCCCATGCTCCGCAACAAGAGAAGCCACTGCAATGAGAAGCCCACGAACCACAACGAAGGGTAGCCCCCACTTGCCACAACTAGAGAAAGCCTGCACGCAGCAACAAAGACCCAATGCAGCCAAAAATAAATAAATAAATAAATTTATAAAAAACAAAAAACCTCAACATCCATTCATGATAAAAACCCTCATCAAAGTTGGTATAGAAGGAACATATGTCAACATAATAAAGGCCATTTATAACAAACCCACAGCTAACATTACACTCAATGGTGAAAAGCTGAAAGCCATTCCTCTAAACTCAGGAACAAGACAAGGATGCCCATTCTTGCCACCATTATTTAACACAGTATTGGAAGTCCTAGCCACAACAATCAGACAAAAAATAAATAAATAAAAGGCATCCAAATTGGAAGGTAAGAAGTAGAACTGTCACTATTTGCAGATGACATGATACTACATATAGAAAATCCTAAAAATGAAATTAGTCCTCTACTACTAATGAACTATTAGAAAGAGAAAGGAAGAAAACAGTCCCACTTAAAATCACATCAAAAAGAATAAAATATCCACTAATAAAATTAACCAAGGAGATGAAAGACCTGTACTCTGAAAACCATAAAACATTGATGAAGGAAACTGAAGATGATACAAAGAAATGGAAAGACATCCCATGTTCTTGGGTTGGAGAATTAATATTGTTAAAATGTCCATACTACCCAAAGCAGTCTACAGATTTAATGCAACCCCTATCAAAATACCCATGGCATTTTTCACAGAACTAGAACAAATAATCCTAAAATTAATATGGAATCCCCAAAGACCCTGTATTGCCAAAGTAATCTTGAGAAAAACTAACAAAGCTGGAGGCATCACCCTCCCTGACTTCAGACTATACTACAAAGTTATAGTAATCAAAACAGCATGGTACTGGCACAAAAACAGACTCATAGATCAACAGAGCAGAATAGAGAGGCCAGAAATAAGCCCACACATATATGGTCAACTAATCTATTTCAAAGGAGGCAAGAATATACAATGGAGAAGACAGTCTCGTCAATAAGTGGTGCTGGGAAAACTGGAGAGTTACAAGTAAAAGAATGAAATTAGAACATTTTCTCACACCATATACAAAATTAAACTCAAATTGGATGAAAGACCTAAATGTAAGACTAGAAACCATAAGACTCCTAGAAAAGAACAAAGGCAGAACACTCTTTGACATAAACTATAGCATTATTATTTTTGATCTGCCTCCTAAGGCAAAAGAAACAGAAGCAAAAATAAAGAAATGGAACCTAATTAAAGTTAAAAGCTTTTGCACAGGGCTTCCCTGGTGGCGCAGTGGTTGAGAGTCCGCCTGCCGATGCAGGGGACACGGGTTCATGCCCCGGTCCAGGAGGATCCCACATGCCATGGAGCAGCTGGGTCAGTGAGCCATGGCCACTGGGCCTGCACGGGAGAGGCCACAGCAGTGAGAGGCCCACATACTGCAAAAAAAAAAGCTTTTGTACAGTAAAGGAAATCATCAGCAAAATGAAAAGACAACCTATGGAATGGTAGAAAATGTTTATGATTGGCAAATGATATGACCAATAAAGGATTAATATTCAAAATATAATAACAGCTCATATAACTCAATTTTTTAAAAGGCCCCAAATAAAAAATGGGCAGAAGACTTGAATAGACAGTTTTCCAAAGAGGATACACAGATGGCCAACAGGCACAAAAAAAGATGTTCAACATTGCTAATCATCAGAGAAATGCAAATCAATACCACAATGAGATATCACCTCGCACCTTTCAAAATGGCTATCATCAAAAAGTTTACAAACAACAAATGGTGAAGATGTAAAGGAAACTCTAGTACACTATTGGTGGGAATGTAAATTGGTGCAGCCACCATGGAAAACAGTATGGTAATTCCTCAAAAACCTAAAAATAGGACCACCATTTGATATGATCAAGCAATTCCACTCCTGAGTATATATCTGAAGAAAATGAAAACACTAATTTAAAAAGATAGATGCATTCCAAAATTCAGAGCAGCATAATTTATAATAGCCAAGATACGGAAGCAACCTACATGTTCATCAACTGATTATGGATAAAGAAGATGTGGGGGCTTCCCTGGTGGCACAGTGGTTGAGAGTCCACCTGCCGATGCAGGGGACACGGGTTCATGCCCTGGTCCGGGAAGATCCCACATGCCATGGAGCGGCTGGGCCCGTGAGCCATGCCGCTGAGCCTGCGCATCCAGAGCCTGTGCTCCGCAACGGGAGAGGCCACAACAGTGAGAGGCCTGCATACCACAAAAA